>NC_086248.1:0-300000 GCF_021018805.1 Prinia subflava | reverse complement strand
CTATTCAGCAAGCAGGGGGATGCATTTCCTTTTGTATCAACTCTCGTGGTTCACAAGGACACATCAAACTCCTGCCGCTGAAGTCCGGCAGCACTCACGGGCTCCATGCGGTGTGGACGCGGGCAGTGATCACCGAGCGGGACCGGCACTCTGTGCCTTTGGCCTCTCGGGGGCTCGCTCGGCACCGCTCTCGGCCGGGTGTTTCAGATACGGGTGGGACAGGCCGGGATCACCCTGCCCCCAGACACGGCAGCCCAGAGCCCCCCTGGGAACCTCTCCAACCCCGGGCACCGGCAGCGCCTGTTTGTGGAGGGCAGGCCGGGACGCTTCAGGACCCCCGCTAACCTCAGCCTCCCACCAGGGTCGGGACAGGGATACCCTCGCTGGCGGCCCTCCGCCTACGCGGTTCTGCACCGATCTGCGCGGGTTTGCGATCGATCTGCGGCGCTGTCTCCAATAAATGTTTGCAATGCGAGCTCTGTCACTCCGAGCTAGGTAGTGGTACACTTAGAAGGTGGCGCACCTAACCAGCCCGACTCCGAAGTTGAGCTCTACTTTTTAACTACTAAAATCCAGGGGAGAGCGCGAACGCAGTCCCCCACTACCACAAATTATGCAGTCGAGTTTCCCGCATTTGGGGAAATCGCAGGAGTCAGCACACCCGGAGTGCAAGGGATGAGCCTCGCCCTGGGAAAACCACCTGCCTGATCATGGTGTCTCCCCTGCCAGGTAAGTATGCCCGACAGCCCACCACCGCCCCGCACCCCGCCCGCCGCACGCCTCACCAACACACGCCCACCCACACCGCGCCCGCCGCCCCGCCCGGCCCCGCGCTGCGGCCCGGCCCGCACGGCCCGGCCCGCGCAGCGCCCGCGGACACGGCGGGACAGCGGCGTCTGTGCGCGGGCCGTGTCCCGGCATGCAGCGCGGGCTGTCTCATTTGCATGGACACGCCCCTTAGGGCCTGAGTCCTGTCCCACCCCACGCTCGTCGCGTCCCAGTGACGTCATCCTCGTGGCCAGCCGCGGTTCCGGTTCGGTGCTGGCGGCGCGGCCGCGGCGGGGCGGCGGCTCGGGGAGCCCCCGATGGCGTCAGGCGCCGCCCGCGGGCCGCCGTGCCGGGAGCAGAGCCTCCGGGAGCGGCCGGGACGACGATCGGGTTCTGCCGGGCGGAGTCGGAGCCGTAGTGGGGAGCGGGAGGGTGAGCAGAGCGTGCTCCGTACGTACCGGGGGCGGCCGGAGCGAGGCGCGGGCGCTCCCCGCGGTGCGAGGCGGTGTCACCGTGCCCGGTGCTGCGGGACACCGAGCCGTGCCAAGGGGTCTGGCTGCGTTCTGGTGCTAACTCCGGTGTTTTGGGGCAGGGGAGGAGCTGCCGGCGGGAGATCGGGACTGTGAGGATGGAGGGGAAGCGGCCAAATCCCCGAACAAACCCCAGCGGCCCCCGGTCGGTCCCGGCGGGGCGCTGGAGGGGCGCAGCGAGAGCTCCGCCAACGGGGCCGCGCCGCCGCCACGGGCTGCCGGGAGGCGCGGCAGGAAGGGCAAGGCCGAGGTGCTGCTGCTGGAGCTGTCCCGGGCCGCGGAGCCCATCCGGGTGGAGAAGGGGAGCGGCCAGGACGGAGACGGCCCGGAGAGCCCGCGGGGCGGGCGGCCCAAGAGGAGGGCGGCCAAAGTGTGAGTGATGGTGGCAGTTGGGGACACCCGTGCTCTAGAGACACGGGAGAGCGGGGAATGGTCAGCCGGGATAAGAAGAGGCTCCAGGGAGACCTTAGAGCTGCTTCCAGTGCCTGAAGGGACACCTGGAGAGGGCCTTTGGACGAGGGGCTGTAGGGACAGAGCACAGGGGAGTGGCTGTGAGAGTTAGAGGAGGTGTTGGGAAGAAATCCTTCCCTGTGGGAGTGGCGAGGCCCTGGCACAGGGTGCCCAGCAAAGCTGTGGCTGCCCCATCCCTGGAGTTTTTCAAGGCCAGGTTGGATGGGCCTTGGAGCACCCTGGTTTAGTGGAAAATGTCCTTGCCCCTGGCAGGGGGTTGGACCTGGATGAGCTTTAAAGTGTCTTCCAACCCAAACCATTCCCTGATTCCATATTCGGTGATCTCTATCTCCCCAGAGGGCTTCAGTGTCTTTCCTGCAGGGCTTTGTCCCATGTTACTGGGCTGTACTGATTCCTCACAGACCAATCCTTTCCCACTCTAGGGAATGTGTTTGGATCCAGGAGCCCCTGGCAGGGGGCAGCAGCTGCCCGTGGCAGGAGGAATTTCCTTGGTTCCTGACAGAGCAGGAGGAGCTTATTGGTGGTAGCAGGGCAAGCTCCAGGGAGTCCAGGGTGGGGGAGGCTGTGTGCTCAGGGCCTCTGGCATGGCTGGGGGATGCATCCTCCCCCGGCTCCGGGAGGGAGGCTGGGAGGGAGGCAGGGCTGGCCCCTGTGGTGCTGCTGCTCACCCCCAGGCTCTGCCCTGGCGTTGCAGGGCTCTGCTGTACCTGCAGGAGCTGGCGGAGGAGCTGATGCCCGCGTGCCAGCCCCCGGCCCCGGCCGAGGGGGCACCGGAGCGGGCCCAGAGGAGGCGCCGGGGCCGCAGGAGGAAGGGGGAGGACACAGACAGCGACGACCCCGCACAGGATGCTGACTTCGTGCCCTCCCAGGAGGTGCTGCGGGCAGAGGAGGAGGAGGAGGAGGAGGGCAGCGACGCGTTGCTCAGCGAGGCGTCGGAGCCGGAGCTGGAGCCGCCCCGAGGGCACGGCGGGAGGACGGCGGCTACGGCGGTGAGGGCGGGCTCTGCCTCGGTCCCCTCTTGCCTGAGTCCCAGCACCAGCAGCTCTCATGGCGTCCCTGCTGCCAGGGCAGGGCAGCTGGGGCAGAGGTGGCACCTGGGGGTGGCACAAGGCCAGTGGCAGCTCCCGGTGAGGGCCAGTGGGGGCAGGAGCAGGGACAGATCCTCTGGGAGAGGGAGCAGGGCCTGCGCTCCCAGGGCAGGCGGAGGCAGGTCCTGAAGGGGTCCTGGCCTCCTGAAGTTCCTGGAGTGGCTTCAGCCCAGTGTGACATGTGGACAGTGGCTGGGGAGAGCTCTGTTCTCAGGGCTGTGGTGGTTCCCTTTGGGACTGGTGGGTCCCCCAGGGCTCGGGGCTTGCTCTGAGTCTGCTCTTGTGCCCAGAGATCCAAGCCCCAGTGCCGAGGCCTCGCCCCCAATGGCTTCCACAACTCCATCATGGCCCCCGTGGAGAAGAGCTCCAGCCTTACCTGCAGCCTGTGAGTGGGGGCTCGGGGGGGTACAGGGAGCAGTGGGTGTGTGCTGGTACCGTGGCTGGCACAGGTGGAAGGGGGAAGGAGCGGGTGCTGTCAGGAATGTCAGAATCCTGCTGGGAGGGGGCACAGCCGGGTCGGGAGGGCTGCAGAGGGCAGGGGCTGTGCTGCACAAGTGGAGGCTGTGCTGCAGGGTGCAGGTAGGGGATGTGAGGAGGGGGTGCTGGACCGTGGCTGAGCTGTGGCATGCACTGCAGGCGGGAGCAGAAGCACTCGCAGTGGGAGTTCCCCGACTGGATCCCCATGGCACACAGGTGGACGTGTCTCTCTGACAGGTACCGTGGGAGCAGGGCCAAAGGAAAGGTTGGGGCAGGTCCCAGCAGTGTCTGGGGTGAGCAAGGGGAAGGGAAGGCTGTGCTTCCACACCCCTCTGCGTATCTGCTGTGGGCTTTGGGGGTCTCTTGCATTTGGCTGTGGAGCAGTGTGGGCAGCAGCAGGGCCTGTCAGGAGGCTGGGGCGGTGCTGGGCTGTGCGGGGTGAGGGCTGAGGGTGGGCAGAGCTCCTCTCACTTGTGCCTGCACAGCGAGGCTGCCCCGTACCTGCCGGCAGAGGAGCAGTCTCCCCTCTTCTCCGTTCAGCGCGAGGGCATCAAGGACGATGGTGCTTTGTACAGGTTAAACAGGTGTGTGATGGCTGTCCCCAGGCCCACTGGCGTGTTTGCTGCCTGTCAGGCTGTCCTCAGTGGCTGTCAGGGTGTCCCCAGGCCTGCCTGTGACCAGGGGTTCCCCCAGGGTCACATCCCTGGCTCGGGCAGCCGGCCCGTGCTGTGCCCTGGGGTCGCACCAGCCCCTGCCCCGGCGCCGCAGGAGCTTCACCCCTCTCCCACCGACAGGTTCAGTTCTCTGCAGCCCCACCCAGAGCGTCTGGACGTCTCCTTCTTCGTGGGCGGCCCCGTGTGGGCCATGGAGTGGTGCCCGACCCCGGAGGGCTCTGCGGCCCCGCAGTACGTGGCCGTGTCCTGCCACAGGAGCATGGAGGAGACGCACAGCGTGGCTGGGCTTCACTCGGGCCCTGCCCTGCTGCAGCTCTGGGGCCTGGGCGTGCTGCACACACAGCAGGGGTGAGTGCCTGGGTCTGGGGCCTGCCCAGGCCCTGTGTCCCTCCATGGCTGTGTGGGTGGTGAGCTTGTCCTCTCCCAGAGCCACCCCAGGGAGGCTGTGCTGTGGCCAGCCCTGCTGGTGGCGTGCACTGGTGTGTGTTGGAGCTGCTGGGCGCCAGCTGCCGTGTGCCTCATGGCCGAACTCACACCCACAGCTCTCCCCACAAAGCCAGGCTGGCCTACGCCATCGCTGCTGACTACGGCTGCGTGTGGGACATGAAGTTCTGCCCCAGCGGTGCCTGGGAGCCACCCACTGCAGCCCGGACGGTGAGCGCTGCTCAAGGGCTGCCCCTGGGCTCCCCGGGGGTCCTGAGAGCTGCCCCGTGTCTGAGCCCCTCTGTCCATCCCCAGCACCCACAGATGAGCCGGCTGGGCCTGCTGGCTGCTGCCTTCTCAGACGGCAGGGTGGTGGTGTACGCCCTGCCACACCCTGGGGCCCTGCACCACGCCAAGACAACCCAGGTAAAAGGTAGGAAGAGCCACACCGCCGAGCAGGGGCGTCCTGGCCCTCCTCCCCCTGTGCCAGGGTGGGACTGCAAGCCTTGGGCTGGGCACCTCTGTCCATAGGAGCCTGCTGTGCTGGGGAGCTGCCAGCAGGACTGTGCCCCAGCCTGGGAGCTGCATGGTGGGGAAGTGAGCCCACCTCATCCCCAAGATTGGGACCCTGCTGCCCCCAGCCTGGCACCTGTCACAGGTATAGTGTGGGGTCCAAGGCTGCTTTTTGGTGTTGGGGGCCTGCTTGGGGTACTCTTGTGCCCAGAGGTCCAAGCCCCAGTGCCACAGCCTTGCTTCCCACGGCTTCCACAATTCCATGGTGGAATTCCCGTGGAGAAGAGCTCCAGCCTTACCCACAGGCCATGTGCAGAGTGCTGCCTTGGCTCTGTCCCAGGGCACTGCAGCAGCCTGGCTGGGGTGTAGCTCCCAGGCAGCCCCCGACAGCCGGGCACGGGGAGGGGCTCTCAGCGGTCACTGTGCCCACAGAGCTGCACCACCCAGGCAGTGCCCGTCTCCTGCAGCCAGAGCTGCCCCCTGCAGCCTGGCCGAGCCGTGTGCTAGGGCAGGACGGGGTGCGGGGCCAGCTGAGGCTGGCGGTGCCTGTGCCTGGCTGTGCCGCAGCTCATCAGTCATGACAAGGATTGATGGCCCTGCGTGCCGGCGGAGGGCGCTCAGCCGTGACCGGCGCCTGGCGGGGAACGGGCTCCGTGTGCCGGCACAGCCCCCAGCCCCGGCATAGCCCCCAGCACAGCTCCCAGCCCCGGCACAGCTCCCAGCCCCGACACAGCCCCCAGCCCCGGCACAGCCCCCAGCACAGCCCCCAGCCCCGACACAGCCCCCGGCACAGCCCCCATCCCCAGCACAGCTCCCAGCCCCGGCACAGCCCCCAGCCCCGGCACAGCCCCCAGCACAGCCCCTAGCCCCAGCACAGCTCCCAGCCCCCGGCACACTGCCTGTGCCTGAGGGGGGCAGTGCCTGCTCTGGCTGTGCCTCTCTGGCTGTGCCTGCTCTGGCTGTGCCTGCTCTGGCTGTGCCTGCGCTGGCTGTGCCTGCTCTGGCTGTGCCTGCCATGGCAGTGCCTCTCTGGCTGTGCCTCTGGCTGTGCCTGCTCTGGCTGTGCCTCTCTGGCTGTGCCTCTGGCTGTGCCTCTCTGGCTGTGCCTGCTCTGGCTGTGCCTCTCTGGCTGTGCCTGCTCTGGCTGTGCCTCTCTGGCTGTGTCTGCTCTGGCTGAGGGTGTCTGTGCCTGCTCTGGCTGTGCCTCTCTGGCAGTGCCTGCTCTGGCTGAGGGGGTCTGTGTCTCTCTGGCTGTGCCTCTCTGGCTGTGCCTGCTGTGGCAGTGCCTCTCTGGCTGTGCCTGCTCTGGCTGAGGGGGTCTGTGTCTCTCTGGCTGTGCCTCTCTGGCTGTGCCTGCTCTGGCTGTGCCTCTCTGGCTGTGCCTGCTCTGGCTGTGCCTCTCTAGCTGTCCAGCTGTGGTTACTGCATCCCAGCTGTCACAGCTGTGCCGGGGAAGATGCACAGCTTCTCCATACCTGCACCCGTGGCTGCCACGCTCCGGGCTGTGACGTGCCTGTGTGGTGCTCGTTGTGCTGAGGACAGCTGCTCACGGGGGGTCAGGGATCCCAGGCCTGAGGGATGTGGGGCAGGGTCCCCACAGCACTCGTGTTGGGTATGGCTGGGATTTTCTGGTAGACAGAGCTGGTGGTGCTGTGGGTATCCTGCCCTGAGGGTCTCTGCAGCCTGCCCTCCCCACGAGTGCTGCCTGGCTGCTCCAGTCCTGCCAGCCATGGAGCAGATATCCTGCACGGCTGCTCTCTGCCTTCCTGGCCCCTGTGTGTCACTGCACCACCTTGACTTTGGTGCTGGCCGTGGCGGGGCAGGAGCGTGGCATCTCTGCCTGCAGCACGTTTGAGGGGCTGCTTCCTCCAACACACAGGCAGGCCTGGCTCCTGGGGGTGCTGCTGCTGCCAGTTTGCCCCTCCACGTGCTTCAGTTTCTGCTGTGCTGGGAACACTGCTCTGGGGGAGCGGTGGGACAGGCACTGGGAGCCCTGGCCAGGGCCGTGAGGAGCTGCAGTGCAGGCTCCAGGCAGGGAGCTCCTGGGACAGCCAATGCCTGCCCTGACCCTCTTCTGCTCTCTTCTAGATGGGTCCCTCCACAAGCACCTTATCTGCAAGGTCAGTGTTCCCGCCATGGTGATCCCTGTGGGGGCTGGCACCCAGTGAGCCCCCAGCGGGTGCAGGGGCAGAGCCTGGGGGCTGAGGCACCTGCAGAGCGCTGGAGGGGCAGAGCAGTGTCGTGCCCCACCCCGGGCACCCCGCTCTGGGGCGTGGATGGCTCCGGTGCAGGCGGTGACCCAGGGCTCTTCCTGGCCCCCAGGTGCAGTGCATCGCCACCCTGCAGGTGGGCTCCGTCCAGGCAGGCAGTGCACCTGAGTGTGGGCAGTGCTTCAGCCTCTCCTGGATGCCTTCCAAGCCCCACCATCACCTGGCAGCAGGGTTTTATGACGGTGAGTTTCTCCTGTGCCCCGTGGCAGCACTCAGGGAGCAGCCCTCACCCTGGCAGAGACACTGGAGCCTTGTGCTCAGCCTCAGCTGGTGCTGGAACCTCTGCCCAGCCCTGGCTCAGGGAAAGGCTTTTCTGGGCTGGCAGTTGTCATTCTGACGTGCCTCTAGGCTGGTCCCTGTCTGTGGCTCTGGGCGTATCCACATCTGTTGGGCTTGCCTGGATGGATTTTCTGCTAAGCTTGCAGTGATCTACAGCTCTGTGCTGTGTTGCCAGGACCTGCTACTGTGCTGTCTGCTTGGAGCCCCAGCTCCAGCCTGGCCCAAGCCCTGCCTGTGCTGCTGCTGTGTCCTGCCACCATCCTGTCCCTCTCTCAGCCTCAGCCCCAGCTCCAGCCTGGCTGCTGTGTTCTGCAGCTCCCACAGCCCTGCCTGTGCCGCTGCTGGGCCCCCTCTGAAGCAGCTGCAGCATTGGCAGTGCCTGATGGACACAGGTGTTTCCACAGGCACCGTGGCCGTGTGGAACCTGCTCACCAAGTCCCTGCTGCAGTGTGTGCACCAGCCTGACGCCTCCCTCAAGCTCTACCCGTTCCGGTGCTTCCTGGCCCACGACCACGCGGTCCGGAGCATCGAGTGGTGCAAGGCTGACAGGTGAGGGCAGGAGCTGCCAGGGGAGGAGCTTCCTCCTGCAGGAGGAGCTCCTTTGCCAAGAAAGGCTTGGGAGGCCACGGTGCCAGTGGCACTTGGGCCTCTGCAGCACCAGAGAGATTGGGCTGGGCTTTCCAGGGTGAGGGCAGTTGAGCCACTGCGAGACTGGGGGCACCTGGGCCCCGTGGTGGGGCAGGGCACAGCTCCGTGCTGAGCTCTCAGCGCTGCCTTTCTCCTGCGTCTCAGCAACTTCCTGGTCACAGTGGGCAGCGATCGCAAGATCAAGTTCTGGGACCTGCGGCGGCTCTACGAGCCCGTCAACAGCATCAAGCGGTTCCTGAGCACTGAGGTGGCCTGGCTGCTGCCCTACAATGGCATCACCGTGGCCCAGGACAACTGCTACGCCTCGTGAGTGCTGGGGCCAGTCCTGCTGCCAGGGCCTGGCCCAACTTCCCAGGGGCCCTCCGGCTTCCCCCTGCCTGGGACCGTCCATGGCAAGGGCAGACTCTGTTTTGGGTCTCAGCACAGCAGCACAGTGTGCCGTCCCCTCTGCCACGCCATCCTGAGGCAGAGGCAGGGTGGGCTGGGGGTGTCCTACCCCTGGACTGGGAAACAGGTGTGCAGCTGAAGGGGTTTGGGGTCTCGGTGAATTCTGGGTCTGTGGGAGCCGCTTTGAGCTGCCTCTTGACTTATGACATGCTGCTAGAGCAAGAACAGCCCCGTCACCGTGGGCCAGTTCTGTGGGGAGGTGGGCTGTGCATTCCTGGTGACAGCAGAGTCAGGCCTCCCGTGCCTCACTCTGCCCCTTCCACCACAGGTACGGGCCCTGTGGGATCCACTACATCGACGCCGGCTACCTGGGCTTCAAGGCCTATTTTGTGGCCCCTCGCAAGGGCACCGTGTGGGTAAGGGCCAGTGCAGGGGCCAGGTCAGCACCAGCTGGGGCCCAGGGCTTGCGGGGGGGGTGACACTGCCCGGCGGGGGTGGTGGGAACCCCGTGCCCTCCAGCCCTCTGTCCCTGCAGAGCATCTCCGGCTCGGACTGGCTGAACACGGTGGCTGCAGGTGACATCACCGGTGAGCTGGTGGCAGCGGTGCTGCCTGACCTGGCTGTCAACCCCCTGAACGTCAAGCGCTCCTCGGATCGCAGATTTGTAAGAGGCCATTGCGCTCGGGGGCCCAGCACGCAGGGCTGGCGGGGCAGGGGGACCAGAGGGACCGTGGGCCCCCCCGCAGTGGTCCCCGGTGTCCCTGGCTGCAGGGAGCAGCAGGATCTCTGAGCCCCTCTCCCCACAGCCGGTGTACAAAGCCGACCTGCTGCCGTGCAGCCCCGACGGCCCCGAGGGTGCCGAGCAGGCCCTGCCCAGGACCCAGCGCTACAGCGAGATGGTGGCCAGGAGCTACATCCGATTCCAGGACACGGACCTGGTAGGAGAGGACAGGGGCAGCCAGGGTTTGTGGGGCTGTGGCTGGGCAGGGCGGGGCAGGCCCAGGCCATGCTGCTGGGGCAGTGGGGCAGCACCCTGGCCCCTGCAGGGCTGAGATCGTGGAGCACGAGGGGCTCCTGCCTCGGGCCTGCAGCCCAACGTGGTGCCACCACTTTGCAGCGCAGCTTCCAGAACTTCCCAGGCCGGGAGCCCATGCGCCGGATGCACAGGCAGGAGCTGAAGGCAGAGCTGAGCCTGGACCGCCTGCAGCTGGAGGCGCTGCACAAGGTGAGGGGCCCTGGTGAGCCCCGTGAGCTGCACTGGGCACAGGTGGCTCTGCTCGGGGGGCACGGCCCCGCAGCCCAGCCCCTCCCTGATGGGTTCCTCTGTCCCTCAGGTGCGCCTCAGCCCCAACCTGGACTCGCAGGGATGGCTGGTGTCGGGCGGGCAGGCGGGCATTGTGCGGGCACACTGCCTGGCAGGGCTGGCCTCCGCCGTGGGCCACCAGCTGCTCCCAGAGTGCCAGGCCCGCTTCAGCGTCCTCTATGGGGACACAGCCAGCAGCCCTGGCCCCCCTGAGCCCCCCCCTCTGCCAGCAGAGTAGGGTCAGTCCCTTGTGCTGCTGCCATGTGCTCAGCCTGGGCAGGGCTTGGGGCTGGGGCCAGCTATGCTGGCATGGGGCTGTGGGCCCTCAGTGCTGCTTTCCCGACGGGTGTCTGCTGCAGGAGGGACAGCTGCTCCCAGCCGTTCCCTGGGACGCTCTGGACCTTTGTCCTCATCCTCTGGGCCTGTCTGCACTGTTTGGTCTGAGCTGGGCAGGGGTGGTGGGGCCTGCGCGTGTCCCGAGGCTGAGCTGAGGGTGTGATCCCGGGGAAGTGCCCGTGGGCTTCATCGGCGTGGAGCTGTGCTTGTGCTGGCCTCCATCCCACTGTGCCCCACGGGGCGGGGAGGGGGCTGGGGGCCGTGGAATCGCTCACATTGAGCTGGTGTTCAGCTGTGCAGAATAAACGTGGTTGGTTTTGTAAGGCTGTGGTGGTACTGGCACCGGGGTGTGGCTGGTGGTTGTGTCTGCGGGGGCCCACCCCCATCTCCACCCATTCCCTCCCCGTGCCCCTCTGTCTGCTGCACTGCTGCTGCTGCTCCAACACATTTATTGGCAGCGCTGGCACTGCTGCTGGCACAGATGGACAGATGGATACCAGGGGCACAGGCACAACTCAGCAGAGGGAATGGATCAGGCCCAGGCACAGCAGGATTCAGATGGAGCCCAGGCAACAGCGGGGGGGGCTGGGGCCAGGGCCACGTCTGAGGACCCCCGTGGGGGATGTCCCTTCCTGCCAGGACAGACAGGCTCCGTGGGGACTGGGTGGTGGGGCAGGATTCCAGCTCCTCCAGAGCTGTGGCACAGCAGGGCGTGGAAGATCCCAGGGAGCCCCTGTGCTCCACAGGCCAGGCCATGTGTCCTTTCCCCCCAGGACACCACACTGGAGTCACTGTCCCACCCCAGGACTCCACAGCACTGGGGTGGGTAAAGGGGGGGTGGAATCTCAAGCACTGCCCTGCTGTGGCACAAGGAGCTGGGGCCAGGGCCACGTCTGGCCCAACGTAGCAGCGGGAGGGGCTCTCAGGTTCGGGGGTCCTGGCAGTGGGGACAACCTGCTGTCTCCTCCTGGTGCTGCTCCACCTGTACCGTGCACAAGGCAAAGCCAAACCTGCTCTGGAGCAGTGCAGTGACCTCCTGCAGCACCGTCTCGGCGTCAGCGCCGGCATCTGGGGGCAGCAGGGCAGGGGCTCACTCCTGGCACGGCCAGCGGCCCCCGCCGTGCCCCGGGCGGGTCACTCACCCACGGCCACGTGCACCGACACGGCAGGGTGGCTCAGCGTCAGCGCCCAGAGGTGCAGGTCGTGGGCGCCGCGCACCCCGCGGGCCCCCAGCACCGCCTCCTTCACTGCGTCGAAGTCCAGGCCCCGCGGCGCCCCTGCAGCACCGCCTGGTCACCGGGGCACCCTGGCCCGGCCATCGCACCCGCCTGGGTGAGGGCCAGCAGTGGAGGCCTCTGGGGCTGGGGGCTTCCCAGGGGAACCAGGCGGGGCATGGGGGCTTTGGGGTGAGACAGGCGTCACCTTGGGGCCAATGCACCTGGCTGGAGGGAGACTGGGGACAGGGGGATTCAGGTGGGGCAAGGGAAGGACAGGGGTGAGCTGCCTCAGGGGCAGAGCGCTGTGGCAGATGCAGCTCCGGGAGCTCCTGTGCCCACCCTGCACCTGTGGTCTCACTGCACCCCTCTCACTCACTGCTCACCTTCCATGAGGACCCTGAGGACGTCTCTGAGGATGGTGATGGTGGAGCCAAGGACGAAGACCGAGAAGAAGAGGGTGCTGATGGGGTCTGCAATCTTGCACTGGGGCTGCAGAGAGCGGGGTCTCAGTGAGGCTGGGGGCAGAGCCCACGTGGCACCCTGCATGGGACTGGGGGAGCCGTTCCCGCAGGCAGCACTGGCGCACTCCAGCCCGGGCACCTTGAAGTAGATGATGATGGCAGCCACGAGGACGCTGACGCTCTGCAGCAGATCCCCCACCACGTGGACGAAGGCTGCCCGCACGCTGGTGCTGCCGGGTAGGGGGCTGTGGCCGGGCGAGCAGGACACAGAGCTCTCCAGCTGCTCATAGGCCCCTGTGCCGTGGCCGTGGCCAGCAGGGGACTGGTGCAGGATGTAGGCCATGCTGGGAAGAGCAGGGCTGGCTCAGTGCCACACTGGCAGGGCATGGGCGCCCTGCTCGGGCAAAGGGGGCACACAAAGGCAACCACACCTGGTCTTGGGACAGTGGGAGGAGTGGGGCTGGAGGTGCAGCAGGGCTGGAAGGTGCACAGGAACAGGGCAGGGGTTTGGCTCATGACAGGGCTAGGGAGGCGCTGCCTGGGGGACCACGGAATGTGGGGATGTAGGCACATTGACTGGAAGTCCCAAGCATACAGGGGACAGGGAAGTGGGGGAGGCAGCGCCTGGGGACACAAGGCTGGTGCACAGGGACATAAAGTGACCTGGGGGCACAGCTGGGGGTCTCAGGGCCACAGGTGGGGCAGGACTCAGGCTGATGGTGCACAGGGAGCACGGGTGCACAGCCCCACTTGGGACATACACCAGATTGACGCCGACGGCGCAGGCGGACGTGGCCAGCATGGCTCGCGCCTCAATCTCGTAGTCGTTGCTGATGATGCGGGCGGCCGCCAGGTAGACGAGGGCTGCAGTCACAACCCAGATGGAGAGGACAGAGGCCAGCGCACCCAGGGTCTCTGTGGGGTGACACCCATCAGCACCCAACCCGGCCGTGGGGGTCCCCGGAGCCCCGCAGGGCCCCCTCCCCTCACCTGAGCGGTGCCAGCCGAAGGTCATGGTCTTGGTGGGTGGGCGGTTGGAGACCCAGAGGGAGAAGAGGCTGACGGACATGCTGCCCACGTCTGTCAGCAGGTGGGCCGCATCTGTCATGATGGCCAGGCTGTGTGCCAGGTACCCGCCTGTGGGCACAGAGCAGCTGGCACCCGGCCCCGGGGGCAGCCCCCCGCCCCGGCCCAGCCGCTGTTACCTATCACCTCCCCGACCATGAAGAGGCAGCAGACGGCGCAGGCGATGCTCAGCTGCTGGCGGGCCTGCAGCCTGCCCTGCCCGGGGCTGGGGGTCGGCGGGCTGCAGCGGCAGCGGGGATCCGGGGCCGGGGGGGCCGCCGGTGCTGAGGGGTCTCCAGAGCCTGTGAAGAGACTGGGGGCGGGGGTCACTGCCGGCAGCACCGGCTCGGGTGCTCCCTGCCCAGAACCCCCAGGGTACCGATACCGCCCAGCGGTAGGCAGCCAAGCAGCCGGTGGGGGACGGTGGAACCCCCCACAGCCGCACAAGCAGCCACCGGACCGGCGGCAGCAGCAGGAGGCGGCGGCACGGGGCTCCCGCCGGAACCGGAGACGGGACTGGTGTGGCACCCGCGGGCAGGAGCAGGTGGGAGCGAGGTGTTGCGCCTGGGGCCGGGCTGCGGGACGGGCACCGTGGAGACGTGAGGGGTGAGGAGGGGACGACGGGGGCAGCAGTGCGGGAACAGGGAATGACAGCCCACCGGGACGGGGGCTAACGGATGGACGGTACCGGCGTGGGCGGGTGATGGATGGATGGTACCGGTGTGGGTGGGTGACGTTTGGGCGCCGATAGGTGCGGGACGGACGCCCGAGGGGGGAGCGAGGCTGGCGCACGGCGGGGCTGGTTCCGCTTGAGCGGAGGTGCCGGTGGCGGGGTGAGCGTGCCGGTGGCGACGTGACGGTGCAAGGGGCGGACCGTCAGGGCTGGCGCGGGGACTGCGGAGGTGCCGATGTCCGTGTCGGATGGATGGAGGCACGGGGGCGGGCGGCGAGGGACGTGCCGGGGTGCCGGTGTCGGGAGTGGGAGGCGGGAGCTGGGCGGCGAGACGTGCCGGGGGCTTGCGGGTGCCGGAGCAGCTGAGGGCGACGGGGGCGATGGAGGTGCCGGCAGCGCGGGTGCGGGAGGACCGAGGGTTGCAGATGCGGGGGACAATGGAGGTGGCCGTGCGAGGAATTGCCGGCAGCCCCGGGAGATGATGGGGTGCCGGGGGTGGCGGTGCCAGGGTAATGGAGGTGCCGATGATGGAGGTGCTAGTGCCGCTAGTGCGGTTGTCGGGATGGTGTGCGGTGGTGATGGAAGTGCCGGTGGTGATGAAAGTGCCGGTGGTGATGGAAGTGCCGGTGGTGACAGGAGTGTCCGAGGTGCCGGTGCCATGAGGTGCCGGTGATGGGAGTGCCGGTGATGGAAGTGCCGTCGGTGCCGGAGGCGCCGGTGATGGAGTTGTGCTGGCGGTGGTGGGGTGCCGGGGTGATGGGATGCCGGGGCAATGGGTGCCGGTGATGGGATGCCGGAGGTGCCGGTGATGGATGCCGAGGGGATGATTGCCGCAGCCGGCGGTACCTCTTGAGGCGCAGGCTGCCGTCGGCGCGGCCGCTCCGCGGGCTGACCAGGCGGGCGCTCTCGGTGCCGGTCGGGAGCTCCATCCCGGGAGCGAGCGGCACCGCGGGCACCGGGAGCACCGGCACCGCCGAGCCCCGCCCCCGCCGTGACTCCGCCCCCGGCGGGCCCCGCCCCAAGCGCGGGTGGCGGGGCGGTCCCGCCGCCGGTGCCGCCGCTCCGGGCTCGGGAGCGGGGGCGTCCGCGGCGGGGTGCAGGAGGCTGCCCGGGTGCTGCGGTCCAATGGATCTCCAGGCAAATACGTGGGAGCCGTGTGCAAGGGGCGCTGCTTTGGCGGGGGAAGCTCTTGGGGGCAGGGCTCAGCCTCACCTCTTGTCCCTGGGCAGGTGGTGACACAAATGGCCCTGGAAGCCGTCTGAGCACGGGAAGCACAGGAAAGGAGCTGAAGAGAAACCGGCAGGGTGTCACCGACGGGGATCGTGCCTGACCATTCCGGTCACCTTCCGCGGTGAAATGCCAGACCTGGTGCACGAGGGGAGTGCAGGGGACAGCGTCTGCCCAGGCTACAGGAAAGCTTTTGACGCTGTACCCCTTGGGATCCTCCGAGAGAAGTGTTGGGATGAGCCGGGAGGGGCTGCACTGAGCAGGGGCTGTGTGGGGAGCCCAGAGCAGGGTATTCAGCGGCCAGCAGCGAGCAGTGTACCGCGGGGTTAGTGCTGAGTCTGGCCCCGTCTGTCGCCGCCTGTAGGGACCTGGAGACCAGGCAGAGCACCCCCAGCACGGTGACAGATGACACCCACCGGGGAGAGGTGGCTTCACCCAGCGGGTCTTGCAGCTCCCTAGTGAGGAGGGATTCAGGGTGGGCAGCGGAGACGGGGGGCAGGAGCCTGAGGAGGGCCAGCACGGGGCAGTGCGGGATCCTGACCTCAGGACGGGCAGGGAGCAGCCGGCTGGGAAACAGCTCCGCAGAAAGGGCTCCGGGGGTCCTGGGAGACACCGAGTTGACCATGAACCATGAACAAAGCAACCTTGGCACCTGGACACCACCCCGTAGCGCCGGGCCCAGCGCTGGCTCCCCCAGACACGAGGGACAGGGACAAGCTCAGAAGAGCCCGCCGAGCACCCTGTGATGCTGCAGGGCTGGAGCGTCACTGCCGGGCTGAGGCTGCGGGAGCTGCGGCTGCTCAGCCCGGGGCAGAGCGGGCCCCGGGGATCCCCGGCCGGGACAGCTCCGGGAGGGGTGTGCGGGTGAGCCCGGCGCTCCCGGGGATCCCCGGGACAGCTCCGGGAGGGGTGTGCGGGTGAGCCCGGCGCTCCCGGGGATCCCGGGGACAGCTCCGGGAGGGGTGTGCGGGTGAGCCCGGGGATCCCGGGGATCCCGGGGACAGCTCCGGGAGGGGTGTGCGAGTGAGCCCGGGGATCCCGGGGATCCCGGGGACAGCTCCGGGAGGGGTGTGCGGGTGAGCCCGGGGATCCCGGGGATCCCGGGGACAGCTCCGGGAGGGGTGTGCGAGTGAGCCCGGGGATCCCGGGGATCCCGGGGACAGCTCCGGGAGGGGTGTGCGAGTGAGCCCGGGGATCCCGGGCTGCCCGGGGCGGGGCCTCAGCCGGGGGCGGGGCCTCAGCCGGGGGCGGGGCCTCAGCCGGGGGCGGGGCCTCAGCCGGGGGCGGGGCCTCAGCCGGAGGCGGGGCCTCAGCCGGAGGCGGGGCCTCAGCCGGGGGCGGGGCCTCAGCCGGGGGCGGGGCCCCTCCAAGGGGCGGGGCCAATCCCCGGGCCGTGTGCAGCACGAGCTGTCCCGGCAGCCCCCGCGGCCACGCGCGGCGATGGCGGCGGCGGGCGCGGAGGAGCGGCGGGAGCGGCGGGGCCCGGCGGGGCTGGAGCGCGGCCACAGCTCCGGCCCCGGCCCCGGCCCCGGCCCCGGCCCGCTGGGCTCGCTGCTCAGCCGGTTGCCGCTGGCGCCCGCCCCGGCCCCACGGCGCCGCACCGCCAGCCAGTGCAAGCCGGAGCCGCCGCTGCTGCGCACCAGCAAGCGGACTATCTACACGGCCGGGCGGCCGCCCTGGTACAGCGAGACCGGCGCGCCCGTGGATGAGGCCTTTGTCATCGGTGAGTGGTGGGACGGGGCCGGGGAGGGGATGGAGTCGGATCAGAGAGGAGATGGAGCCGATACCGGTCCGGGGAGGGGATGGAGGCCGGACCGTGGCCGGGGTCCGGCTGCGCTCGGTAATCGTGGAGCCAGGCCCCGAGCGGCGGCCGAGGAGGGGCTGGGACCGGGCCGGAGCCGGATCCGGGGCCGTGACGGATCCGGGGCCGGGGCGGTGCCCCCGCCGCTCCCCGCAGGCCTGTGCGGCGGCAGCGCCTCGGGCAAGACCACGGTGGCGACGCGGATCATCGAGGCGCTGGACGTGCCCTGGGTCGTGCTGCTCTCCATGGACTCCTTCTACAAGGTGGGGATGGGCGCCCGGGGCTCCGGGGCGGCGCTGAGCGGTGCCGGTACTCGCGGTTCCGGCGTGCTGCTGAGCGGTGCTGATGCTCGTGGGTGCAGGGATCCGGTGCGGCACCGGGCAGCGCTGCTGTGCCGGTGTCCGTGGGTGCCGGTGCCCGTGGGCGCCGGGGTCCGGCGCGGCGCTGAGCGGTGCCGGTGCCTGCAGGTGCTGGATGAGGGGCAGCAGGCGCTGGCAGCCCGCAGCGATTACAACTTCGACCACCCCGATGCCTTTGACTTCGAGCTGCTCGTCAGCGTCCTGCGCAAGCTCAAGAAGGGCAAGAGCGTGAAGGTGCCGGTGTACGACTTCACCACGCACAGCCGGCGCCGCGAGTGGGTGCGTGCCACGGGGGCCGGCGGGGCCGGGGCAGAGTCCTGGCAAGGGGAACTCCTCTGGGCTAAAGGGAGGGGGGGGCTGGGGGTCTTCAGGAGTGTGGGACTCGTTCTGGGGGGACTGTGGGTGGCTCTGCAAACAGGCCAGCGCAGATATGAGGGAGGGACTCTGGAGGGGTGCTGGGGGGATGGGAGTGAGCAGGGGTTGGGATCTGGAGCAAGGTTCAGGGTCTGTCCTGGGCTGGAGCATCATGCACAGGGATGAGCTAGGACTCCAAGATATTGGGTGCTTCAGCATGGTTATGGGGAGCCCCAACACAGTGGTGAGAGCCCAGGGGGCCTGTCTGTGTCAGTGTTGGTGCTACCGTGGCATGTAAGATAAACAGGACAAACCCGTCTCCTGTCTGCCTGCAGAAAACAGTGTATGGGGCCAACGTCATCGTGTTCGAAGGGATCCTGGCCTTTGCCAACAAGGAGCTGCTCAAGGTATCGCTGCCTCAGGTGGCCGCTGGCCCGGGAGGGGATGGGCTGCAGCAGGACAGGCGCTGGCCCTGGGTGCCACTGCAGCCCTGGGGGCTCTGGAGGGAGAGGTCACCCCGCTTGCTGGCAGAGCCTCAGGGGAGCTGATGCTGGGTGCCTTTGCTGGGTGGAGGAGGGGAGTGACCCAGATGTGATGGGAGCTGCATAGGGGGTGCTCACCCCTCCCAGTTTTCCAGCTCCTGGACATGAAGGTGTTTGTGGACACGGACTCCGACATCCGCCTGGTGCGGCGGCTGCAGCGCGACATCATGGAGCGCGGGCGCGACGTGGCGGGCGTCATCAAGCAGTACAACAAGTTTGTGAAGCCCGCCTTCGAGCAGTACATTGAGCCCACCGTGCAGGTGGCCGACATCGTGGTGCCCAGGGGTGAGGCCGGGGCTGCCCTGGCGGCGGGAGCGGGGGGTGTGGGGCAGGCGGGGTTGGCGTCTGCCCCACCGCGCGCCTTTGCTCCGCTCGCAGGTGGGGAGAACTTCGTGGCGCTGGACCTCATAGTGCAGCACGTGCACAGCCAGCTGGAGAAGGTGAGCCAGGGCTGGGCAGGGGAAGGGTCCTGAATGCAGAGGGCTGGAAGGGCAGGCCTGTGCTCCTGGAGCATCTGGGGGCAGTTTGACATCACCTCTCTCTGCGCAGAAGGCCCTGACGTGGTGTTTGAGGGAGCAGATCTGTGCAGTGGGCACTGGGGAGGAGGGGGGGAGCCACCTGGGCTGTTGGGGCTGTGCTGGCCTGAGTGACTGACAGGGTGTCCTTGCTGTTCCCCGGTGCTGTGCTGATGACCTCTCCACCGTCCAGCGGGAGATCACAGTCAGGTACGTGGGACCCCCACTGCAGAGGAGCCAGTTCTGGGCTGGGGGGCGTGGGCTGCTGGCACCCACTGGATTCCAGGTCTTGCGACTTCTCTGTCCCTGCTGGCAGAGCTTTGCTGAGGTGCCTGAACGTAGCCACTCTTGCCCAGTGTTGCAGTGGCTGTTGTGAGCTCCTCGGGGCCAGTCTGGCTGCATCTGTGGGCTGTGTCTGACACGTCCCACACTGTGGCTGGTGCATGTGCCCAGCTCCGTGCCCTGGTCCTGTCCTTGTCTGGAGCAGGGCTCCTGTCCCTACCACTGAGTCAGCCTGGGCTGTTCACTTCTGCAGGGGGAGTGCCCTGCATGGTCCCTCTTCTGGCAGCTCATGTCCCATTTGAGCAGGACAGCCCTTGTCCCTCACACAGGGCACAGCCCAGTCCCAGGGTCCTTGGGAATGTCCTGCCCTGCAGAGCTGCTGGTCCTGGTGCTGGCCAGGCTGGTGCAGCAGAGGCTGCAGCAGCAGTATGTGTGGTCCAGGAGGTTCTTCTCAGTCTTTTTGGGCAGTCTGGCTCTGGGATCACACTTGGGGCGTTCTTTGGGATCCAGGAGGGAGGGTCACACAAGATGGGAGTGCTCTTTCAGGGGAGTTCTTGTGGGGCCTTCCCTTGGTGGGGCCATGTCCCCAGGGCCCAGGGCTGTGGATCTGCAGGTGCTGCACAGCTCTGACGCCCTTCCCCCCTGCAGGGCAGCCCTGGCCTCCGCCCACCAGGGACAGCCGCTGCCGAAGACACTGAGCGTCCTGGAGAGCACGCCGCAGGTGCGGGGCATGCACACCATCATCAGGTACATCCCTGCCCCCAGGCCTGCTCGGGGCCCGCTGGGGCCACACCACAGCCCTGGGGTGAGTTTTGCCCCTGAGACCTCAGTCGTGGGGCAGAACAGCTGAATGGAGCTGGCCCTGGCCCCGTGGGCACTTCTCTGGTGACCAGACCTCTGCACATCTGCTTTGGGTGATCCCTGAGCCAAAAGCTGGCTTTTCCTACTGTGGGAGGGGACTGGTTGGCTCTGTCCTCACTGGAGCACAGGTGGAGCAGCTGGTGGCATGGAGAAAGGTACCCCTTGCCCCTCTCCAGGGCACTTGGGTTTAGAGCTAGCTTAGAGAAGAGACCTCGGCAGCTGCTCCTATGATTTCACCACTCCTGATCTTTTCATTCCCCCCGATGCTCCTTTTCTCCAGGTGACAGTAGCATCAGTTAGTGGAGGGTCAAGGGCTGAGGCCTTTAGGACCACCAGGGGGTCTCTTGTTTTTGGCTGCAGAACCTGGCAGCCCCCAGGGCTGTTTCTCCACAGCAGAGAGGGGATGTTGAGCTCAGTCAGGTCCTCCTGTGCCTGCTCATGCTGTGGCTGCTGTGGCCCCTGGATGTTGGTTTGCAAAGTGTAAGCTCATGTCCTTGAGAGACCTGCAGAGGACTGAGTGCACTTTCAGTGTGCAGATGATACCAAGCTGGGTGGGATGTGGATCCACTGGAGAGCAGGAGGGCCCTGCAGAGGGATTGGGACGGGCTGGATCCATGTGCTGAGGCCGGCGGCGTGAGGGTCAACAGGGCCAAGTGCCAGGTCCTGCCCTTGGGTCACAACAACCCCATGAGGCACTCCAGGCTGGGGCAGAAGGGCTGGAAAGCTGGAAAGGCCCTGGGGGTGTTGGTCAGCAGTGGCTCAACATGAGCCCAGGTGGGCAAGAGGCCAGTGGCACCTGGGCTGGCACTGCTGGGCACCTCCAGCCTTGGGGACAGTTCTGGGCCTCTCCTGATGAGACATTGAGGGGCTGGAGCGTGTCCAGGGAAGGGAACAGAGCTGGGGAAGGGGCTGGAGCTCCAGGAGCAGCTGACAAAGCTGTGGGGAGCCCAGCCTGGAGAAAAGGAGGCTGAGGAGGGACCTTCTCATTCTCTGTAGCTTCCTGACAGGAGGATGCAGCCAGGTGAGTGTCTGGCTCTGCTCCCATGGAAAAAGGGCCAGGATAGGAGGAACATGCCTCAGGCTGCTCCAGAGGAGATGTAGGTTGTATATTGGGAGCAGTTTGTTCATGGAAAAGATTGTCCAGCCTCAGCACAGCTGCTCCAGGTAGTGATGGAGTCCCCATCCCTGGTGGAGTTTAGAAACCTTGTGGATGTGGCACTCAGGGATGTGGGCTACTGGTGGTGTTGGCAGTGCTGGGGCTGGACTTAATCTCAAAGGGCTTTTCCAACCCAAACAATTTATGATCTTCTGATACTCCTGACTGCATGCAGGCTGGGCACCCTGACTCCTTCCTCATGTGGAAGCACGGGCTCCGAGGCAGCAGAGCAGGCGGTGTGGCACGCCAGGTGTGCCAGGCAGAGCCCTGTGCCAGTGCCATGTCCCTCCCCAGGCTGTGGCTGCACATTTGTACCACGAGTGCCTGCTGACCTCAGTCTGCTGAGGCCCAGGGCTGTGCTGGGCTGCCCTGGGGGTGGCTCAGGCTTTGCCTGGCCCTGCAGGGCTTTGGCACCGTTGGCCTCCAGTGGCTGTGCTGGTGCCATGCAGGAGCAGGGCTGGGGTGGTGGGGAGGCAGCTGAGCCCATTCCAGATGGTGTATAAGAAATGCCACATTTCTGAGGAGCATGGGCTCAGCCTCTCAGCTACCCCCTGGAATCCTGCTGGGCCACAGTCTGTCCCAAACCTCTGAGCTGAGCTCTGCTGGGTGTCTGTGTTAGGGGACGGCAAGGCAGTTTGTGTTTCTGGTGAGACTTGGCAGCACTCGTTGGCTCTGTGTCACTTGGGCATGGTCACCACGTGTGACCCTCTACTCCCAAAGTGCTCCTTTTGCCTGCTGCCCTTCTCTTGGGCTCCCAGAGAGCTCCAGGCTGCTGAGAATCACACACACCTTTAGCCACATTTCCTGCACCTCCATGTGCAGTTCCTGCATCTTGGCAGACCTGTCTCTTTATTTATTGAATCATGCAGTGGTTTGGGAGGGACAGACCTCTAGAGGCTGCCTCGTTCAGCCCCTGACATCCTCAGGGAACCTCCCACTGCGCAGGTTCCAGGTGCCACAGAGCTCATGGAGAGCTGCTGCTCCCCCAGCACAGCCTTTCCAGGCACCCTGACCTGCCCAGGGGCTCCTGCATCCCCGCAGAGCCGTGAGCCGGGATGGTTCTCCCTCCTTCTCCTGCCTGGCGTTCCCAGTGTGGCTCTCTGGGCTGCAGACGGTCAATCCTGGCGCCAGGCAGCGCCAGTCCCTGCTGTTCCACTCCAGAGGCTCCTCCTGCTCCCCGTCTGCCTGCGGGGAGGGTGTTGGTGGCAGCAGATGAGCATCGTGGTGGCAGCTCCCAGCTAGCATCACTGGGGAAGCGCTTTCCAGAGCAAATTCCTGCTGCTGTGGAGAGACAAACTGGAAATGGGTCCCACACTGGAATAGCTGCACAGTTTGAGTCATGAGGCTGAGAATAGATGGGGAGTGAAGGATGCAGTGTCAGGATGAGCAGGAATGGTGTCCCATTGTCAGAGGGCATGTCACATGAGATACTGGGAAGAGGTTCTTCATCAGGGTGGTGAGGCTCTGCCACAGGTTGCCCGGGATAGCTGACTGCCCCAGGGTCAGGCTGCACAAGGTTTGGGGGAACCTGGTCTAATAGAACATGCCTCTTCCCATGGCAGGGAGGTGGGACAAGATGTCCTTTAAGGACCCTCCCAACACAAACCATTCTGGCATTCTATAACCCCTCCATGCCCAGATTCTGGTGCCTGGCTGTACCAGCTGGCTCTCAGCTGCAGACAGTCCAGTTCATGCTGATGCTGTGATCTGCACCAGGCAGATCCCCGTGGTCCCTCTGTCATCCCCTGGGGAAGGCTGAGGTCGTCAGGAGCACCAGCTGTGGTGCTGCCATTCCCAGCTGCAGGCTCCCTGTGCTCCCTGTGTGCTGCAGTGTGCTGACGTTCAGCTGCCTCCTCTGTGATAGGAGCAGTGTTGTGTTTCCTCAGGCAGTGGTGCCGTGGGGTGATGGGGGCCCTTTGGCAGTGCTGTGCCAGCTGAGGAGGTGGGATGGAGGCACTGATGGATCCTGGTAACCTCCTGCTGCTGCTGAGCATGGCCGGGATGCCCTCCCTGGCACAGCCCTTCCCCTGCCCTGCTTGTGCCCTGGGCATGGAGGAGCTTCGTGGTTGTGTCCCTGCCCTGGGGCCAGGGGAGCTTCCCCATCCCCAGAGGATCCTGCCTCAGCAGGAGCAGCGTGGGGCCATCCCGCCCAGCCAGGGCCAGCACAGGCAGCGTGGCTCTCAGTGGGGACAGCTGGCAGGGACAGCCCCCGTGGAGGCAGGGAGGCTGCCGGGCTCGTGCTGCTGCCAGGCTGCTGTGGGTGGACGTGTGGGTGCAGCCCACCCATGAGTGCGTGCTGACAGCTCGCACTGGGAGCTGTGGGCAGGGTACCTGTTCCTTCCAGACCAGATTTTCTGCCTTCCCTGGGAGTGCTGGCTGTGCCAGGGGTTTGAGAATGTCCGTATGCCATGGTCACCGCAGGTGCTCAGCTGTGAGTGACCCTGGAATGGCTGCAGGAGCACACAAGGACAGCAGTGACTGTCTTGGAGCGCCTCAGTGGGGCTGTCTGTCATCCACTGAGGTGTAAGAAATGGCAGATGATGTCTTAAAATACAGAGTAAAAATATTCTATATCCTTCTGCCTCTTCGGGAGTGTTGCCAGCTCCACCTCTTCCATCTGGGAATGGGTAGGTGTCTGTGGGACTTCTTTGTCCTCATGTTCCCCACAAGGCTGGTGGCCAGGATGCTCCCAGTAGGAAAAGCCGTCCACTTTCCCTCTGCTGTGGGGTTAGTGCCCTGGATGCAGGGCTGGCTTTACCCCTCCCAGGGGAGGGAGATGTTTCGTGGGAGCTGCAGCCCCATGGCAGCTTTGTTGTGGTTTGTGTTTGTTTTACGTCAGAGCTGTGAAAAGGGCACGGTGGGTATTTCCGAGTCACCTGGTTCTTGGCAGGGCTTTATCTCTGACTTGGTACGTAGAGGGGAGAGCTGGGGACATGTTCAGCTTCTTTCTGTCACCAGCATGCTCAGCCATGGTGCACCATGTCCTCTTCCACTGTGGGGTCCTAGTCGGTCCTGGCTCTGCTCCTGTTCCCCCCAGGCTCCCCAACACTCACCCACTGCTCCTGAGTTTGTGCTGGCCCAGGACTGATGGTCCTGCCTGACCTGTTCCTGCTCCCAGTTCTCTCCCAGCTCTCTCTGGTGTCTGCAACTGGTGTTACCCTCCCTCCCAGGGTAGCTAAGCCACTCTCTTGTCTCTGTGGTTGTAAGACAAAAGCTGAAGTCTCAGTGAGCCCCACAGTGCTGGTGATCACTATGTCACTCCAGGAGTGCTCTGGTTCCCACAGACTGGGGCTGCTGTCCCTGTGGTTGGCCTCGTAGCCCCATGTGTGGTCTGCAGGGGATGGCAGGGCCCTGTTCCCACCTCACACGTGTCATCCCTCCCAGGAACAAGGACACGACCAGGGACGAATTCATCTTCTACTCCAAGCGCTTGATGCGGCTGCTGATCGAACATGCCTTGTCCTTCCTGCCACTGAAGGTGAGCGACCCCCTTGGGTGTAGCCACAGCCCCACGCCCATCCTCCCTCCTGGGTGCCCCTTTACACGGGGCCCCACACTCCTTGTGCTCCCCTTTCTGCAGTCGGTCACTGTGGAGACGCCCCAGGGCACGATGTACGAGGGGAAGCGCTTCCACAGGCAGCGGGTGAGACACGACCCCAGCTCCCCGTGAGGGCTCAGCTCCTGGGCTAGGTGCACACCAGGAGCACCCAGCACGTGTCCCTGTCCCCCAGATCACCGGCGTGTCCATCCTGCGAGCGGGCGAGACCATGGAGCAGGCGCTGACCGCTGTCTGCAAGGACATCCGCCTGGGCAAGATCCTCATCCAGACCAACCTGGACACGGGCGAGCCTGAGGTGAGCCCGGCTGCGGCCTGGGGCGCGGCCACGCGCCGCTGGCACATCACCAACCCCTTCCCTCCCTCCCCAGCTGCACTACCTGCGCCTGCCCAAGGAGATCAGCGAGGACTATGTGATCCTCATGGACAGCACCGTGTCCACGGGGGCCGCGGCCATGATGGCAGTGCGCGTCCTGCTGGTGAGCGCCGCCCGGGCGGGAGGGGCACGGCACCCTCGGGGCCTTCGGGCGCTCACGTCCCCGTGTGCTGCAGGACCACGACGTGCAGGAGGACAGGATCTTCCTGCTGTCGCTGCTGATGGCCGAGATGGGCGTGCACTCCGTGGCCTACGCCTTTCCCCGTGTCCACATCATCACCACCGCTGTGGACAAGCGGGTCAACGAGGAGTTCCACATCATCCCGGGCATCGGTGAGGGGCACCTGGGCATGCCGCACCCCGTGGCTGGGGCCAGCAGCCCTGGGCATAGAGAGCCTTGCGGCCACACTGACAGGACTCTGGTGGGGCTGGTGCTGCTGTCCCTTCACTTTGTCCCTTTCTCTGCCAGGTAACTTTGGAGACAGATACTTCGGCACCGATGGCCCCTCGGCCTGGTGTGAGAGCGACAGCGTGGACTGCTGAGCGTGCTGGCCACGGACCACGGGCCAGGCTGGCTGCAGGGCTGGCCCCCCTCCCTGCCCCCAGGAGAGGCCCTGAGCTGCCAGCTGTGCCCACCTGCCTGGCTCTGTGGCCCTGCACAACAAGCCCCTGCTGCTGGTCTCCCTCTGCTCCAAAGGACCAATCCTCCCAGGGAGGAGGAGGAGAAGAGAGGGATGGCCTCTCCTGTGGACCATGGAGAGGGGACATTTAGGGACATTCCTTGCTCCCAGAGCCCTGCCTCTGGGCCTGGGCCAGCCGTGCCTCCCAAGGGGGAGAGTGGTGGCCTCCCTGTGGCTGTGCCTGGGGTGATGCTCACCTTCTGCCCAGGGAAGAGGGGATGGGGTCCAGTCCAGGCAGGCTACATGCCTGGAATCTGTATTTATTTGTATTTATTGGGGGCAGCCCCCAGCTCCCGTGGGACCCTCCAACATCAGGGACTGGACCTCACAGATCCCCCCAGTCCCTGCCAGTCCACACTCCAGCCCTGGTCCCAGGGGTTGGGGGTTGGCATCGGGCTGCCTTCCTGGTGCTGTCCCGCCCCCGGTGGCAGAGCGGTGCCGGTGACCCGGGAGTGCTGAGGTGTCCCCGGTGTTGCCCTTGTTGCTCAGGTTCTTTTTCCAAAGGGCAGCGGCAGCCTTGCCCCCCTCGCCCCCGCCCCCGGCCGGTGCCGCCACCACCTCTGCCGCCGTTTTGTACCAATAAAGGAGCAGCGCGATCCGCGAGTGCCGCCTGCTGCCGCCGCACCGGGCCGGGCGGGGCGGGCGTCGCCGGGACGGGCTGTCCCCTGTCCCCGCTGCCCCCTGTCCGGGGTCTGTCCCGGCTGTCCCCTATCCTGGCTGCCCGCTGTCCCCTCTCCCGCTTGTCCCCTCTCCCGGCTGTCTCCTCTCCCGGCTGTCCCCTGTCCCTGCTATCCCCTCTCCCGGCTATCCCCTGTCCCCTGTCCCTGCTGTCCCCTATCCCCCATGTCCCCTGTCCCCACTGTCCCTGCTGTCCCCGCTGCCCCTGTCCCGGCTATCCCCTTTTCGGGGTCTGTCCCACTGTCCCGGCTGTCCCTTGTCCCCGCTGTCCCCTGTCCCCGCTGTTCCCGCTGTCCCCTGTCCCCGCTGTCCCCTGTCCCCGCTGTCCCCTGTCCCCGCTGTCCCCGCTGTCCCCTGTCCCGGCTGTCCCCTGTCCCCGCTGTCCCCTGTCCCCGCTGTCCCCTGTCCCCGCTGTCCCCTGTTCCCGCTGTCCCCGCTGTCCCCGCTGTCCCCTGTCCCCGCTGTCCCCTGTTCCCGCTGTTCCCGCTGTCCCCTGTCCCCGCTGTTCCCGCTGTCCCCGCTGTCCCCTGTCCCCGCTGTCCCCTGTCCCCAGGCCGGCGGCGGGCGGCGCCTGCGCAGAGCGGCGGCGGCGGGGCGGAAGCGGCGGCGGGGCGGGCCGGGCCGCGGTCTCGGTCTCCGTCCGGTGCGACCCCGCCACCCTCGGGCGGCCATGGCGGAGCCCCCGCGGCCGCAGCGGAAGCTGTCGCGGGTCGGGGAGAGCCTGTACCGCGTGCTGGGGCTGCAGAAGGGCAGCTCCCCCGAGGAGATCAAGAAGGCCTATCGGTACGGGGGGGTCCGCGGGGCCGGCCGGGGGCCCGGGCCTGACGGGCCGGCCCGCCCGCGCGGACGGGCTCTCGTCCGGACCGTCCCGGTCCCGTCGCGGCGGTCAGGGTCGGTTCGGGAGACGAGGCTGTAACCTCGTGCCGGGGGTCCTGGATCTGTCCCGGGGGTCCGGGTGTGTCCCGGGGTCCGGGTGTGCCCCGGGTCCGGGTGTGCCCCGGGGGTCCGGGTGTGTCCCTGGTCCGGGTGTGCCCCGGGCCCGGGTGTGTCCCGGGGTCCGGGTGTGTCCCGGGGATCCTGGATCTGTCCCGGGGGTCCGGGTGTGTCCCGGGGTCCGGGTGTGTCCCGGGTCCGGGTCCTTCCCGGGGTCCGGGTGTGTCCCGGGAGGCGAGGCCGTGACCCCCGGCGGGGCTGCCCCGCTGCCCCCACAGGAAGCTGGCCCTCAAATACCATCCAGACAAGAACCCCGATGACCCCGCGGCGGCCGAGCGCTTCAAGGAGATCAACAGCGCCCACGCCACGCTGAGCGATGCGGACAAGCGCCGCCTCTACGACCAGTACGGCTCCCTGGGCCTCTACGTGGCCGAGCAGTTCGGCGACGATGCTGTCCGGCACTACTTCCTCATGTCCAAGTGGTGGTTCCAGGTGAGCCCGGCGGCCGCGGGGCTGGCGGCTCCGTGAGCTCGGTGCTCAGGGTTGGGTGGGGTCACGGGACCGGTGGGATGGGCCAGGGGTCACAGGCGTGTCTGTCCCCGACACAGGCACTGGTGCTGTGCTGCGGTGCCCTCACCTGCTGCTGCTGCTGCTGCTGCTGCTTCTTCTGCTGTGGGACGTGCTGCCCACCCAAGGAGGACGAGTCCTACAAGTACGTGGACCCCAAGGACCTGGAGGCACAGATGCGCGCAGAGGACGGCGGTAAGCCGGGCTGGAGCACCTCTGTTTGCTTTGTGGGGGCTCCCCGTGTCCCATCTCATGTGGGGACAGAGTTCTGGCTCAGGCCTTGGGTTGGTTTTAGCTGCAGCTCTTGCTTCCAGCCAGCCCCTGGTGTTTCCTGTGTGGGCCAGGGCTGGTGACAGTGACAGAGGGAGCCCCTGCATGGGTCATGGGTACACACCTTCTCCTTCCCTCTGGATAAAGGCCCTCGGAACAGGCCTGAAGCTCGGAGACCCCTGGGCCTGTGCCCTTTGGGGCACAGAGCACGGGAAGAGCAGCTGTGCTCCAGGCCAGCTCTGGTCCCTGGCCACGCTGGTGTCAGTGGCGCTGGGTGACTCCTGCAGATTTCCGTGGTGTCGGGGCACTCCCACACGGCTCTGCGCTGGCCAGGGCTGTGGGAGCTTTGGGCTGTGGGATCTCTTGCAGGAGTGCTGTGAGATTCCTGCTCACTGGCACCACAGGACGGGGCTGAGCCGCTGATCTGCAGCTCTTCCTTTGCAGATCTGCAGATCCCTGTGGTAGCACAGCCCCCGCCTGCCAGCACGGAGCCGCTGCCAGCCAGCACCAGGAGCGACGCCTGAGGCTGGCCCCATCCCCCCGACTCCCCCGGGACTCCCGGCAGGGATTCTCCTTTGTACTGTCACTTTCTGGGACCATGGTCCCGCCCCCCGGGCTGCCTCATCGGCCTCGGGAGGGATAGAATCTCAGGTTAATTTGGCCAGCATCAATGCACAGGCTCTGGGCCCCTGCTCGAGCTCCAGGGCAGTGCCCCTGCATGCCAGCAGTGGTGCTGGCAGTGGCCTGGAGCCCGCGCTGCCGGGCCCCCTTAGTGCCTTGCCTGTGCCCATGCCGGGCACCGAGCAGCAGGCACGGGCAGGGCTGCTCCAGGCCGAGCCCAAGACCATTAGCACTGTAACCTCAGGGGCTGGGCTGAGCCCGCCGCCCCTCACGCCGCCCTCCCGACGGTGCTGGTGCCAAACGCTGCTGCGGGGTCGGGGTGCCGCTGTCTGTACCCTTTCCTCTGCCCTCTGGGTTTGTCTGGGATTTTGTGGGCACCATTAAAGGCTGACGGGAGGGGAGTGTGCGTGTGCCTGGGCTCTGTCCATGGGCGTGCCTGTGCCTGGTGTCCGTGCTGGGGGCTGTGCCCAGGGATCCTGCGGGGTGGAGGAGAGACTGGGGTGTGGAGTAGGTGGGTCCTGTCCTGTGTGGAATGGTCAGATGGAGTGAATGTCACTTGTCTCCTGTCACCCACTGGTCCCACTCTCTGCTGCTGGCTCCCACGGGCTCTGCTCTTTGCACTCCTTGCTGCTGCAGTGCTGGAGTCCTGCTCCCCAATGCTCCCCACTGCTCCCCTCTGCTCCCCACTGCTCCCCACTGCTCCCCCCTGCCCCTGCTCTGCCCTGCTCTCTGGGGAGCCGTGGGCCTGCACAGGGCCGGGTCTGGCAGGGATGGGACCGCGGGGGACACCGTGTGCCGCTTGCCCTTTCTTCCCATCCCTGGTCACTGCCTCTGCCCGCAGCTGCATGGGCTCTGCCTCACCCCCTAAATATAGACAGGGTGAGAGCCGGGGGGGTGTCCTGGCCCCAGCCCCTCCTCGCTGCTCTGAGGGGGCTGGCACTGGGCAGGGGTGTGGGATCCGGGGGACCCCGGCCTCCCCCAGCCCGCAGAGGGGGCACACGCCCCTCCGCATGACTGCCAGCCCTGCAGCCGCTGCAGCAGCCAGCCCCGGTGCCCCGAACGTCGGCTGCTCCTCCAAACGCAGACCAGCGGGTCCCGGACCGCGGTCGGTGCCCGGGCATGGGCCGGTCCCGGGACGCCGGTCCGAGGGGTGGGCAGGAGCGGTGACTCAGTGTCACCCGACGCCGCCGACAGCTGCGGCCCCGGCGGGGCGGGGGCGGCTAAAATTAGCGCCGGGGGCCGGGGCCGGGGCCGAAACAAAGCGGGCACCGGGAGGCCGGAGCGGAGCCGTGGGACAGAGCCGGGCCGGGCCGGGACCGCGGCCATGAACTTCGCGGTGGGGCTGAAGCCGCTTCTGGCGGAGGCGCGAAGCATGGAGAGCCTGGAGAAGCAGCTCATCTGCCCCATCTGCCTGGAGATGTTCTCCAAGCCCGTGGTCATCCTGCCCTGCCAGCACAACCTCTGCCGCAAGTGCGCCAACGACGTCTTCCAGGTGGGGCCCGCCGGTGGGGCGGGGGCTCCGGGACCCGCGTCCCTCGGACCCCGGTGCGGCAGGTGGTGGCCCCGTTATCCCTGGACCCCCGGCCGGCGAGGCGGAGGGGCAGGCGGCTCAGGAACACCGGGATCCTCGCCACAGGGAGGGCCTGCTCCGGCACTGGCACCGGGAATCCCGGCCCCGGGACCGGCAGCTGGGGCCTCCGGCTGGGCGGCGCTCGGTGCCGCTCCCGCCTGGCGGGGATGGTGGACGGGAGGCAGGGGCCGTGTGTGTGTCCTTGTGTGTGCCCACGCCTGTGTCCGTGCTCCTGCCCATCTCCATCTCTGTCTCCGAGCCCGGGTCCGTGCCGGGGGGCCGGGGAGCAGATCCGCGGGGCGGGGGCTGCCGGGGGTACCGGGGGTGCGGGGTGCCGGGGGTGCGGGGTGTACCGGGGGTGCGGGGTGCCGCCGCCGTGACCCCTCGCGTCCCCCCACCCGCAGGCCTCCAACCCGCTGTGGCAGTCGCGGGGCTCCAGCGCCGTCCCGTCGGGCGGGCGGTTCCGGTGCCCGTCGTGCCGGCACGAGGTGGTGCTGGACCGGCACGGCGTGTACGGGCTGCAGCGGAACCTGCTCGTGGAGAACATCATCGACATCTACAAGCAGGAGTCGGCCCGGTCCGGAGGCGCGGGGCCCCCGGGGTGGGGGGCGAGACCCGCGGGTGATGGCGACCCCACGGGGAGGGCAGGGGGTGGGATCCCAGCAGGAACGGGGGAGTCGTGGGGCCCATACAGGGCCAGGGAATACCCCTGGGGCTGGGGATGTCTCCAGAGGTATTTCTGGTACCAGGAAGGTCCCTGGGGTTGAAGGGTCCCGGGGAGGCAGAGGTGTCTCTGGGGCTGGGCAGGCCCTGGGGCTGTCTCTGGGGCCGGGGTGTCTGACAGCCCCAAACCCCGCTCAGACCCCTTCACGCCAAGGCTGAGCAGCACCTCATGTGCGAGGAGCACGAGGACGAGCGCATCAACATCTACTGCCTGCGCTGCGAGGCGCCCACCTGCTCCCTGTGCAAGGTGTTCGGGGCGCACAAGGACTGCGAGGTGGCCCCGCTGCCGGCCGTCTACCAGCGCCAGAAGGTGGGGGCCCTGGGGGGCCTGGGGGGGCCCTCTGCGGCCAGGGGGGGGCCTGGGGGGGCCCGGGGTGCCCACAGAGCCACCCTCATGCCCCTGCCCTCCGCTCCCAGAGCGAGCTCAGCGACGGCATCGCCATGCTGGTGGCGGGGAACGATCGGATCCAGGCCATCATCACGCAGATGGAGGAGATCTGCCACACCATCGAGGTTGGGCCCGGGGGTGCTGCCCTGGGAGGTGGCGGCCGGGCGGGTCCAGCCCCGGCGCTGTGCGGGGCTCACGGCTCTGCCCCGCAGGAGAACGGCCGGCGGCAGAAGCAGCACGTGGGGCTGCGCTTCGACGCGCTCTACGGCATCCTGGAGGAGAGGAAGAAGGAGCTGCTGCAGAGCATCGCCGCCGAGCAGGAGGCCAAGCTGCAGCGCGTCCGGGGGCTCATCCACCAGTACGGAGACCACCTGGAGGCCTCCTCCAAGTTGGTGGAGTCTGCCATCCAGGCCATGGAGGAGCCCCAGATGGCCCTGTACCTGCAGGTCCTGCCAGGGGAGCGGTGGGAGAAGGGGGCAGGGGGGCTGGGGCAGCCCTGGGGCTGTGTGGTGGTGCCATGGTTCCCTGAGGGGCGTGGGGCTGCCTCACAGGTCTGAACAGGGGGCTGTGCGCACCCAAAATGATCAGTGGATGGCCCTGGGATGTGCAGGGGTGGACCTGTGGTGGGGGTGATGTCTAGGAGACACTCATCCCCCCTTGTTTTCCTTCACAGCACTCCAAGGAACTCCTGAAAAAGTGAGTGGGGAGTATGGGGGGGAAAGGCCTTTAGCTGGTGGCCTTTGGCTGGTGGCCTTTGGCTGGTGGCCCTCTGGGTGCTGGGCCCTGCAGCTCCCAGGGTGTCCTGCCCTGCAGGATCACAGACATGTCCAAGGCATCAATGAGCAGCCGCCCTGAGCCTGGCTATGAGAATATGGACCACTTCTCCATCAACGTGGACTACGTGGCTGAGATGCTGAGGACCATCGAGTTCCAGACAGGTGCCTGCACTGGGGAAATTGCTGCTGCTGTCCCAAGGGGGCACTGGCACTGCCTGGGGTGCCCAGCCCTCAGCACATGCCCTGTGTGGGATCCCACACAGTACTGGGGATGTGACCCCCACCTGCAGCACCACCCAGGGACCTGGAGGGGCAGTCCTGCCCAGGCTCCCCCTGGTTCCCACACCAGGGCTGGTCACATTCCTCCTGGGAACTTCCTGGGATGTCCTGCTTGGTCACCTCCCTCCTGGCGTGTCCTGCTGTATCCCCATAATGGGGAGGGAGGGAAGGCCCCACCTGAGCTGTCCCCTGCCCACAGAGCCACTGGGTGAGGATGAGGGTGATGGGCCTGGGGACGGCAGCGAGGCCGCAGTGGACGAGGACCAGCTGGACAGCCTGGAGGTGCCCGAAGCTGCAGAAGGTGAGTGCATGCATGAGTGCCCAGTGCTGTGCCGTGCCCTGTGCCGTGCCTGCGTGGCTGTGCCCTGGTCCACGGGCAGCAGCACGGGTCCTTCAGGGTGCTGGCGTGTCCCTGTCTCTGTCTTGTTCCCTCTTTCCCTCTGCAGATGTGGGGCCGAGGCAGAAGGCAGCGAGTTCCCCCCATGGTGAGGCCCTCATGGGGAGTGGGATGGGCACAGCCGTGGGGTGCCGTGGGGCAGAGGAGACACCCCCGGGATGGGGATGAGGATGTAGATGGGAAGGTCACACTCAGGCTCCCCCGAGGCCATCCCTGTCTCCCTGCTGCAGGAATGGGAAGGGGGTCTCAGGGTCCTGGGGCTGAGGTTATTTTTCTGCACAGGTCAGCACTGAGCTGAGGCCGTGGGGTAGTGCTGGCATGCCCTCAGCTGTGGCTGTCCCTGTCACACCCGGATTTGGCTGTCTCTGTCACCCCTGCCCTGCCTAGGGCCATCCCTGGCACTCTCAGGCAAGCTCCATCCCTGCTGCTGGAATTCCCCGAACGAGCGCTGCCCCTCTACAACATTAAAAGTGTGTGAGGACACGTTCTCCCGTGACGTGCGTGGCGGGGGTGGAGGCGGGGGTCGCCCCACAGGCTCTAGCCCAGCCCCATCACCCGAGCAGCGCCCCAGGAGCTCAGGCCAGGGGCTCAGTGCCCCCGGAGCCCCCGCGCAGCTCCGGGCCCTGTGTGGGGCTCAGCCCCCGCCCCAGCCCCTGCAGGGCCGGGGATGCTGCGGTCTCCCCGTCCTGCCGCCCCGTCCGGCGGCAGCAGCAGCGTCCGAGCGGGCACTGTCGGGCCGAGCCGGCTGGGTACACACACGGCGGCACCAGCGCCGGCGGGGCCGCGCCCCGGGCCCGGCAGGGTCTCCCGGGGCCCGCGGCTGCGTCACCGGCGGCTCCGGTCTCCATGGAGGCGCGGCCGGTGATGCGCACGGCGGCGGGCCCGGGCCCGGGCCGGTCCCCTGGGGCTGCGCCGGCCCCGCTCCGCTCCCTGCCCAGCCGGGGACGACAGGGGGGCCCTGAGGACCCCCGGCCGCGCTGGTCGGGGGCTGCGGCACGGCCCCGGAGCACGGGGGACACATGGGACACCTCTGCTCTCCCGTGTCCCCGCGCTGTCACCCGAGCAGAGGGGATGCGGCTGCCGGCGGACCAAGCCCAGTGCCCAGCCCTGCTGCTCCCTGCCCCACTGCTCCTTCACACACCAGAAACGTGCCTGGGAGCGCTTGGGTGATGCCTGGGGACCAGGGGGGGGCTGTGGCTTCTCCGTGCCTGCACCAGACACTCGTGGATGCAGCATTTGCCTTCCCCCAACCCCCGGGGCTGTTCCCTTGTCACGTCACCCTCCAGAGGTGACTGAGAGGGGCTCAAGCACTCTGCAGCCCCTCAGCTGGGTGCCACGGGTGCCACCCCAGTGCCTCAGGAGAGCCCCACCTTAGTTCTCTTCTGTTGTGGGCAGTTCTCTTCCCTGTGCTCTGTGTCCAGACTCTCATCACCTGCCACCGCCCCCCCAAACCTGCTCCTCTCGCAGCCCCCTGGAATTTGCTGATGCCTCTGCTTGCCCAGTTAAGTTGTACCCCCACCCTGAGACTCCAGCAAGAGGTGATCTGTGCACAGAGCAGGGATTCTGACACAGCCTGCTCCAGCTGCTGTTCAAGGGCTCTCAAAGGAGCATCATTACTTCTCTTTATTCTTCTCCATTACGGTGCTCCCAAAGGCCTTTTTCCCCACAAGGGGCACAATGTTACCATTCCTAAAGAATGCCTTTTCACTTCCCCCACAAAGGCAGGGGGGCTGTCCATTTACTCATCACTTACCCAGCTGTGTGTCCCACCCGTGGAATTCTGTCCATTCTGTTGGGTTTGTGTCGGGTTTGGGTGGCCAGGTTTTGGTAGTAGAAACCTCTGACAGAAGCTTCCCCCTGTCCAAGAGAGCCAAAGGCAGCTGGCTCCTGGATGAACCTGCAGCTGCTGGCCAGGGCAGAGTCCCTCAAGGCAGTAACACCTCAGGGATGCTGTATTTAAGGAGGAAAGAAAAGCCCCTTTGTAGAGGTAATTGCAGCCAGAGGGGAACAAATGTGAGAGCAACAGCCCCAGAGCTCAGGTCAGCACAGCAGGAATGAAAGGACGTGCTCCAAGTGCTGGGGCAGGGATTCCCCTGCAGCCTGCGGGTGCCCAGGGGCAGCAGAGCCCCTCCTGCAGCCTGGGGAGACCCACAGGGCAGCAGAGCCCCTCCTGCCGCCCTGGAGGAGCCCACTCCAGAGCAGGTGGGTGCCCAAAGGAGGCTGTGACCCCTTGGGGAGCCCATGCTGGAGCAGGGTCCTGGCAGGGACCTTTGGGCCCATGGGGAGAGGAGCCCGTGCTGGAGCAGGGTCCTGGCAGGGATCTTTGGGCCCATGGGGAGAGGAGCCCGTGCTGCAGCAGGGTCCTGGCAGGGACCTTTGGGCCTGTGGGGAGAGGAGCCCATGCTGGAGCAGGTTTGCTGGCAGGGATCTTTGGGCCCATGGGGAGAGGAGCCCGTGCTGGAGCAGGGTCCTGGCAGGACCTGTGACCCTGTGGGGGACTCAGGCTGGAGCAGCTCCTGAGGGACTGTCCCCATGGAAGGGTGACACACTGGAGCAGCTTGTGCAGAGCCACAGCCAGGGAGGACTCTGCTGGAGTCTGCAGAGGACTGGCTCCCAGGGCAAGGACTCCTCTCCCTGAGAAGGAAGCAGAGGCAGAAATCACGTGGGGAACTGACTGCAACCCCCATTCCTGTCTCACTGCACCACTGGAAGGGAAGAGGTGGAAAATCAGGAATAAAGCCAAGCCTGGGATGGAGGGAGAGGTGAGGGGAAGGTGTTTTTAGACTTTGTCTTACTTCTTGTTAGCCTACTCTGATTTGCTTGGTAATAAATTAAAATATTTTTCCCAAATCAAGTCTGCTCTGCCCATGACAGTAATTGGTGAGCTTCCTCTGTCCTTGTCCTGAGCCATGAGCTTTTCTCATGTTTTCTCTTCCCTGTCCAAGTGAGGGGGGAGTGATGGAGCAGCTCTGGTGGGCGCCTGGTGTGCAGCCGTGGTCAGTCCATCACACACATGATGCCAATTGCCTTCCTCTTGGCTTGTGTTAAACCCCGTGGAAAATCCTCACAGGGCTTTGGGACTTAAGGAGCAATACCAGATTTAAATCTAAGATTAAAATTCCCCAATCCAAAGGGTCCTTCAGCGTTGTGACACTGGGAAACCCCACAGTTTTACTGCTGGAGTTTGAATTTTCCTGATTGATTGGACAAGCTGTAAAGTAACAACACATTATATAATGGATCACCATAAAGTAACACATCTTGTATAAGTACTTCACTTGCAAAATGAATTTACATGAACAGATTAAAAAATAAAAGAACATGCTTCTATGTCCTGTCAGCTGGAACTTCAGGTTTCCAGTTTGTGAATTCCGTGTATCCTGTCCAGTCTCAGGGGCCCTTTTCACACATGAGAGCATCCAGGAGTTGATTCCTATATCCCTAACACTGCTAACACAAAGAACCTTCCTGTCACAGTGGACACGGAAAGAACCACACGAGGACACGCTGGTGAGCGAAGCAGGAAAAAAGGGCCGAGTTTATTTACAAAACTTAGCTTTATACATTGCTTATGGTGTCTGTGGATTGGAGGATGGAATTCCACCTCTCAATCCACATTGGTCAAGCCAACTGTCAATCACCTTTCTCCGCCCACCTAGAAATATGTAAACAATGAAAGACAGCAAAACATGGCCAGTGTTTATAGTAGAAAGTGTGATAAGGTGAAATTTCTGACTCTGATATGAAGAACATTACAGAAGGCTTAGAAAATCTTCAAAACCAGGGTGACACCTTCCCATCCTTCTTGTCAAGTTTCCTCCTTTCACGTTCAAGCAGGGACCACTTCTGCAGATTGAAAAGAATTTTCAATACCCCCTGCCCAGGGGGGAAGGGTGGAGCTCTGATCCAAAAACCTGGGAATGAGGGTAAAGGCTGCAAAAGAGAAATTAAATATTTCTTTGGCTCTGCTGTGGCCTTGCACACACCTGATCTGTGGGTGGGGTTACAGGTTGTGCCTTCCAGTGTGGTGTTTCCAAAGTGCTCATTCCTGCTTCCCAGGGACTGACACAAACTCCTGTGAGAGCCAAGGATGATGCTCCACTGGAGCCCTTTTTTGTGACTTGGATATTTCCTCTTTGTTGTCTGATTGATCCTTTCTGTCTCCCTGCTGGACTGTGTAGTTCCCAAACAGACTGGAAATCTGGACACCTCCTGCACCATTTCTGCTGTAAAGTAGGTTCACTGCAGGGCTCATTATCTGCAGAAATTCCTTCTGGGACACCCAATCTGGGTATTGCTTCTTTTAAGAAACCCCAATCACTTCTCTACTCTCTGGTTGGTGAGACAGGGGAAAGCCCTGGAGTCACGGAAAACTGGGAAATGAACTCTCCAACCAATTTGCTGGGTTAGAAATTTAACATTGCTTAATTAGGAGTGCTGGGTGCATGGGAAATTCTCCTCAAAGCATGCATGCCCAGCAGCCTAACAGACCAGTCCTGAAACTAATAGATATTCATCACATTTCCTAACACAAGCATATATGCTAATGATTTCTGAGGACTTATTCTGGTATGGTTCCAGATCTTCTGAGGAATCTTTTCTCTTTGAAAGTATTTGAAATACGTGGTCAGGTCATAAGGCACTTCTCTTATCATTCTTTGTTCTGACACACAATCCTTGTTCTCAAAACCAAGATATTGGCTAATGCATATTAATCACTAAAATAAGTAAATAAGGAAGCTTTAGCTAGCACAAAAACTAGACAACTGTCTTTCCTAACAGTCCTGGGTGTGGGCAGTCTGATTTGGTGTGCATTGTTCTTTAAACAGTTTGGTACTTTTTAATGATGCTTTCTATGATACCCGTTCTTTTTACACTCAGAACTTGAGGTTCAGTGCTTCTGCCAGAGACTCTCTTTCCCAGTGAGTTCCCCAGTGCTGTTCCTCTTTCATTTTCCTCAGAAGGTGCTGGGGAATTATTGCCTCTTTGCTGGATGTACCCACCATCCTTCAGGCCTGTTTTCAGGCTCTAACAAATCTGCCAGCTCCTCTCTTTGTCAGCCAGGCCGTTTCCAGTATTCACTGGGGTTTCCTCTGCATGGATGAGCTTTGCAAGGCAGCATTTCCACCTCTGAGACAGCTCCACGCCTCTGACAGTCTCTGTGTTCCTGTCCGTGTTTCCTGGGAGAGCCCTCAGAGGTTCCCAGCCCTCAGAGGTTCCCAGCCCTCAGAGGTTCCCAGCCCTCAGAGGTTCACAGCCCTCAGAGGTTCCCAGCCCTCAGAGGTTCACAGCCCTCAGAGGTTCCCAGCCCTCAGACGTTCCCAGCCCTCAGAGGTTCCCAGCCCTCAGAGGTTCACAGCCCTCAGACGTTCCCAGCCCTCTCTCTCTTTCCAAATGGCCCCAGTGGGCCCCACGGACCTCTCCAACAGCAAATCCTGGGTCAGTCCATGCATTCACAGCCTGTTTGTGTGCGAGCTCCAGTGCTCTGTCAGGGCATCAGCTCTGTGTCCTGAGCTGATGCTGGGGCTCAGAGCTCTGGCTCCTGTTCCTCAGGCTGAGTTTAGCACTGCTCTCCTCTGGCTTTTCAGATTCATCCTCCACGGAGCTGCTCCCATCCCCGGAGTTTGCAGTCAGCCTCCCCCAGAGGAGAGTTCTGTAGATCTGGACAGGACCACGCCTGTCCAGTGCTGGATTCTGCACTCCAAGCCCAGCCTGCATTATCCACTTCCTCTGATATTTGAGGTTCAGGATTCTCTAGCAGGTGCACTTGGGCCTCCAAGGCCTTTTCTTCAGGCATGTGAGCTGTGTGGTACCACCAGCCAACCAGGAAAGGGGCTGATGAGCACCAATAAATGTTTGCATTTATTAATTATTTAATTAATCATTATTATTTATAATTAATTATATTATTAATCAATTATAAATTAATTACAGCTGGGTGATTCTGTTAAATCCATTTGCCAGTGTTGTTCAGAGTTATTTCTTGCTTTGTGCTTCCTCCCTGTATTTTCTTTCTGATTTTTGGAATGATCAACACAGCAAAGGATAAAATTTTAACTACTCTGTCTGCTAAACTTTGCAACCTGCATCCAAAGAATTTTTTGCTCAAAGCAGTGATGCATCCGCTCCTGTGTGTGTCTCTTGATGCAGCCTTTTCAGCTGGATTTCCATCATCTCCAAGAGCTGCTTTCCAGGTGTTTTCCATCACCCTTCTTTATTTTTAGTACAGTTAAGCTGTTCCACTCACTGTTTTTCTCCTTTGGTATAATTTGTTGGAGATGAATCTACACAGGTTTGTGGAATCAAAGCTCCTCTGTTACTTGGTTTCCTCAATGCAGCTTCTCCCACTGCTGGACCTGCTCTTCTATTTCCCTTTACAATATTTGGGTTCTTTTTCTGGGGGCTTTGCAATGTATTAATGGGATGTTCTTTGGCTGAAGAACTGCTTTCCATATGTTTAGGATATTTTTCTGAACTCCCCTGTGAGGTCAAAGCTGCTCTTCCCAAACTGCTCCATGAGCATGGACTGCACCAAAGGCATGTTTTGGGTCTGTGTAAATATTGGCTTCCTGTCTTGGGCTGAAAAATGTAACAAAAATGTGTATTCTATTTTCATTTTTCGAAACCATTGGGAGATATTGTTCTTCTCTCCTCCTGCACCCATCTTCCTCCGAGGGACATCACCTGGGCCATTTAAGGCCTCTCACATGACGGACAACATTACTTCATTCCATTGTGAGATGCTCCATTCAGTGGGAGGAGCCAAAGCCTTTCCACCAGGATAAAACCTGCAATCCCAAACACTAAAGCAGCTGGTTTTCTACTGAATCCTTGGAGGAAGACCGGACCCATCTCACCAGCAGTGGACCCTTTTCTTTTTTCTACAGGATCATCTCTACTTCACAGAAAAACATCTGTTACTACAGGAGGATTTATTTGCACTGCTTCCAACCCAGTGTCAGGTCATATCTCTGCCTCTGTCAGGGCTTTCTAGGACTTTTGTTTGTTTGCTTGTTTGTTTTTTGTACTACTGCATTTGTATTTTTTAATATATTCCTAGTAAAGAACTGTTATTCCTATTCCCATATTTTTGCCTGAAAGCTCCTAATTGCATAATTGTAATAATTTGGAGGGAGGGCGTTTTTACATTCTCCATTCCAAGGGAAACTCCAGTTTCCCCTGACAGATCCCTGTCTGTCCAAACCAAGACACTTCCTCAGCTCAATGCCAGGGCCCAGGTGAGAGCTCCCAGTCTGGTTTTCTGGGAAGAGCTGCTCACGAGAAGGGGGTTGTTTCCCAGAACCTCCATGGCAGTGACCACAGTGTCCCCAGATTTCTGATCTCCATTTACCCTGTCACTGCTTCTGCCAGTGGCACAGCAGAGCCCTCCCCAGCCATGGCACAGCACACTCTGCATGCAGAGAGAGCCAGGGGTCATTCTGTGTTCCCAGCTGTGATTTCCATGGGATGTGAAATGGCCTGAGGGGTTACCTGCTCCTGAAGAATTACCTTCTCCCAAGGAATTTCCACCCTGGTTTTGCTTAAAGGTCCTTCAGAAGTAACTACAGAATTAATTTCTCCATTACCCACTAGAAAATCCATCGTTTTATTCCCCAGTTTAACTGGAATCAAAGTGTTGGCCAGGGGAACAGGAAATGCCTCTGCTCCCCTTCAGTCCAGCCTAATTTCTGCACCTTCTGATTTTCCCTTCTGTCCATTTGTGAGCCAGGGATGCTCCTTTTCCCAGTGCCCTTCCCGTCTGCAATGGGCACCCTGACAGTTTTGGAGGGTGTTAATCCCCACCCTCAGCCCCAGCCTCATCCCTGAAATTGCTTGTCCCGACAATGGATTCAGTAATTTCCCTTGGCTCTTCTCTTTCTCTTCTCCCTCTTCCCTATCCTGACAGGCACCACTTGGGAAATACCCACCCCCTCCACTTCTTCTCTGTTCTGGAGTTTCTTTCTAATACCAGGTGCCAACTGCCCAGCAAGAATCCTGTCAAACAGCGTCCTGCTTCCTTCCCTTGCTGGATCTGAGTCCATCCATTTGGGAGCCCCTTCACACAATCTTTCATACAAAGCCAGTGGAGACTCCTTTGCTCCCTCCTCCCTTCATACACCTTGGCAAGGCGCTTCAGTTTCTTCACTTCCTCTTAGAATCAAAATAAAATAATTTTCTAATATAATTTTAGTGAATCTCACCTGCCCTCTGATTGAGATCCCACTCTGGGTCATTGTTAGGATGAAATTTGTGAGGATTTGGGATGCCATGAACCTTTTGATCTAATTCTATTTTCCTAACTTCTTCTCAAGCCTTTTCTAAAATGCCCTCCATTCCTCACGGGGAAACAGATACTCCATGAGAGCCTGGCTGTCCTCCTGGTCTGGATTATGAATTGCCATCGTGGTTTCCGTCACACCACACACTCCATCAGGATTTCTGTGATACAACCCTGCCCGCTGCTTCTGGCTCAGCAAGTCTGAAGTGTGACCAGCACCTGCCTCTCCCTCAGGTCCACCTGCTGCCCCAAATGTGCTTTCAACTTCTCCCTGATCCTGCTGGGAACGGGATCCAGACACGCTGCCCCCCTCCAGCTTCCATCCTGGTCACAGGGGCTGCCAATAGTCAGACTTTAGGGTTTTGTCTCTTTTATCTTCTAGTCCCACACAATAAATACCTTTCCCCTTATCCTCTTCATTTCTCAAAGAATATATTCCATTTTGACACTTTTGAATCTACCGAACCACGTTTTTTTCTTACTTTATTAATTACTTCTTAAAATGAAACCCAAGTCTACATCGGGGTCTTCATCCCATTCGTTTTGCCTCCTACAAAGTAACATCAACTGTAAAATTGTATTATATTTTAAAGTCCTGTTGGTTTCTGGCCTTTTTTCACCATCATCTAATTCTGAATGAGGCAACCATTGATTACAATGTCTTTTCAATTTATCTTGAGTCATAGGGTCACCCGAACTCTTCAGGATGCATCCTAGAGGAGAGCAAAGTGGAATTTAATTTCAGTTGTGGAATCCCCAGTGTTCCATGCACTATCCCAAAGCACACATCCAAATCCCAGTTTTCACATCACCAGCTCTGCATGTGAAAATGTGTGCAAACATCAAAAACCCAAGACACACATCACCAAATTGCACAAACAAATTTTTTTTTCAGCTTGTGCAGAGCCCAAACCCAAAATCCCTCATCTTGGCAGATTCCAGCCGCCCCCTTCACCGAGGAAACACCTCTGGAATGTGTTGTGCCATTGAGTCACTGGTTGTGCTGGTGTCAGGCCCCCAAGTACCCGATCCCGAGGTGGGTGTGCCCTGGAATCCATCCTGCCCAGCCCCCTGGCCTGGAGTGCCCACTCAGCCAGGGCAGGGCACTCTGGCCATCCCTCCTGGGTCACCAAAACCAGCTCTGTGCTTCTGGGGGTGCGCTGATAACCCACAAATCAAGGCAAGGGATTTCTGGTTTTATTCCAGTTAGTGCACTGCCAGAAGCTAAAGGTTTCCACAAGGCTGCTCCCTGAGCATCAGAACTTTACACTGTTTATACCTTTGAGCAAAGAACCACCCTTCATTAGTTACCAATCACAGAACTCTGTTATTGATTAAGACTCAAACCCCTCTTTGCTGGGTGTGTCTCTCCTCATCCCTCCACAGGTGCAGCTCTTTCCTCCTTTTGAGCTGGGGTCCATTCTGGTGGTCAGTGAGCCCATGACTGTGAAAAGAAAATGCCAGGATTTTCTTTTCCCCTGGTACTGCCCAGTCCTGCTCAGGCACTGCTGGTGCCTCTCACCCACCCAGACACCCCCCTGCTCTCGGGATGGTCCTCCCTGTTCCTCACAAGATCCTACGAGGTTCATGCTGCAATTACCAATCACGAGTGTCCAACTGCAGCCTCTGAGGGACAAGAGACAACAAAATCCTCAGGGGTGACCGAGTCAGGGAGGCAGCAGTGACATCCCTTCCCAGTGGATCCAGGGGGACAGCAGCCCACTGGCTGGGGAGGATGGAGGGAGGTGGGGAGCCCTCCCCTGCATGGAATGTGGAGAGCTGTGGATGCAGCGTCCCGGCCAGGCTGGGGCTTCCTGGAGCACGAAGGATGTGACATCTGGAGCCCAGGAAAGGCTGGAAGCAATGCCACAGGGACTGGAGCATGTGCTGCATGAGGAGGAACTGGAATCTTTTGGGGTGCCTATGTGTAGAGTTGCCTTACGGGAGGGAAGGAGGAGAAAGCCAGGCTCTTCCCAGTGGAGCCCAGTGGCAGGACCAGCAGCAACAGGCTCAAACTGGCCTCCAAAGATTTGGTTTTATTTTGCAGCGAGGCTGATCACACAGGGGCCTGAAATAGGCTGCCCAGGGGGGTTGTGGTCCCTCCAGCTGGGAAGCCACCCACGGCTGCATGAGGGAGCTCTAGAGCCCCACCAGCCCCAGGCCCGCTGGTCAGGGCTGGCTGAAGCAAGCTGTGCAAGTCAGTGTCCAGCCTGGGATAAATATCTCCTAGGAGGGATCGTCCACTACAATCCTTGCCAGCATGGCCTTCCAGCTCCAGGGCTCTCATGCTGTGGTGGAATTTCCCCTTTCAAGTCCCAGTGGCCACTGCACAAGCAGCTGGAGCAGGGCCTGGAGTGGGGAATCTCCAGCCTTGAGCTCATTCCCAAAGTCTGCACTCCCCAGCTCCGTGTCCCCTCGGAGCAGCCTCCTTCCAGAGCCCCTGGGTCCCAGAAGGCAGCTCAGGTGAAATCTGCACACTCTGCCGGTGTTGGGAGCCTGTGCTGCCTGCGCCCCCGCCTGCCCTGGGCACTGCCCCACAGTGTCACCTCCCACGCCGTCCTCGCCAGGTACCCCACCAGAACCGCTGCTTCCTCTCCAGCCCTGCCACGCTGCCCTGCCAGCGGGTCTTGGGCTGTTGTCACAGAATTTCTGCCTGGTTTGGGTGGGAAGGGACGGCCAGTCCCATCCACTGCCACAGGCAGGGGCACCTTCCACAGACCAGGCTGGGGGTCCTGCTGAGGACCAGGCCACCCACAAGGAGGCTGAACCTCCCCCAGCTGCCTCAGAGGGCTTCATCCCCTCTTGGGGGATGCCCAAAAAACAAAAACAGCCCACCACCGTGCCCCCTCCCCGCCCACTCAGCCCTGACCCACTCAGCAGCCCCGTGTGTCCCACAGAGGTTTCCCCCACTGCTGGTGCTCCCACGTGGGGGTTGTATCCTCCCACGAAGGGTCTGTGTCTGTCCCTGCCACAGCCCCCAGCCTCGGCCCCCTCCTGCCTCACCTGCAGGTGGGTGCAGCCCCCTGTGCCGGGCTCACGGGTGGTGGGGACCCCCCGTTCCCATCCCTCTGCCCCAATCGCTTCCCACTGCTCCCACCTCTGGGGGCCGTGAGCATCGCGCCCCCCTGAAGGACACGGTGTCACCTCCTGTCCCCGCACACTCAGCCTTGTTCCCAGTGCTGCTGGCCCAGCTCATCCTGTCTCCTGCTGCTGAGCCCTTTCTCCCCTTCCAAGGAGCCCTTTCCCTCTTGCAGTGAGTCTGTCTGTCCCTTCCTGGTTAACCCATTCCACCACTCCCAATGTCTGTTTCCCCATTCCTGGTGAGCACCTTCCTCATTCCCGACAGACCCATTCCCTGCTCCCGGTGAGCGTTTCCTCGTTCCCACCGAGCCTATTCCCCTGCTCCCCATTTTTGGGGAGCCCATTCCCAGTTTGCCCAGTCCCTGGCCCTGCACGGCCCCAGCGCCCCCACCCCGCACTCGCTCACGCCTCGGGTTTCCACCACGTTTTATTACAAAACCGCTCCCGGGGCCGCTCCCGGGGCCGGTCCCGCCCGCAGCGCTGGGGCCGGGGCGGGTTCAGCCCGTGCCGCTGTCGGTGCCCCGCGGTGCAGCCCGAGGGTCCCGGGGGTTCGGGGTGTCCGGAGCTCTGGGCTCAGCGCCCCACGGCGTCGAGGATGCGGCGATTGGAGTCGGCGCGGGCGCGCTGGCTCTGGGCGCGGGCGAGCAGCAGCAGGTGCCGCAGCAGGTGGAAGGTGAGGTCGATGGAGAGCGGCGGCTCGTCCCGCCGCCCTCGCCACGGCCCCGGCGGCGGCGGCGCCAGCGGCGGCCACAGCGGGCGGTCCTGAGCCCCGGTCCCGACCGCCGGGATGGAACCGGCGGCCGCCGGGATGGAGTCGTCGGTGGTGGCGGGGCGGGCGGCGGCGGGCGGCGGGCGGGCGAGCAGCAGCAGTAGGGTGAGCAGTGCCCGCCTCATCCTCGGTCCCTCCGCACCTACGGGGCCAGGGCTTCAGCGCCACAGCGGAGACCGGGGCGGCTGCGGAGGCCCGACGGGAACGGCGGCCCCGAGGCGCGGGGACCGTCCCGCGGCGGAGCCCCCTCCGTGCCCAGTCCCGTCCCCTCTGCGCGCCCCCGGCCCCGGTGCTGTCCCTGCCCGGTCCCCCCGCCCCGTCCCGTACCCGGTGCGCTGTGCCCGTGCCCTGTTCCTGCCGGTGCTGGCGGAGGGAGCGCAATCCGTCCCGCGGGAGCTGAGCCGGCGGCGCGGCCGGGGGTTATATCGGCCCGGGAGCCCGGGCTGACGTCAGCGCCGGGCACGCACCGGGCGGCGGGGGCGGGGGGAGCGGGGGCACCGGGGCGGCGGGAGCGGGCACCGGCGGCGGGACGGGGTGGAGGGGCAGAGGCAGAGCCCGCTCTTCCCGGTTTCGGGAGCCACCACTCCGGGTCTTTTCTGACGCCCACCAAAGAGGCACGCCGGGGCCGGTAAGGACGGGTGTCCTCGGCTCTGCTAACCCTCGCTTCCCCGGTCCTCCGGTTTCCCCGGTCGCCCCGGTTCCCCTCCCGGCCCTGCTGCATCCCCAGCCCCATCCTCCGCCGCTGTCCGCGGTGCTGAACGGCCGGGACGCGCTCGGGGCACCGGGGCCGCTGACCGGGGCCAGCCGGTGAGACATACAGGTGAGCTCCCGGTGAGCCCTCGGTGAGCTGCACCGGGCTGGGCCGCGGCTGCTCGGCGCGGAACCCTCGCGTTCCCGGGCGGAACGGCCGCGCCGAGCAGCGGCGTCCCGGCAGGGACCCCGGGCGCGGGGGGATCCTTGGGCGGGGGCTGGGGACACCCCCAGCACCGGCAGTCCGGGGCAGGACGGTCACGGGGGGACCCCAGCTCGGCTGTGGGTCCGTGTCCCGAGCAGAGCGGGCGGTGCCGAGGTCAAGGCGCGGGGCAGAGGCCGCAGACGCCCCGAGCTCGGCGGCAGCACCGGCCAAGTCCTGTGAGTCATAGAATGAAGGCACCGGAGCCGGCAGCGCCGTGCTGGATGCAGGGTGTTCCGCCGGGGCACCGGCACCGCTGCCAAACGGTGAGGTGGCAGCTGGGGCTGCACAGCCCTGCTGGCAGCGCCGCGAGTGGACCACGCTGCCGGCATCCCCCGAGAGCTCCACACTGCCGGCATCCCCCGAGGGCTCCACACTGCCGGCATCCCCCGAGGGCTCCACACCACTGCCAGCAGCCCCCGAGGGCTCTGCAGGCTTCAGGAACCTCCCGAGTGCTCTGCACACTGCCAGCAGCCCCCTGAATGCTCTGTACACTGCCAGCAGCCCCACAAGTGCTCTGCACACTGCCAGCAGCCCCCTGAATGCTCTGCACGCTGCCAGCAGAGCGTAGCTGAGCTGACACCCAGCGCCAGTGCTGGTGCAGGTGCCACCCCAGGCTCCCTCCACAGTGCCAGTGTGGGGCGCAGCCGGGCACGGGGGCTCGGCCCGGCCCCTGGCACGGTGTGTGCCACCCCCGGCGGCACGGGGAAGGCGGGCACGGCCCTGCCCGCAGCGAGCAGCACACGGGGTCGTGCCCCCATGACGTGATCCCGCATGAGGGCTGGCACCTGGCACCGCTGCCTGCAGCGCCAGGGCAGAGCCCTCAGCAGGGGCTGGGCTCAGCCCCCCGAGCCCCAGCAGCCCCATGCTGGGGCGGCTGCCCCTGGGGACAAGTGGCTCATTCCACGTGGCTCTTGCCATGCTCGCTGCTCACTCACTGCTGACAGCGAGAGCCTCCTGCACCCCCAGAGCTGCAAGAGGCTCAGCACCTCAGAGCTGCGAACTCCTGCCACGCACAGCACCCACCCCACTGGCTGTAGAGAGCTTCAGCCCCACACAGAACACGAGACCCCCAAGCACTGGTGCCATCCGTGCATGGTCCCATCATCCGGCCCCAGCCCTGTGCTGCTCCACTGAGCACTGCCAGGGGAAAGGGGGCTGCAGCTGCAGCCCCTCCTGCTCCCTGCCTCACCCCTCAGGCCTGTGCAGGGTTTGCCTCCTCCATGTTTCATGTTGGTTGAAGCAGCCCCAAAGCTGGGGTCAGCACAGAACTAGACCGTGGGGAGGACGAGGGTGGAGGACAGAGGGTGAATCCCCTCCATGAAGACCACGCTGGCAGAGCCCAGGTGGTGCTGGCAGCACGGGGGTGGCTCTGTCCAGCTGTGTGGGGCTGCAGCAGCACAGGTGAGGGGCCGGGGCTCCACAGAGGTGAGAGGAACTACCGTGGTCCCACCAACTCCACCTGGAGCCCCTGGCTGGGATGTGCTGGGCAGGGACACTGTGGGAGCTGGATTGTGTCTGCTCTCTTCCACCATGGGGTGAGCCTGGGCACATCCCCAGGGGGGGCAGCACAGGCGGTGGCAGCTCCAGGGGCTTCTCTCTGGCACGACAGGCAGGCTTGTCTTGGACAGGGCACAGGTGGATCGTGCCCTGTCCCAGACACAGCTCCAGCCCTATCCCCAACCCCTTCTGGACCTTCCCTGGATCCACAGCCCTGCATCAAGCACGCCCTGACTGCCGGGGATCTCTGCACCCAGCATAAGTACTCTGGCTCCATTGGCCTCATTTCACTGCTCTGCAGCTGTGGAGGCACCATCACAGCCCTTGCAACAGCTGCAGTGGGACCTGGTGACCCCCTAAACCACCATCCCCCCTCTGTCAGAGTCCCCTCCCCTCCCCAGCAGTGGGGCAGACCACCCCAGCAGCCCGCAGACCCTGGCCCCACGCTCGGTGCCTTGAGGCAGAGGGGAGCTGTTGATCTGTAAGAGAACAATCGCTCTGGAACTGCATCTTCAGGGCCTGGGGGGCCACAAGCCCCAGGGCCATGGGAACCAAAAGTGAAGACCAGCATTTATTGATGCTCTGACTGTCCACAGCAGAGCCACAGCAGACCCCATCTTCAGGGGAGCATCTCCAGCCTGCAGTGCTGCCAGTTCTGTGCCCACGGCACAGCCAGCCCAGGGCCAGCCCTGCTCCATTTCTGCCCCTCTTTTCCCTCAGGATGTGCCATGGGGAAGGTCAGAGTGGCACTCGGGGCAGGACCACCCTGTGAGCAGGCAAGGGCTCAGAAATGGCTGAGCACAGATGGAGAAATGCCTCGTGGGCAGGGCTGCCGCACAGCAGCCAGAGCAGATCCAGGCCTGTCCTGGCACCACCTTCTCCCTGGGGCAGGGGGGCTGTGGCCGTAGGGGACGGTGCTCCCCTGAGAACAGAGCGGGACGGTGCTGCCAGGACCTGCCTGTCCCAGCCTGCCCACGGCCACCTGTGGTCAGGCAGTGCACGGGCTGGGGACAGGGACGGGACACGGCCCCGCCTCACATCCGATTCGCTTTCCAGGACAGGTAGCAGTTCCAGACGATGGCAACGCACTGGACAACAGCCAGCCTGGGGACAGAGGGGACAGGGTCTGCAGCCGCTGGCCCAGGAGACAGGGACTGGGCGCCAGGGCCACAACGCTACCTGTGCTGCAGGGGCACAAAGTAGAAGTTGGCGATTTGCACGGGTGGCCAGATCTGGGCAGAGGAGGGGAGGAGCAGTGAGGACCCTGCCAGGGTCCCCACCCCACACCCTCCCTAGCCTGGCACTATGGGTGTCCCACAGAGCCCACGGCAGCCCCGTGGAGGAGACGGGACAGGGACAGGGACACAGATCTGCCAGCACTCACACAGTAATTGGTCACCAGGGCATCCATGTAGTCCTGCAAGAAAAAGGAGGTGTGAGCATGCAGAGGGCCCCATGCTTGCCACTGGTTCTCCCAGCTCCACACTGGTGGGCACGGAGCCCCTGCAGCCCTGCCCATGCCCTCCCACAGCCATGAGGGTGGCAGGGAGAGAGTGACCAGAACCATCCCTGCTGAGAGCCCTTTGTGCCACAGCCAGGGCACATGGGTGGGTGGCTTGTGTCCCCAGCGTGGGCCATGAGCCCCTTCCCAGCTCAGTGCTCCCCCTGACCCCTCCTGGGCAGCAGAAATGGAGAAGGGGGCTGAGCTGGGGCAGCTCCTGGGGGATCCAAGGTGCTGCCACAGCCACGGCCGTGTCACCTCCCCGTCCCATAGCAGCAGGACAAGTCCCCATCCAGCCTGGCCGTGACTCAGCCGGGAGGCCGGGCTCCTGCCGGCGCTGGCCCGCAGCCCAGGACGGGGCGAGCGGGTGATGGATGCTCTGCTGACGCTTCCTCTGCCGGGGACAGGCGGATGCGCCCCACGCCAGGGAGGAAGGTGCTGCCAGTGCCGCTGCCCAGCCCCCAGCCCATCACTCCCTTCCAGGCCAGGGCTGGCCAGGAGCTCAGCTCGCACGAACCACCAAGCATGGCAGGATTCCCTGGGGAAGGCCAGGCAGGATCCGTGGCATGAGCTGGTCAGGATGCAGCAGGGGAAGATGGATGGGAGCACTCAGGGTGCTGCCTGTGCTCGCAATCTGCTCGTGTGTGCCATTGGGGCACCTCGGAGCACCCCGGCTGTGGCTTGCATGGAGCCTGACAGAAGCAGAGGTGATGTGATCCTGCCCCAGGATCTGCTTCCTGCACTCTGGGGCAGGTGAGGGGCACGTACTGGCAGCCCAGTGTGTAGAGGGCTGGTGACCAGGTGCCCCCATGCAGAGGCAGGAACTGGTGGTGGCACTGGTGAATGGACTGGTGGTGGCACTGGTGAATGAACTGGTGGTGGCACTCAGGCAGAGCTCCAGGGCCATTCACACGCAGCTCTGGCAGCATCAGTGAGCGAGGTTGGTGTTGCCACTCCTGGCAGCCACACGACCACCCCAGCATGCCTCATCCTGTGGCAGGTGGGCACCCACTCCCCAGTGACTCACTCTGGACATGCTGACTCAGTGCTCGCACCAGTTCCCAGCAATTACCGTTAATGGGAGTCATCTCGGTAATTGCTCTGGAGACCCAGCCAGGAGCAGGGCTGGACAGCGTGCCCGTGGCACCCCTGTCTGGCCCAGGTGGGACCCCAGCACTCGCCCACAGGACTCCCCTGCCAGAGGAACCGGCCCTGGCACCAGGACCTGGGCTGGCAGCACCGGGCACCCAACACACCCAGGGCCCCGGGACCCAGTGCCTGGGCAGGGCACGGACACAAAGGGGTGCAGCCCCCAGGGCCAGCACACAGGGAGGAGCTGCCAGGGCCCCACAGCTGCCCAGGGCAGCAGCACACACCTGCTGGATCTTGGACCAGTTGTCCTGCACCGACAGCCCGTTGGTGGCCCCTGTGACAGCCAGGAAGCAGCCAAGGAAACATGGAGCGAAACCCCCCTGTGGGAGAGGAGCTTGTGGTGCTTGCAGCCAGGCTGGCCATGGGCAGCTGCTGCAAAAACGCCCACCCCAGCCCTCCCCTGCAGTGAAGCTGGGCCCAGCTCAGGCTGGAAAGCTGCCCCAGGGACATGGCTGTCCCCACTGCCCTGTCCCGCTGCCCCAGTCCCATGCAACACCCACACCACACCAACCTGGTCCAGGAGCACCTTCTTCACAGCCACAACTTTGGTATTCCCCGGGATGAGCCAATCCAGAATCCTGTACCAGCTGCCCACAACAGGGCCCTGCAGGAGCCAGCAGGTGAGGAGCAGCATCTGTCCTCACTGGTCACAGTGGTCAGGGCTGGGGGGCTCCAGGGCTGGTTACACGGCCCTGCTCCAGCTCTGGACCACAAAGACAAGCTTGTCCTATGTTGCTCCTGCTCCATGAAACTGGCCCTGCCCATGGCTGCTGGAGGCAGCACCAGGATGGCCCAACTCACACTGAACCACCATGGTCCCACTCTGCTGAAGGAGCTCCCCATCCCACCCCACCCCACCCCATCCCATCCCATGGATCCCATCCCATCCCATGGATCCCATCCCCATCCCATGGATCCCATCCCATGGATCCCATCCCATCCCATCCCACCCCATCCCATCCCATGGATCCCATCCCACCCCATCCCATCCCATGGATCCCATCCCATCCCATGGATCCTATCCCATCCCATGGATCCCATCCCCATCCCATGGATCCCATCCCATGGATCCCATCCCATCCCATCCCACCCCATCCCATCCCATGGATCCCATCCCATCCCACCCCATCCCATCCCATGGATCCCATCCCATCCCACCCCATCCCATCCCATGGATCCCATCCCATCCCACCCCACCCCATCCCCACTCACCACAAAGCAGAAGCCAATGCCCATCATTTTCAGGGTGCGGGGGCACTGGTGCCCGCGCAGCCCCCGCTGCTCCACCAGCTGCTGTGCAATCACATCCCCAGCTCCCATGAGGGCCCCTGCAAGCAGCACAGCCCCTTTAGGCAGGCAAGACCCCCGTGTGACCTGCCCACAGCTGGGCCCCCTGCCCCAGCAGCTCTGCTGCTGCCCCAGGGTGCCTGAGCCTGTTCCAGCCCTGTCGGGCCTGTCCTGGCTGCAGCTCCCCGCTCCCTGCACCACAGCCCTGTCCTGCACGGGTGTCCCGCTCTGCCAAGCGCCTCAGGGCTCTCAGGACACTGCAGCAGCTCTGGTCAAACCGTGTCCAGCTGCAGCTCCTCCCTGTGACCCGTACGTGGGGCTGACCCATCAGCCAGGCTCCACCGTGCCTGGGGCTCTCAGAGCTGAGCCTGCCCAGCTGCTGCCCCTGATCTCCATTGCAGCCTTTCCCACAGCACTCCCAAACCTCTCCCTGGACACCGGGCAGGCTCTGCCGACTGTGATCCCCTCCCTGGAGAGCAGCTCTCTGCCCTTGTCCCCCACCCCACCGCCGGGATGGGCAGAACATGCCCCCCGCTGCCCAGGCCGCCCCAGCCCCTTGCCACAGCCGGCTGCTGGCACAGCTCCTGGCCCTGTTTCTAGATCAGTGTCCCCGGTGGGGGCTGCCCTGCTGGGTCTCTGGCAGCTCCTGCTCCATCCTACACCCCTGACCCCTTCGACGCAACTCAGCTGGCCCAGTGCTGCCCCCTCAGCTGCTCCCCCAGCCCTGGTGGCTCCTGCTCTCCCTACTCCCCCGGGACGGTTCCCTGGCAGGTCTCCAGCCCCACTGCTGCCGCTCTGCCCCGTCCTTGGAAGCCCTGAGCCCAGCAAGCCCTCAGCCCGATGGGCGCCAGCCCCAGCCCTGACCAGCTCGGTACCCCAGGGACCTCGTCCATGGTTGCCCATGAACAAGGGCCCAGCTCCCTGTCCCCACACCGTGGCCTGTGTCCCTCAGGCTCACCGGCACGGCCAGCCCAGGCTCTGCAGCCCCACAGAGCTGCTGCACTCCCGGCAGCACCACCCACGGCTCCACAGGCTCCATCTCCCACCCAGAGCAGCCCAGGACCTGCGGGTCTGTCCCCAGCCCTGAGAGACCCCACACGGCCCCACGACGGCACAGCAGCCCCACAGCTCACGGGCCACAGGTGCTGGAGGCAGGTGCTGCACTGCAGGCACAGCCACAGCACTGCTGCTTGTGAGGGCAGCACCCCGAGGAGCTGCACCCTGAGGAGCTGCACCCTGAGGAGCTGCACCCCGAGGAGCTGCACCCCGAGGAGCTGCACCCCGAGGAGCTGCACCTCCAGGAGCTGCAACCCCCAGGAGCTGCAACCCCGGGAGCTGCCCCTGAGGAGCTGCACCCCGAGGAGCTGCACCCCCAGGAGCTGCACCCCCAGGAGCTGCAGTCCCAGGAGCTGCAGTCCCAGGAGCTGCAGTCCCAGGAGCTGCGTGCAGGGACAGGGCCCTCACGGAGAACACAGTGGGCACCACTGTTACTCATCCAGTGCCGACGGCTCAGGGAAGTGCCCAGAAGTGATGAGGCTGTGCCGGGAGGGACAGACCTGTCTGTGCGTCCCTTCCAGGGCCTGGGGGTGCAGCCAGATCCAGCCCCCTGCAATGGCTTTGGCAACAGTGCCTGCCCAGGGTGCCACCAGCACAGCTCCTGTGCAGGCTGGGACTTTCCCCCAGCCAAACCTGGTGCCTGGGGTGCCTGCCTGATCCCCAGGCTGATGTTCTTTGAGCAGAGGACTCTGAACGGGGCCCAAGCCTAAGTAGGGCACCATCCTCATGTCCATGGCAGGGGCAGGGGACTGCTCTCCACAGGCAGAGGGGGACAGCAGGGTCACGGCCGCAGGCACGTGCTACTGCCCACTGTGTCCAGGCCCTGTTGGCAGCCTGGCCCAGGGCCTGGGATGCAGGAGGCAAAGCCCTGCCTGACCCCGAGCCCTCGGCCAGCGAGCGTGGCTGGACACAGTGGGCACAGCCAGCTGCCAGCAGCTCCCTGGCCCAGCCCCAGCTGGCAGCACTGGGGTCCCTGGGAGCAGGAGGGAAGGCAGGGCTGGAGGCTGGGGTGTACCTGGCACAGGGCACAGCACCCAGGAAACTGCAGGGGCCATGGCACAGGCAGCAGCTGAGGGGCTGAGCCTCACCACGGATGGGCATCACCTGTGGGAGCTCCCAGGAGAGCAGGAGTGCTCACGGCCCCCTGGCTGGAGCTGGGCACCTGCCGAGGCAGGGAGAGCCCAGCCCGAGGGCAGAAACTTCTGGGCTGGTGGAACCATGCCCAGCATCCAGAGAGGCCGTGCCCCGCCCCAGCTCAGCCCCACACAATCCCCGACAGAGCCCTGGGGCAGGCAGGGGCCGTGCCACAGCAGCACCAGCTCCCGGTGAAGCAGCAACAGGCAGAGCCAGCCCAGGGCCACGGCGGGCAGGGCCAGCCCTGGGAAGCCCCTCCTTGCTCCCCCTGGCCCCCTGCCCAGCACAGGGCGATGTGCTGCCAGCACCAGGCAGTGCCCGCGGCGCCAGCAATAGACTCCATGACATCCGATAAAAATAACAGCAGGAGCAGCAGAACGGCCTGGCAGGGCCCCAGCAGCTGGGCAGGGGAGCTCCGTGCCAGCCTCCCACAGCTACCAGGGCTGAGGGCCAGAGCCTGCACAGCGAGGGCAGCCCCGGCTCGGCAGGGCACCCAGAGCCCGGGGCTCTGCTTTCCCACCACCCTGGGCTGCTGTGAGCAGGAGGGCAGGGGCAGCAGGGGCAGGGCAGGGACAGCAGAGGTGGGGCAGGGACAGCAGTGGCAGGGCAGGGACAGCAGTGGCAGGGCAGGGACAGCAGTGGTGGGGCAGGTGCAGCAGTGGCAGGGCAGGGACAGCAGTGGCGGGGCAGGGGCAGCAGTGGGAGGGCAGGGACAGCAGTGGCAGGGCAGGGACAGCAGTGGCAGGGCAGGGACAGCAATGGCGGGGCAGGGACAGCAGTGGCGGGGCAGGGACAGCAGTGGGAGGGCAGGGGCAGCAGGGGCAGGGCAGGGACAGCAGTGGCAGGGCAGGGACAGCAGTGGCAGGGCAGGGACAGCAGTGGCAGGGCAGGGACAGCAATGGCGGGGCAGGGACAGCAGTGGCAGGGCAGGGACAGCAGTGGTGGGGCAGGGGCAGCAGTGGGAGGGCAGGGACAGCAGGGGCAGGGCAGGGGCAGCAGGGGCAGGGCAGGGCGACTCAGGGCAGGGGCGAAGCAGTGGTGACAGGGAAGCTGCAGCAGGAGGTGCAGCAGGGAGCACGCAGGGACCCCCAGGTTCCACCCATCAGTGCAGCACAGCCCTGAGAACATACAGCACACACAGGACACGTTCACCCAGCACCCGGACTCAGCCTCAGGTGGGTTGAGGGGAGGGAGCAGGGGAGTGGGGGGCAGAGCTGCCTGGTGCCCCGGGGCTGCAGATCCTTGGAGCACCAAAGCCATGAGCAGGGCAGATTTATGGCACCTCACAGCTCTGCAAGCAGCAGCAGTGAGGGAGAATCCATCCTCTGTGCAGAGCCCTGGGAGCCTCTCATGCAGCACCTCCATGCCTTCACCACTGACTGCTGGCAAGCACGGAGGAGCCGAGCCCCCGTGAGTTCCCAGTGCTACACTCAGCACCCAGCCCCTTCCAGGACAGCCTCCCGCCGGGGCTGGGGGTGAGGGCTGCGCTTCCCCAGAGCCCCCACTGCCGCTGTGACCGCAGCACAGACCCTGACACATCTCCTGGGGGCCCTCCCCAGCTGTGACACAGGGTCCCTGCTGCCTGCAGAGCCTGGGGCACGGCAGCGCCTCTTCCTGCCAGGACAGAGCCCTGGGGTGCTGGAAGCCCCCAGCTGTGTCCTGCCCTGCCCCCGCGGGGGTGGCGGTGGGGACACGGCGGGGCGGGGGCTGGGGGCGCCCGGGGAGAGCGGGGGCCGGGTGGGGCCCGGGCAGGGGGCTGTGTGCGGGCAGGGCCCGGGCAGAGGGGCTGTGTGCCGGGCAGGGCCCGGGCAGAGGGGCTGTGTGCGGGCAGGGCCCGGGCAGAGGGGCTGTGTGTGGGCAGAGGGGCTGTGTGCCGGGCAGGGGGCTGTGTGCCGGGCAGAGGGGCCGTGTGCCGGGCAAGGGGCTGTGTGCGGGCAGGGGGCTGTGTGCGGGCAGGGCCCGGGCAGAGGGGCTGTGTGTGGGCAGAGGGGCTGTGTGCCGGGCAGGGGGCTGTGTGCCGGGCAGGGCCCGGGCAGAGGGGCCGTGTGCCGGGCAGGGGGCTGTGTGCCGGGCAGGGCCCGGGCAGAGGGGCTGTGTGCCGGGCAGGGGGCTGTGTGCCGGGCAGGGGGCTGTGTGCGGGCAGGGCCCGGGCAGAGGGGCTGTGTGCCGGGCAGGGGGCTGTGTGCCGGGCAGGGCGCGGGCAGAGGGGCCGTGTGCCGAGCCGGGGTCTCGGGGCGCGGCCGCCGCAGGGGCCGGGCCCGTCCCTTACCGGCGGTGAGCGCCTGCGCCGCCCCGGGCCGCCGCGCCAGCAGCCGCCCGCAGCCCCTCCAGAGCGCCGCCATGGCCCCGCGTGTCGCGGCGCGGTGACGCGTGTCGCGGCGCGATGTCGTGTCGCGACCGAGAGCGTTTATTGGTCAGTAGCGGCCCAGCACGGTGGCCAGCAGCGCCATCCGCATGTACATGCCGTTCTCCGCCTGCCGGAAGTACGCGGCGCGCGGGTCCGAGTCCACCTCCACGCTGCGGGATGACGTCATCAGCACGGCCCCGCCCCCGTCCCCCGCTCCTCCCCCAGGATCCCCCCCGGGACCCCCAGGATCCCCCCCGGGGATCGCTGACCACGCGTGGGAGCCCAGCACCCGCCGGTACCCACCGTGCAGCGCATCCGTGCCCCCAGACCCCACACCCGCGGCTCTGAGCTCTCCCCAGCCCTGCCCACCCCAGTGCATCCTGCTGCCCCAGAGCCCCAGCGCCCTCCCGGGCACTGCAGTGTCCATGGCCCTGCCAGCCTCCCCAGCACCCCCAGAACCCTCCCACAGCCCCCATGCCCTGAGTACCCCCCTCCTGCCCTGGGTATGCCATAGCCCGTTCCCCCAGACACCTCCCCAGATACTCCCTCCACGCCTCCCCCCCCCCCCAGTGCCCCGTCCCCCTCCCCACCTGATCTCGTTGACTCGGGGCAGGGGGTGCATCACCACCATCTTCTCCTTGGCCCGGGTCATGATGTGGGGTGTGAGGATGAACTGCCCGAAGCACTGAGGGAACACACAGAGCCCTGAGCTGGGGCAGGGGAGCGCCCACGGCCCCCGAGAGCAGCAGGGCCGGGTTCCCCTCACTCACAGCCTCGTACTCCTCGGCCCGCTGGAAGCGCTCCTTCTGGATGCGGGTCATGTAGAGCACGTCTGTGTCCGGCAGCGCCTCCTCGATGCTCCCGAACTCCTCCTGGGGCGGCATCGTAAGGTTGGGGGGCACGGGGCCAGAGAGTGAGCAGGGCCAGCCCCTGCACGCTGCTGCTCACCTGCTGGATGCCCCTGGAGGCCACGAAGCTGGTGATGTCGGGGGGCATGCGGAGCCCGGGGGGGGTCACGTAGCGCAGGTTGACGCGGTACTGGGTGAGCAGGCGGGCCAGGGAGTGCACCGTGCGCCCGTGCTTCAGGTCTCCCACCATGGTGATCTGCGGACAGCGGTCACCCAGCCTGCCCGTGGCCCCTCAGGGCCTCGCCAGGACCCCCTGCCCACCCGGCTGTGCCCGTGCACCTCACCGTCATCCCATTGACTGTGCCCAGCTCCTCGCGGATGGTGAAGATGTCCAGCAGTGCCTGCGTGGGGTGCTCCCCCACGCCGTCCCCGGCGTTGATCACCGGCTTGCGGCAGTGCCTGGCGGCCAGCTGGGAGCAGCAGCGGGGCAGAGCAGGTGAGCGCAGGCAGGACACAATTCCTGCCAGCCCCACGGCCGCAGGACACAACCCAGCCCAGCCAGGACCACGTCCCTGCCCCACAGCGCAGGTCACCATCCCTGCCACTGGGGCAGAGTCCGCAGCCCCTCCAGACAAGGAGCAGCGTCCCTGAGCCCCCTCACCTCGACAGCGCCGGGCTGGGGGTGCCGCAGCACCAGCACGTCGGCGTAGCAGCACATGGTCTGCACGGAGTCCGCCAGCGACTCGCCCTTCTGCACCGACGAGGTGGCCTCGGAGAAGGACAGCACGGAGCCGCCCAGCCGGCTCATGGCTGCGGCGAAGGAGCTGCTGGTCCGCGTGCTCACCTCGTAGAACATGGTCGCCATCACCTTCCCCTGCAGGCCGGGCTGTCACCTCGGGGAGCCCTGGCAGCCCTGCCGGGCTCCCTCGCGTGCCCAGGGACGGGTATGCCCTGCACACGGCTCACCTTGAGGATGTCCAGGCTCCGCTCCTTCTGCACCAGCATGCGCAGGGTGTGTGCCACGTTGAAGAGGTGGGACAGCTGCGGGCACAGGCGGGCACCGGGGCTCAGCCGGGGCGCGGGGGCACCACGGCACCGCAGCCCCCGCGCCCACCCGGCCGGGCACCTGCTCCTTGGAGAACTGCCGGACGGAGAGGACGTGCTGCCCGACAAGGGGGTGCAGCAGCGGGGAGGTCTGGAAGTGGGGGGAGCGCTGAGGGGACGCCTGGCGCGGGACGGGGCCCAGTGGGTAGGAGTGGCTGTCCTGGACCCCCGCCGAATCTGTGACATTGAGAGCAGCCGGTCAGCCCGGGGCAGCGCCCTGAGGAGCCCAGCCACCAGCCATGGACCCGGATCCCCACTGCAGGCCCCTGCTGCACTCACCCAGTTCTGCTGCCTTCCTGCTGCCCTTCTCACGAGTGTCCTCGCCTGGGTGGGAGAGGGGAGCAGTGGTGTTAGGGGCTGTGGGGAGAGGTGGCACCTCGGGCCCTGCTCTCCTCCCAGTGCACTGCCAGAGCGGCACAGCCCTCCTGGCACTTGGCAACACCAGGTGAAATCAAGATGGGACCAAAGCCAGGGTGATGGTCAACCAGAGAGAGGCAGTCCAGGCCCCACGCTGCGCTGTGACCCTCTCCCTGCACGCCCCGCAGTTCCCAGCTGGCCACCCCCAGATCACACTGCAGTGAGGGTTCCCGAGGTGCCGTGCAGGCTGGGCCAGGACGGGAGCGGGCGGCATGGCCGAGCCCTGTGCTACAGCACCCAGTCCTGGTGCTGGGTGCCAGAGGGGCCCACGGTGGGCAGAGCAGGCAGCCCGGGGCCTGCACGGCACCTGGGGGAGGGGATGCACTCATGGGCCGCTGTTAGTGCCATTAGTGAGCCCCCCCGACATTACCGGTGCCTCGGGCGCCCGGGCGGTGCGCGGCTCCCAGCCTCCGGAATGCTGAACGGGACACAAGGGCTGGCATCAGCGGGGCCGCCCAGCCACGCCCCACACCCGGCCCCAGGCACCGCTGCCCCCTACCTGGCAGCTCGGGGTCGGAGGCTCGGTGGATGCGGGGCGGGAGGTGGAAGCGAGTTTCGCCCGCGGGGCCGGGCCGGCGCGGGCTGGGGGCTCGACCACGCAGCGCGTCACCGTGCCGGGACAGATCAGGGGTCTGAAACGAGAGACCGAGCTGGAGCTGGGCGGAGAGCGAGCCCCTGCCAGGTCCCTACACCCCAGTACCTTCACGCTCTCCTTGGTGGGGGCCACGTGTGGCAGCAGTGCAGCTCCTGAGGGCCACTTCTTCACATCCTGTCCATAGCCAGGGGGCACCAGCACCTGCAGCCACGGCAGAGATGGGATTGGGGAAAAGGGGTCAGCACTGGGGGACCCCTGTGTGATGGGGGACACCCTAAATACAGGAATAAAAGGACCTAGGACCTCACCTGCCCATCGATGTAGGCAACCTCCCCACGCAGGACTACCCTCCGCACTGTCCCCTTCACCTGCATGCCCTCAAAGGGGGTCCAACGGGCCTTGGAGAAGACTGTGCTGCTGGGGATGATCCACTCGTGCTCCAGGTCCACCTGCCACGACAGTGGGTCAGAGGGGAAGCGTGGGGGCTGGACTGGGGCGGGTGGGCAAGGACACACCTCCACGTAGGTGTCCTCCTGCGCCGGCAGCCCGAAGATCTTGCGAGGGTTCTCGTAGAGGCGCTGGACGATGTCCTCCACACTGAGCCGCCCCTCAGAGACGGCCGTCAGCAGCAGCGGCAGCATCGTCTCCAGGCCGGGGTACCCCGGGGGCGGCTCCTGCCCCTGCTTCTCCTCCAGCGTGTGGGGAGCTGCCGGACGGGGCTGGTCACCGGAGGCCGTCCCCACCGCCCTCCCTGCCCCTTGGGCACCGGCCCCGGGGAGTTACCGTGGTCAGTGGCAAAGCAGTCGATGATGTCCATGTTCTCCCAGAGCGCCTCCACATCCTGACGCGTGCCCAGCTCTGGCCGCACGGCCGCACGCCCCTTCCCGAGGCGCCCCAGGTCGTCCTGGCTCAGGAAGAGGTGGTGCGGGGCCACCTCGCACGTCACCGGGATCCCCCTCTGCTTGGCCGCCTTGATCAGGAGGATCTGGGGCAGGGCTGGTTAGTGGGGGACCCACGGGGGCCATGCTCCACACCTGGCGCCCGCCGCTGGCCCCGCTCACCTCCTCCCTGCGGGCCACGTGGCAGATGTGCACGGCACGCCGGTACAGCTGGGCCACCATCAGCACGGCGGCCACCGTCTGCCGCTCCGCGTGCGCCACGAGGGGCAGGTGCCGCGGCCACCGCTCCAGGTGCTGCGGGGATCGGGGCTGCTGGGCACCGCTGCCAGGAGCAGCCGGCCCCACGGCAGCCCCCGCCCGCCCTCCCGCTCACCTCCATCCACAGCGACACGTCGTCCAGCCGCAGGCTGGAGAAGGTGTCGTTCAGGTACATCTTGAGGCCGGCGGCTGCCCCAGCCAGGGCGCCCAGCGTGCCAGCGTTGTCCGAGGAAGCGCCCAGGAAGAGAGCAAAATCGCAGCGGGCCCCAGCCTCAGCCAGCTGCAGGACAAGAGCAGCGAGTGCTGTGGTGGGGCCAGTCCTGCCACCAGCAGCGAGCCCACCATGGACAGTGAGCCCGCCATGGAGGGGACAGGCTGGCAGCAGCTCCTCACCTTCTGTGCCAAGGCAAAAGAGGTGGCATCGGTGACAGCCGGGCTGGTGTTGGGCATGGCACACACCATGGTGACACCCCCGGCCAGGGCGGCTGCCGTGCCTGATGCAAAGTCCTCCTTGTGGGTGCCACCCGGCTCGCGGAGGTGCACGTGGACATCGATCAGGCCTGGGGACAGTCAGTGTCAGCACTGGCACTGCTGGCCGCAGGGGATAGGAGGGACGAGGGCCATCCACCAGGGCAGCATGGAAACACCTCCCCACAGTGCCTGCAGGTGTGCCCAGCCCGGCCCCCAGCGCTGCCCTCCGGAGCTGCTGAACACCCACCTGGCAGGCGGATGAGCTTCTGGGATGTCATGCAGTCCACATGCATCTTCAGAGGGGGGGCTGCCCCAATCTGGCCCAGAGCCTGCGGAAACAGCAGCCGTGAGGCAGGACCCCAGGTCAGGAGCAGCGCCAGGGTGACGATGCCTGTCCGAGCTGCACCCCAAAAACGAGCCCTGCACAGTGACACCCACACACAGTGCCTGCCCCACAGTACCCACAACAGGGGGTAGGACTGCTACAGCCCAACTCTGCTCCCCGTCCCTGCACCCGTGGACCCCACGTGCCCCAGCCCACCTCTACGAAGAGCTTTGTGCACTTGATGTCGATGATGAGAGGCACGGAGTAGTCGACAGCCAGGCGCCGGGTGCGGTAGCCCTTGGTGACAAAGGACGAGAGCCGGCGGCCCCCTGAGTTGCGCATGGAGAGGTTAATGACCAGCTCAAAGTGGTTCTCGGCCAGGTAGTCCAGGATGCTGCGCTGGCTCTCCCGGGCACCAGCCTCGCTGCTGTCTGCCTCCTCGAAGTGCCAGTCCACGGCCTTCACCTGCAGGCAGAGACCCCGTCAGGGCCCTGCAACGCCCGGGAGCGGCCCCGAGGCCCCACAGGCCCCGCCCTGACCTTGATGCCGTGCTCGGTGTAGAAGTCGGCGGTGCCGAGGCTGGCGTACAGGTTGTAGCCGAGGCTCTCCAGCGTCCGCACCGTGGGCAGCAGCTCGCTCTTGTTCTGAAACGAACCGGGGCTGGTCAGAGGGCAGAGAGGGAACCCCAGCCTCCCAGCACCCCTACCCCACGGACCTTGTAGCTGCCGATGGTCAGCAGAATGTTCTTCTTGGGGATCTTGAAGCCAGTGCTGAGCATGGCCTTCAGGTACGCCTCGCAGCGGTTCTCCCCAAAGCAGGCAACCTCGCCCGTGCTGGTCATCTCCACACCCAGCACCACGTCAGCGCCCGCCAGGCGTGAGAAGGAGAACTGGGGCACCTGGGGGCAAGGAGACACTCAGGGGCTGCCTGGCCCTGCACCCCAGCCTGGCCCCATGGCCCCAGCTCACCTTGACACCAACGATGCCAGTGCCCGTCATCAGCCCCACAGGCTCCACATCCTCACCCATGATCACCTGGCTGGCCAGAGCCACCAGGTCCACACCCAGCGTCTTGGAGACAAAGGGGAAGGAGCGGGAGACACGAACATTGCACTCTATCACCTTCAGCTGGTCATCCTAGGAGAGGGGACAGAATGAGGCAGGGCTGGGGATGTGGGGTGCCCTCCCCTGGCACTGCCCAGTCCCCAGGGCCAGGTACCTTGGCGATGAGCTGCAGGTTGAAGGGCCCTGTGACCTGCAGCTCCTGCCCAATGGCGTGGACGATGGCCTTGATGCGCTCCAGCGTCTTGGGGGTGATGTCCTGCGGGGGGGTCACCAGCGTGGCATCACCCGAGTGCACCCCAGCGTTCTCCACGTGCTCTGAGATGGCGATGGCCACCACCACGCCGTCACAGGCCACCGCGTCCACGTCGATCTCCTGTGAGCGGGAACACGGTCACAGCCTGTCCCTGGGGTGGGGGCCGGGGCTTGCAGGGGGTATCCCAGCCTGGAGCAGCCTCCTGCACGGACCTTGGCCTCCTGGATGAACTTGGAAATGACAACAGGCTGCTCCTTGGACACGGCCACGGCGTTGCTCAGGAACTTCTCCAGGTCGCTGTCCGAGTACGCCACGTTCATGGCGGCGCCGCTCAGCACGTAGGAGGGGCGCACGACGCACGGGTAGCCCACCTTGCAGCAGAAGTGCTTGGCCGACTGCGGGAGAGAGGGAACCTCAGCACACACGCAGGGAGCACCCCGGGGCAGCCCTCCCCGGGCAGGGCCCCACCTCCATGTTGGAGAGCTCCTTCCAGAGGGGCTGGCTGATGCCGATGGAGTCGAGCAGGCGGGAGAACTTGAAGCGGTTCTCGGCGGAGTCAATGGCCTCCGGGGAGGTGCCCAGGATGCGGCACTGCTGCCGGTGCAGGGCCATGGCGATGTTGTTGGGCAGCTGCCCGCCCATGGACAGGATCACACCCTCGGGGTTCTCCAGTTCGTAGATGTCCATCACCACCTGCAGCACCGTGAGGGGCGGGGGGATGGCTGGGACAGAGCCACGGCAGCCCTCACCCAGCCCCGCAGCTGCCAGGGCCCCAGCACCCTCACCTCAAAGGAGATCTCGTCAAAGTAGAGGCGATCACACATGTCATAATCAGTGCTCACTGTCTCGGGGTTGTAGTTCACCATGATAGTCTTGAAGCCCATCTATTGGAGGGTGGGACAAGGGTGAGCCCAGAGCCCCCAGCCCCTACCCAGCTTCATCCTCTGACACCCACCCCTCACTCCCCAGGGTGCTGGGGCCCGTCTGACCTTGCGGAGCTCCTGGATGCAGCCGACAGCGCACCAGTCAAACTCGACACTGCTGCCGATGCGGTAGACGCCGGAGCCAATGACCATGACGTGGGGCTCACGGAAGGCCAGGTCGTGCTCAGAGCCATTGTAGGTCAGGTACAGGTAGTTGGTCTGGGCTGGCCACTCTGCCGCCACGGTGTCGATCTGCTTCACCACCGGCAGAATCTTCAGGTCGTGCCGCATCTTCCGCACGGCCAGCTCGGTGCTGCACAGAGCTGGGTGAGCGCCAGGACCGAGGTGGGGGCAGAACAGGCCCGTCCCCTCCCCATCTCACCTGAGCACGGCCAGGGCCACCTGCTTGTCGGAGAAGCCGAGCTGCTTGGCGCGCCTGAGCACGGCGGGGGGCATGGTGCCCTGCTCACCGCGGTACGACTCCAGCAGCACCGCGTGGTCTGTGATGTTCTTCATCTTGTGCAGGAACCAGCGGTCGATCTTGGTCAGCTCGTAGAGCCGCTCGATGGAGTACCCGGCCCGCAGCGCCGCCGCCAGCACGAAGATTCGCTTGTCCGTCGGCGTCTCCAGCTCCTGCCAGGCCAGGGGTTGAGCATGGCCGAGGGAGGCAGCGGCCACACCTCCCCCAGAACGGCACAGCCAGCATGGGCACCCGAACGCCAGCGCTCACCATGTCTGAGGCCGGCTTCACGGTGTGATCAAAGCCCACGCAGTTCTCGTCCACCATCCTCAGAGCCTTCTGGAACGCCTCCTCAAAGTTCCTGCCAATGGCCATGACCTCCCCTGCAGCAGGGAGGGTGAGCAGGCGGGTCCCGCGCCCGCCCCGCGCCGCGGCAGCGCCGCCCCCCGTGCTCACCCACGCTCTTCATGGAGCTGCCGATCTTGGTGCTGACGCGCAGGAACTTGCTGAGGTCCCAGCGCGGGATCTTCACCACGCAGTAATCCAGGCTGGGCTCGAAGCTGGCTGTGGTGGAGTTGGTGACAGAGTTCCTGAGGAGGTGACAGGGGTCAGCAGCTGGGGTCATCCCACCAGGGCAGCACCCTGACCCGCACTGCGGTGGAGCCTCACCTGAGGAGGGGCAGGGGGATGCCCAGGGCAAGCTTGGCAGCCACATAGGCCAGCGGGTAACCAGTGGCCTTGCTGGCCAGGGCCGAGCTGCGGGAGAGCCGGGCGTTCATCTCGATGATGTAGTACTGCGGGCAGCAGGCGGGCAGGGTCAGCGCGTGCCGTGGAACCGGCCGGGCCCGTGACACAGCCGTGCCCCAGAGACGCTGCAGCGGCACAGCCCCGTGGGACAGCACAGGCAGGACCCGGATCCCCCAGGGCGAGGCTGGCCGGGGATCGGGAGCGGGAGGCAGAACCCGCAGGGGGCTGCCAGTACCTGCTCTGACTCGGGGTTGAGGGCAAACTGGATGTTGCACTCGCCCACGATGCCCAGGTGCTGCACCACCTTGATGGCTGTGCGCCTCAGCATGAAGTACTCGGTGTCATTGAGGGTCTGGCTGGGTGCCACCACAATGGACTCGCCCGTGTGGATCCCGAGCGGGTCTAGGTTCTCCATGTTGCACACCTGGCAGAGGGGGGAGTCACTACAGGCTCCCCCACTCCTCCACATGCTGTCTGTGGTGGGTTCTTCCCAGTTCCCACCACATCCTCCCCTGCCCAGTCAGAACTGGAATACATGGGGTGGACAGATGGGTTGAACACCCCAGCATAGGGGTGCAGGGCTCTGGTTCACAGGGTGCAGTACCCAATGGCACACAGCAGCTGTGCCAGCACCATTGGAGGCACTGGGGATCCCTCCCTGGGGACAAGGTGCAGTGTGAGCCCCCAGCCCCTGCCCCACACCCACCCTCTGCAGCAGCCCAGAGCCTCCCTCCATCCCGTACCGTGATGCAGTTGTTGTAGGCATCTCGCACCACCTCGTACTCGATCTCCTTCCAGCCTTTCAGGGACTTGTCCACCAGCACCTGGGAGGTGTGGCTGAAGGCCTGGCTCACCAGAGCCACCAGCTCCTCCCGGCTGTTGGCGAAGCCGGAGCCCAGCCCGCCAAGGGCGTAGGCAGAGCGCACCAGCACCGGGTAGCCCAAGCGCTCAGCTGCAGCCTGCGCCTGCAGGGAGCAATGGGGTCACGGTGGGAACAGGAAGGACAGGACCCTGCCCTGCCCCACAGCCCCCAGAGCACCCCAGACCTGTTCCAGGGAGGCAGCAGCCTCGCTGGGCGCCACGTGCTCCCCAATCTCCTCCATCTTCTCCGCGAAGACCTTGCGATCCTCTGTCATCTCGATGGAGGCAACGGGGGTGCCCAGCACCCGCACACGGTAACGCTCCAGGACTCCCGCCTTGGTCAGCTCCACGCCACAGTTGAGGGCTGTCTGCCCCCCAAAGGTCAGCAGCACCCCATCAGGCCGCTCGTTCCGGATCACCTGGGGGCACGGGGCGGTGCAACAGAAACCAGGTGGGTCCTGTGTTTGCCAGATCCCCCCCAGCCCCACACTAATCCTCCAACTCTGGCATCTCTGCATTCCCAAATCGCCCCCGCCCAGCCAGCACCCCGGGGTGCTCACCTGGGTGACGTACTCAGGGGTGATGGGCAGGAAGTACACCTTGTCCGCCAGTCCCTTGGAGGTCTGGACCGTGGCGATGTTGGGGTTGATCAGCACGGTCTGGATGTTCTCCTCCTTCAGTGCTTTGATGGCCTCATGGGGAGCAGAGGGGTCACACTTGGTGGCCCGGGGCCCCTGCCATCCCTGTGGCCCCCACCGCCCGCTGTGCCCTGGGGTGGGCACTCACCTGTGACCCTGAGTAATCGAACTCTCCTGCCTGCCCAATGGAAAGGCCCCCGGAGCCCAGGATCAGCACCTTGCGGGGCCGGGCCGCTTCCAGGTCCCCCGCTGGTGCCTTGGTGTAGGTCAGCCACTCCTGCAGGCGCTCCCGCACTGGGGGGACGTGGCACGCTGGGGACAGGGCACCCCCCGCACAGCCCTGTCCCCAGCCCCCGGCTGTCCCTCACACTCACACCCACCTGTCCGGGTGCCGCCGTGCCCGTCCCGCACGTCCCGCGCCACCTCCACGAAGATGTCAAAGAGCCCCTCCAGGTCCGTGGGGCCGGCGCAGTGCTCGGGGTGAAACTGGACACTGGGAGGGGGTCAGGCAGGGCCCACCCCCGTGAGCTGCCACCCCACAGCCATGCCCCGAGCCCAGGCCCCAGCACACCTGAAGAAGGGCTTGTGCTGGTGCACGAGGCCCTCGTTGGAGGCGTCGTTGGCGTTGGTGAAGAGCGGCCGCCAGGCGGGCGGGAGGCTGCCCGGCTCCACCGCGAAGCCGTGGTTCTGCGCCGTGATGAAGCAGCGCCGCGTGTCCTCGTGCAGGCAGGGCTGGTTGTGCCCACGGTTCCCGTACCTGGGTGGCGGGACAGGAGTCAGGCAGCCCCTGCAGGCAGGAGCCCCGCGGTGACTCCGGACCCCCACTCACTTCATCTTGTAGGTGCGGGCGCCGAGGGCCAGGGCGAGCAGCTGGTGTCCCAGGCAGATCCCAAAAACGGGCTTGGGCTGGGGCGCATCCAGCACCCGGCGTAGGCTGGACACTGTCTCCTGGCAGAGCTGTGGGTCTCCAGGGCCGTTGCTGATGAACAGCCCGTCAAAGTCTGTGTCAAGAGAGCAGCAGGGTCAGAATGGGGCCCCCAGACCCCCAACATTACAATAGGGCCCCCAAGATCCCCACAGGCTCACAGCAGGCACTCGTGGCTACCAGCAGAGAAGCACCCTGAGCCTGCAGCTCTCCCGACACCCCAGCAGGGTTGCAACCAAACCATTCTGACCCCACAACACCCACTCGAGTGGCAGCAAGGCCCTGCCAGTCCCCCATGGCACCCCCGCCCCGAGCCATACCAATACTCCAGTCCAGAGTCCCCTGTGTCAATCACAGCAAGGCACCCTGAGCCCGTGGCCCTGCTCCTGTGGTGCCACACTGAGGGCCCTGAGCCCCAAAGCCCCCAGGAATGATCACACCAAGACTGCCCCCCACGCTATGGCATTGAGACAGGGGTGCCTGCTGTCCCCAGCACCAACCATGCAGACAGCCCCTATGGCACACCCCATTCCCCCACCCCCCTTGGTGGGGGCTCAGACTGTCCCCAGGCACTGCCAGCTCACCCGCGGGGTCCAGTGGGTGGTCCCAGGGCACCACAGTGACAGCGGCCCCCCGCTTGCACAGGCACCGTATCTGGTTGTTCTTGAGGCCGCAGTCCAGGGCCGTGACCCGCAGGGACCCGCCCGGGTTGAACACTCGGGGCGCCTGCAGGGAGGGGAGCGGATCCTGCTGGGGCCAGCCTCCCGCAGAGAGGGGCTCCACAGCCAGAGAGGAACCCCCCCTAACCACAGCCCCCCTTAACCCACAGCCCCACCACACCTTCAGCGACACCTCCTGCACCAGGTGCTTCTGGTTGGGGTCCTCAAAGGACAGGCTCTCCTCGGGGGTCCCATCCGGCACCAGCTTCCCCAGGAGCGTCCCCTGCTCACGGATCTTCTTCGTCAGGGCCCGGGTATCCACCCCTGAAAGCGGCCTGTGAGACACAACCCCACGCTCCCACCCCAGCCCAGCAGGACCCTGTGCCCCCACAACATCATCACCCCCAAATGCCAACAGAGGGCCAAACCCCAGGTGGGCAAATCTGAACAGAGACAGGTCTGGTTTCAGAACTTGCAGACCCATAGCCCCCACCCCCCACCCTGCTCTGCTGCCTCCCCAGTCCCACCTTCCAGCCCAGGGATGTTCTGCTCCTTCAGCCACTGGTCCAGGGAGCGGGATGCGCTCCAGTGGCTGGGGGTCTCTGAGCACTCTCCCACCACCAGCGCCGCCACATGGATCCTGCTGGACTCAAACCACTGCGGGGACAGAGGGTGAGCAGGGCAAGGCAGAGGATCACCAGCCCAGGAGAAACCCCATGGAACACGGACCCCATTCCCACAGCACAGCACCAGCCCTCCCAGTGCTGGGCTGTCACTTGCCCCCACCTTGTCCCACACCTATCACAGCGAGGCTGAGCCTCAGTCCAGCAAAGCCCCTGGATCAGGGAGCCCCAGGGTGGGGTGTCCAGGTCCCTGCAGTGCCGCAGCCCCCTGCCCACTGCCCACATCCCAGCATGGCCCATGCCATGGGACCTCTGAGCTTGCCACGGCTGCAGCACAAACCAAGCCCACCGGAAAGCACCACTCCCACCGGCCACAGCCTCGCCTGCACGTCCTGTCCCATGGGATCGGGGCTCTGGCTCCTGCAAGGCCACAGCAGAGACCCACACAGCACGGGCCCGGAGAGGGCTGCTCACAGCGAGACTCCCCCAGGGCCGGCATGGGGAGACCAGCACAGCACAGCCGCAGCAGGGCTGGACTCTGCCCCGGGATGGGCAGCTGGAGGCCAAGGGGCTGGGAGGGGGCTGGGGCCTCCAGCAGCCCCTCTGCCCAGCCCCAGCCCTGCCTTGTCACAGGGGTTTGGGATTCTCACCTTGCAACAGAGCCCTGGTGAGGAAACACACAGCCCCACACTCCCGTGCTGCGAGGGCACCCCAGTCCCAGCGCACTGGGGTCTGCCCCTGCCCAGCCCCAGCCCTCGCCCTGTCAGAGCCCGCTGGCCCCGCTCCGGGCCCTGCAGCATCGGAGTCGAACCTCTCCGTGCCACCATGTGCCATCCCTGGCACGCTGCCCCGTCCCGCCCTGGCACCCCGTGCCACCCCTGCCGCCCCGCAGCGCCCCGCTCAGCCACGAGCGACAGCGACACGGCCCCGGGCCCGGCTCACCCTGCTGAGGCCGAAGGCGTCGGGCTCGTCCCGGGGCACTCCGTAGTTCCCGACCAGCGGGTAGGTCAGCACCAGGATCTGCGCCTTATACGAGGGGTCGGTGAGGGCCTCGGGGTACCCCACCATGCCGGTCTGGAACACTGCAGGGGCCGGGATGGGGGAGATGGAGGGCAGCCCGGCCGGGCCGATCCCAACCCCGCCCCCGGACACGGCCCCGAGCTGAGGGAGTCCCCGGGCCGGGCCGGATTCGCGCTCCGTCTCCTTCCCGCGCCGTCCCCTCTCTCGGGCCGCCCCACGACACCCCGGCCCCCCGGGCGCACTCACCGACTTCGCCCGCGGCCGCGGCCCCGACGGCCCCGAAGGGGCGGCCGGGCAGCACCGACCCGTCCTGCAGCACCAGGCGGGCCATGGCGGCGCCACGTGCGCTCCGGTGGCTCCGCGGCGGCGGCCGAGCGGGGTGCGCGCCGCGGGGCGGCGGCGGCGGCGGGAGGATCCGGGGCGGGCCCGCGCCGAGCCCGCCCCCGGGGCGGGGCGGTGGCACCTGGTGCGCGGCCACGGGGGCTCGGCGGGGTGGGAGCGGAGGAGAGCATCGAGCCGGGACCGACCGCGGGTACGGCCGGAGATGCTGGCGCGGGCGAGCACCGGAGCCCGGACAGCCTCGGGCAAGGATGCACAAGAAGATTTATAGCGGACCTGGTCCGCCAATAGCGAATGTCACCAGGAGAAGTTATGTGTAGAACTGTTAGTGCTCAGAATGCCCCGTTAATTTAAGCTCTTGTTCTGTCTTTTGCACACCAATACCAGGGGAGAGCGCGAACGCAGTCCCCCACTACCACAAATTATGCAGTCGAGTTTCCCGCATTTGGGGAAATCGCAGGGGTCAGCACACCCGGAGTGCAAGGGATGAGCCTCGCCCTGGGAAAACCACCTGCCTGATCATGGTGTCTCCCCTGCCAGGTAAGTATGCCCGACAGCCCCCCACCGCCCCGCACCCCGCCCGCCGCACGCCTCACCAACACACGCCCACCCACACCGCGCCCGCCGCCCCGCCCGGCCCCGCGCTGCGGCCCGGCCCGCACGGCCCGGCCCGCGCAGCGCCCGCGGACACGGCGGGACAGCGGCGTCTTTGCGCGGGCCGTGTCCCGGCATGCAGCGCGGGTTGTCTCATTTGCATGGACACGCCCACTCTCCCGCCCCGCGCCGCTATCGCCGCTTCTGCCGCGCGCTCCCACTGCCCCGCCCCCGCCCCGCCGCTCCAGGCCCCGCCCCCTCCTGCCCGGAACCGGCTGCCGGTCCCGGTCCCGGTCCCGGTGCGCTCGCGCTGCCCGGGGCTCGGTGTCAGAGCACAGCGGGGCCGGGCCGGAGCCGCAGCAGCTGCACAGCGGGGCCACCACCGGAGCCACAACGGGAGAGGTCCCGCGGGGCAGCACCGGGGCCGGGGCCGGCGGTGATCCGGTGTCTCTCGGGGACACGGACAGCTCCGCCGCTGGCTGATCCTGCTGCGAGAAAGGGTCTCAGGGTTCCCAGGGACTGGCAGGGCTGCGGGGGCTACCCAGGACCTCGCTGGGGGCTGACGGCTCGTCCTGGGCTGCAGCACGGGCTGGCAGGAGGGCACCGACAGGGTCCGTGCCCAGAGCCCTTCTCAGCCCGGCAGCCCCGGTGCAGCCCCGGGCACCGGCAGCAGCACAGCAAGCGCAGGTGCCGTGGAAGGGACGCCCGTGAGCACACGGTGCCGTGGGAATGCCCACGCACCCTCCGGGGGAAGCGAGGGGCGTTGAACGCCGGTGTTCATTTCACCCCAGAGCCAGCACCTCCCGTGACCCCGCAGGGCCTGGCACGCCCAAAGCCAACAGAACGCCCCGGCTCCCCTTGTGCCGCTGCTGGCCGGGTCTCAGGGACACGCTGGCTGCTCGTGGGCCGGAGGGTCCCCAGGGTCTCAGGGACACGCCGGCTGCTCGTGGGCCAGAGAGTCCCCGGGGTCTCAGAGACACGCCAGCTGCTCGTGGGCCAGAGAGTCCCCGGGGTCTCAGGGACACGCTGGCCGCTCGTGGGCCGGAGGGTCCCCAGGGTCTCAGGGACACGCCAGCTGCTCGTGGGCCAGAGAGTCCCCGGGGTCTCAGAGACACGCCAGCTGCTCGTGGGCCAGAGAGTCCCCGGGGTCTCAGGGACACGCTGGCTGCTCGTGGGCCGGAGGGTCCCTGTGCAAGACTGGGGTGGCATCAAGGTCTCCCCGGGTTTGTCACTGTTGGTGTTTGTGTCTATCAGGGTTCGGCCGATACAGCCTGGATACAATCTGGAACAGGAGAGCCTGGAAATGAGGCTTGGATGGGGCACATGGGTCAGAGGAACAATCCCAATGGCAGGAAGGGACGGGGAGGAAGAGGAGAGGAGGTGGAAGGGCTTTGACTGGAGATGCTCAGCTGTAGCACAGCCCATCCCCAAGCAGGCAAAAAGGGGCAATGGGAGAACCGGGATGCAGTGATGAAGGGACCCTGAGCTGCCGGGCACCAGAGACCCCTGTGCCGCCGCTCCCGCGGGGGGAGCAAGGTGCTGAGATCGCCCCGCGTCAGCAGAGAGGTGGCGAGCACAGCACCGGCCCTGGCAGCCCCACAGCTCAGGGGCGGGACACGGAGCGACCCGGGGCGTCAGCGCTCGGAGGGACCGGGCAAACGCGGGACGAGCCCGAGAAAGAGAGACAGCGCTGGAGCCGCCCGGGTGACCCTCCCGCGGCTCCGGCGGGCACAGAGACCGCGCAGTCCCGGCACGGGCGGGAAGGAGGGGCCGGACGGGCGGGGAGGCGAGCGCGCAGCTCCGGCCGCCGCCGGCGGGAGCGCCCGGGGCGGGAGCGGCACTGCCGCGGCTGGGGGCGTGTCCATGCAAATGAGACAACCCGCGCTGCATGCCGGGACACGGCCCGCGCAAAGACGCCGCTGTCCCGCCGTGTCCGCGGGCGCTGCGCGGGCCGGGCCGTGCGGGCCGGGCCGCAGCGCGGGGCCGGGCGGGGCGGCGGGCGCGGTGTGGGTGGGCGTGTGTTGGTGAGGCGTGCGGCGGGCGGGGTGCGGGGCGGTGGTGGGGTGTCGGGCATACTTACCTGGCAGGGGAGACACCATGATCAGGCAGGTGGTTTTCCCAGGGCGAGGCTCATCCCTTGCACTCCGGGTGTGCTGACCCCTGCGATTTCCCCAAATGCGGGAAACTCGACTGCATAATTTGTGGTAGTGGGGGACTGCGTTCGCGCTCTCCCCTGAGAACGTGGTTAAAAAGCAGATCTAAAAAATACGGAATGTAGGCAGACAAGTTTCAAAGATGTATCTTTTCTTGTGCCCTGACATCGGGCGCTGCGCGCTATATTAATGACAGGCACAGCACAGGCTGTGAGACCCGTGGGATGTGGGATCGCGGGTGTAGGAGGCGATTCCCGAGGGGTCTGGGAATCTCCGGCAGGACAGGAAAGCAGCGAGGGCAGTCCGGCTGTGCTCTCAGTGCGCAGTTCAGGAATCCCGGGGCTTCAGGGGCATCCCAGCGCCCTCTCTCCGAACAGGCCCTGCCGGTGCTTGGGAGACATGTCCCCGTTCCCTGCAGTAACTGGGCAGTGCATCCCTGAAGGGGGCCCCTGGACTGCTGCCTTTGAAGCCTGGATGATTCTGGCCTGTCCCACGCCACGTCTGCAGGAGCAGGGAAACGCCGGTGGAACGGGTCCTCGCTGGGAAAGGGAGATGCCCGTGCCGCTGGGCGAGCACTGCCTGGGTCACAGCCCGCCGAGCCCGTGAGTTCAGCCGGACTTCCAGAGAGCGGGAATTTGACACACCCCGAGACGGACGAAGTCTCTGCGCCAGCCGTCCCTCCCGGGAGGTCGGCGTGCGGACCGGGACGCTAACCGGGTCTCGCCGTCCCACCGCAGCCCGAGCGCAGCCGGGCGGAGCCGCTCCCCGGGCCCCGGGCTGCAGCCTGCAGAGGCGAGGCCGGGCCGCTCCCGCACTAACGGAGATCCGGCGGGGACCGGGCACCGAGGCCCTGGAGCGGGGCTTGCAACACTGCTGGTGTGCCTGCACCGATCCTGGCAAGCTGTGATAGCACCTCAGAGCGGGAAACGGCGGAGAAAGACGGCACCAGGACTATCAGCTGCAGTCGAGAGCACCAACCAACAACACACACCACCTGTACACTGACCCTGATTACAACTCTCCCTCCAAACACGGAAATCGGGAGAACGCGACCACCACCCTCCCCACCATAATTCTGCCGTCAAGTTTCGTAGAGTGGGTGATGTGCACGGGTCGGCACACCCGGAGTGCGGCGTAGCGAGCCCGGGCAGGGACAGCGACCTGCCCGATGTTATTTTCTTCCCCGCGCACTGAGTGCGACCTCGCAGCTCCCGCAGCGCCGCCTTTGTAAGAGCTGTCCCGTCAGGCCGCGCGTTCGGCGCGATTTGCATAGCCACGCCCCATGAGGCATTCAGATTTACATGGCCCCGCCCCCCGCCGCGCCGGAGCCACGCCCGGTGCGCCCGGTACCGCCGGTAGCGCTTCCCCCCGGCCTCCCCGCCCCGGCACCACCCGCCCACCGGCGGCCCCCGCGGGAAGGGCCCTCTCCGGGGCTGCTGCCAGCGGCCAGGGCCAGAGGGGCCAGGGCCAGAGGGGCCAGGGCTGTCCCCCACCAGCCCGGCTCAGGGGTCTGCTGGAAGCACAGCCCGAGCTCAGCACATCCCCAACGAGGGTCAGCCAGGGGCCATCACCATGTGGTCAGTTTGCCCAGAGAAGCGGCTTAGGCACAGTAAGACCTGTCTATGCTGCAGCATGGAGGGGAAGGAGAGGCCCCAAGGAAGGTGCAGAGCTGTGCCTGTGGTGACACGGATGACAAGGGTGCCAGGGCTCTGCCACACCACACATGGCACACACAGAGTATTGGGGGCCTGGTTTATTGGTGTCCATGCAGCTGCCCTGACTACTGATCCACATTCTTGACACGCAGGACCACAGGCACTGAGGTGCAGGGGATCATGCCCAAGTCTGTGATGACCAAATCCACCAGGTCTGGGGGTGTCACATCGTAGACCAGGTTAAGAAGGCGTAGGGACTTGTTCTCTGCCCAGCCCCCAAGCTGGGCCTGGCCCTTCCGGAGCACAATCAGGTCATCAGGGTCATCTGCAGAGAGCGGAGAAGCCATCAGGATCAAGAAGAGGGACAGTACCTGTCCATCCTGCCCCAGGAGCAGCACACACCACCACTGCCTGCCAGGTGCCCCTGCCTGCAAGTGGGAGCCCAGGGAAGGGGGTGGCAGGGCAGAGCAGCCTGTCATGGCCCACAGCAGGGACTGGGAGAGAAGGTCGCAGGTGGCAGGAAAGGGACAGAAGGCGTACCCAGCTCGTTGGAGACAAAAGAATCTGTCTGCACCCGCTCGCAGAACTTGTAGGTCTCGCAGCAGACCAGGACGGGCACGTTGTAGGCCTTGGAGACCAGGGCGATCTGCGAGGTGCCCACGCGGGACATGACGGAGCCGTTGGCCAGGAGCGCGTGGGCTCCCAGCAGCACCTTGGACACCTGCCGGGGGGGCACAGGGATCCGTCAGCCCCGCTGGCCACAGCGCAGCCTCCCCGGCCCCGGCGCAGCCCTCACCTCAGGCAGCACGTAGGAGATGGCGTTGATCATGACGTAGGTGCAGTGGATGCCGCGGCGGACCAGGCGGCGCAGCGTCTCGCGGCCCTCCAGGCGCGGCCGGCTGTCCACCACCACCACGCGGAACGCGCCGCCCTTCTTGGCGTGGGCGTCGCACAGCGTCCGGTTCACCAGCGAGGAGCTGCGGGCGCCGGTCAGGAGTGCCCCTCCCACCCGGCCTCCACAGCCACCCTCATCCTCAGAGTGCTGCCCCTTCCACAATCCCCCTGCCCCCTCAGGGCCTGTGTCCCTGTCTTTGCCACCCCTGGGTAAGGCGATGTCTCAGCCCTCCCTGGACGCAGCACTGACCTCCCTGTCTGTGACCAGCACAAGGGACTCTGCCACTCCACACTGTCTCCCACACGACTCCAGGCCTGCATTGGCCTCCCGTCCCTGCTCCTTCCTCTGCCCACCATACATGGCATACCTGGACTCTTGCTGCAGCAATCTCTGGTTCTTTTCCCCACCTCTATTTCTTGGGACGCAAACTTACGTATTTTTGCTTCCTGACATTTGATTTTGCTGCACTTTAAAATCCAGTGAACAACCCTGGCTGTTCTATAAGTGCCCTGGGTGGAGGGAGCTGTGCTTCTGGGGTTCTTGGAATCCAACTTCAGACAAACCAGGCAGGATAGTGCTGGGGCGTGTGCAGGACCATCACAGCCTCCCCTCCCTGCTGTTCCATTCCCTCCTCCCACCCGCCAGACCGGCTGCCTGTGCTCACCATCCATACACCAGTATCACGTCATGGTCATTGATCTTCTCAAAGGCAGACCTCGAGATGGCCTCAGCTGCCAGGACAATCTTCTCTCGCAGGTATTTGTCAATCGTGTCCTGGAGCTTCTCCTTTGCCTGGGGAGAGACAGACATCACATACAGACATTCCTGCTCTCTGCAGCTCCCTGATTTGAGCCAGGCGGGGATCAGGCTCTTCCCCCTGGTAACAAGCTTTCAGTTCCACTGCAGCACTGTTGTGAGTCTGCATCTCATCCCTGCTCAGCTCCTTCTCCTAGGGCCTGGAGCCTGCCACTCAGCAAGGCCACTCACCTCATCCTCTCTCAGGGTGTCAGGCAGGCATGATATCTCCTTCTTGAGGAACTTGATGGCATTGCCCATGCTGGCTGAGAGCGGCCTGCACTGGTTCAGGAAACTGCAGAAGAAATGGGCTTAGCTCCAAAGCAGCCTGGAGGGCCAGGACAGGGAGAGGGAGGGTGGGCAGGAAGGCAGAAGCCTAGAAAAGTCAGCCACAGTTTGCGTGGACACCAGCCCACAGATGTGAACAATGACCACGCTCCCTGGAGCTTTGGTCCCTCACCTGATGTGTGGCTTCAGCTTGGCCACCAAGTCCCGCGACAGCTCCTCATTGGGGGGAGTGGAGTAATCCCGGATCAGCTGAGGAACGTGGAGAGGGAGTGTGAGCTCAGGGCACCATGGGCAGGCACCCTGCCTGAGGGGCTGCAGTCAAGGTACCTGTCCTGCACAGCCTGACACTGCCTGGACGAGCACAGGGTGCTCCAGGACACAAAACTGCGCTGGCAGGGCCGCAGAAAGATCCTGCCGGGGCACGACCCAAAGGAAGAGGCTGATGATGACAGAGGCTGATACAGGATACAGGGTACAGGGACACACCCCTGCACGCAGCCCAGTGCCCCTGCTGCCAGGTGGCTGCTCAGTACCTGTTTGAAGACCTCGAGCAGCGCGATGCAGCGGGCGTTGGAGCCGTTGATGATGCCCTGAGAGTACTGGAGGCCCAGGCGCACCACTGCTGGGTGGATCACTGTGGAGGGGATGCTGCAGGCACCAGAGGGAGGGAGCTGTCAGCACCTCTGCAGCCCAAAACACTCAACCCATTTATGAGCCCCAGAGCAGCAACCCAAGGGATGGCCCAGGAAGGGGGTTGGTGGTAGCCTGAGGAGCCAGGCTCACCCCACAGCCCCTTCTCCTATGGCTCTGCGTTCTTCCCACAGGAAAGATATTGGGCTGCCCCTACTGCCACTCCCAAAGCAAACAGAACGTCCCCCACCACTCCATCAGGTGTTTCCCACATGCAGGACTATGACCCTGCTCCTCCAGAGCCATTCTGCAGCCAGGCCAGCCAAAGCAGAGCCCAGCACTGTCAGAGACCTGGGCTGGGGAGGCCTTGTACCTCATCTGCTGCGTCAGTGGCTTCTTCCGGCTGTACTGATGGAGGTGGGAAAACAGGTTGACCTTGGTGCCATAGTCCTGCCTCAGGGGTACCTGCAGCCGAATGTTGTGATGGCTCACCCAGTGCTCTGTTTGTTCCAGAGCCATCAGTCACACCCAGGACTTGCCCAGGACATGCAAAGCTTCCCTCTGCCTTCAGAGAGCCGGCCCTGCTCCCACCATGTGGCCCCCCAGGCCCTCTGCAGCACAGCTGCCCCAGGTGTGCAGCCTGTCACACACTCCTCTCCCACCTGCTGCCGCTCCAGCTTCTTGGCCAGCTTCCTCTGGGCACTGGGGTCATCCACCTGCACGTGCTCCGGCAGCCGCTTCACCACTGCAAGGACGGCCGGGATGAGTCCGAGCTGCTTTGGTGCACCCCCAAATCCAGGGAAGGCAGGGCAGCTCCCAGGGACAGACAGAACCCCCACCATGGACAGACTGAAGGCAGGGCAGCACCCAGGGACAGACAGAGCCCCCACCACGGGTGGATCACAGGGGTGTCCTCCCCTGCATACACCACACCTGCCCATGCTGCTCACCCACCCTCTGCGCCCCGCGGTGCTGACAGCCTTACTGGACTGAGGCTCCGTGGGGCTCTGCCGGGGCTTGGCCGTCGTGGCTGCCTGGCTCAGCTCTGCCTTCCTGGCCTGCTTCTGGGCCCGCTCGGCCTCCTGCTTAGCCCGGCGCTCTGCCCGCAGCTCCGCTTTGCTCTTGCCCCCCGTGGGTTTCTCGCCGTCCCCGGGGCCATCAGCCGAGGCCCCCCCCGCCTCCGGCGGGGGCTGAGGAGCTGCTGTGGGGGAGGAAGGGGGAGCCTGTGCCCAGTCTCGCCGGGAGATGCAGCCCAGGGGCAGCATCGCGGGCAGGGAGAGCCCTCGGTGCCCTGGAAGGGGCTCCGTGCCCTCGGCACCACGGGCAGCCCCGCGCCCCGGTGCGGCGGGGACTGAGCTCTCCGTGCTGCCGTCCCTACGGCAACGCGCGTGTCCGAGGGCCCGGCCCGGGGCACCGAGCGGGGCACACCCCCGGGGTCCCGCCGGAAAACGCGCCCGGACAGCCCGGCGCTGCCCGCTCGGGGCTCCGCGGACGGCGGCGCTCACCCCGCGGCTGCCCCGGCTCCGGCGGCGCACCCAGCTCCGCGGGCTCGGCCGACGACCCCTTCTCGCTCCTCTTCTTCTTCTTCTGCTGCTTCTTCTCCTTCCGCAGCTGCAGCTTCTCCTCCCGGGAGAGCTCCGGGGCCTGCGGGCGCGCATCGTCAGGCGGCCCCGGCCCCGCTGCCCAGCCCCGGCCTCACCCCAGCCCCGGCCCCGGCCCCGCTCACCTGCGGTCCCGCCGGCGCCGCTCCCTCGGCGTTCCTGCCTGGAACGACGGGAGCGTGAGCGGGGCCGGTCCGGTCGCGGTGCCCGTGTCCCGTCCCGCACTCACCGTCCCGCTCCGCCATGGCGCCGCGCTCAGCGCCCCCTGCCGGCCCCGCGGGACGCCCTGCGTGACGCGATGACGTCACTCCCCGGTGCGCTCCCGGGGTCCCTCCCGCGGCCCCGCCCCGGCCCCGCCCCGGCCCCGCCCCGGCCCCGGCCCCGCCCCGCCCCCGGCATCGCCGCCGGGCGCGCCCCCGGCCCCGGCGGGCGGGGCGGGCTGGGCAGGGCTGGGCAGAGCGGGGCGTCCCCGGGGCGGGCGGAGCGGGGCGAAGCGGGGCGGGCGGAGAGCGACGGCCCCGGGCGGGGCGGAGCGGGACGGCCCTGGGGCGGGCGGTGCTGGCGGCCGCGCCATCGCGGGGAGTGCTGGCCCGAGATGGCGGCGACGGGAGGCGGGTAGCGGGGGCGCGCTCGTACCGGCCATGCACTTCTCCATTCCCGAGACCGAGACCCGCGCCGGGGACGGCGGCGCCGCCGCCTACGTGGTGAGCGGGGCCGGGGGAGCGGAGCCGCCCCGCGGAGCCGAGTGGGCGGCGCGGCTCCGCGGCCCGGGCGCGGCGCGGCCCCGGTGGCGCCGTGCGGGTCCGCAGTCCCGGCGCGGCGGCGGGTCGGGATCGGGACCGGGGCCGGGCGAGGTGGGCAGGTCCCGGCCCGCCGCGAGCCCCGGCCGGCACCCTGTGCCCGGGCCGGGCAGGATCGGGCCCCGCCGCCCCCGCGCCTCCGGATCGGGCGCGGGAGGTCCCGGGAACCTCCCGGGGGTGTCCGGACCTTGCCCTGCCCGGCCCCGCGGGCGGGGGCGCGCAGCCGGAGGGGCCCCGTCCGGTCTCGTCCCCAGCCCCGGCTCATCCTGGCCCGCCCGTCCGTCCGTCCGCTTGTCCCGGCTTCCTGTTTTGCTCCCTGCGCCTCCGGAGAGGAGCGGGGACGCCGCTGCCCGGCGGCGGTGGCTGTCCAGTGCCCAGAGCCCTTTCCCGGGGCCGGCAGCGGCGGGCGGGGCCCCGGCTGGGCGGAGGGTCCGGATCGGCGCTCTCGGGGTAAGGGTGGGCAGCCCTGGGCTTCACGACCCTGCGGAGACCCCCACGCTTACCCCTGGGCCGAAATCCTTCTCCGGGGGCTCCCCCGGGAGCCCGAGCTGGGGCACGTTCGCGGTGATGGAGAGACCTGGGGTCCGCAGGAGTGCAGCTGCTCAAGGGCCGAAGGAACGGGCAGCCCTGGAGGCATTTCGGCCCCATGACCTCCCTGCACTTTGCCCTCCGCTGTTGAGGAGGCTCCTCCAGCCTTGGGGAGACCTTGGGGAGAGCCCTTGGCCAGCCCGGGGCTGGGCAGGAGCTGAGGCCTCATGGAGAGCCCTGATTTGGGCAGGTTTGGGTGCTGCCTGTACCACTGCTGTCCCTCCTGGTTCCTCTGCAGCAACCCTGAGCTCCTGGGCTGGTGCCTTTGGGTTGGCAGGTGCCCATGTGAGCTCCAGCCTGGCTGGGCTGACACCTCTGCTGAGCCTTGGGCAGTCCCAGCGCTCAGGAGGGCACTGGGGGCATCCATGGGAGGCTGGGCTGCCATGGCTGGCTGGAGGCTCATGTCCATCCTCTTGCCCTCCCAAAAGCTGCTCTGGGGATGGCAGGACCTGAGAGGACAGTGCTGTCCCTTGCAAGGACCCTACCTGTGGTGAGGTGCCGGGAGCTGGAGCGTGGAGTTGCCAGGCCCTGTATGTTCTGCAGTCGTAGCCGTGCTCTGCTGTGGCGTCAGCAGGAGCTGGGCCAAGCAGAGGGGGCATAGCCAGGGACCAGCTCCCTGTGAACCCCTGGGAGCAGGGAGGGTGTCCTTGTCTGCTGGCATGGGCACACCCCCATCCGTGGGGCTGCAGTGGGGCTCTGTATCCCCATGGCTGGGTAGCCACAGGGTTAGACCTTCCTGGTGTCCAGCGGGCATGTCCCTTGGATGTGCTCACACTCCCTGAAGGATTTTGACCATCTGCCCCTGGGCAGGGTCCTCAGGAGTATGGCCTTTTCCTGGGCGCTCCCTGGCCTCCCGTGTGCCCTGAGCTGGGCATTGCTCCATTGACAGGTGCTGGGTCTGACCGGCCTCTTTCCCTGCAGGCCTACAACATCCATGTGAACGGGGTGCTGCACTGCCGGGTGCGCTACAGCCAGCTCCTGGGCCTGCACGAGCAGGTAGGGAGGGTGTGGGGGCCACCCCTGCTCCTGGATCCCCCATCTGGGCTCTTGCACGCTGCTGGGCTCCCACGAGCACAGCGGAGGCTGGGGATCAGCGAGGGTGGGGGATCAGGGCGGCCCCCGTCTCTCTGGAGCTCTTGCAGAGACTCTGTTCTTACCCCAGCTAAGGAAGGAGTATGGCGCCAACGTGGTCCCAGCCTTTCCCCCAAAGAAGATCTTCACGCTCACCCCAGCGGAGGTAGAGCAGCGACGGGAGCAGCTGGAGAAGTACATGCAGGCTGGTAAGCTGGGCCTGCTGCTCTGGTGATGCAGGCCATGGTCCGTGGCTTCCTCCCTGCACTGCTCCCTTCACCGTGTGGCACTGGCATTTGTTGGGCTTGTCCCCTGGTTGCCAGCTCCTGTCCCAGCCCCTGCCTGGCAGGGTGGGGATGTGCAGGGGGTCCCTGGCTGCCCCAGTCTGAGGGGCAGGCACTGGTGGGGGGTCCCTTCCCGTGGGGCTCCTGACTCGTGGTGCCCCTTCCTGCAGTGCGGCAGGACCCGACGCTGGGAGGCAGCGAGACCTTCAACAGCTTCCTGCGCAAGGCCCAGCAGGTGAGGGGGCACAGCCCGGGGCTCTGGGGCCCGCAGCCTGTGCGCAGGGCCCGGGGTGCCAGCCCTGTTTCTCTCTGCAGGAGACGCAGCAGATCCCCACAGAGGAGGTGGTGCTGGAAGTGCTGCTCTCCAATGGGCAGAAGGTCAAGGTCACCATCCTCACGTCGGACCAGACAGAGGATGTCCTTGAGGTGCCAGAGCTCTCACGCTGGGTGGGACCGGCCCCTCCTGCTGTGTTCTGTAGTTTCCCACATGTGTGGGGCTCTCTCAGCCTGGTAGCCCCCCCTGCCCTCCCCTGCCATCTGCCCACCCTGCAGCAGGGTTGATTTGGGGGGCTGAAAGCTGTGGGCCGAAATGTGTGTGCTGCTGGGTGTGTCTGGGTCCAGACTGATGTTTGGGGTCCCCTAGCTGTTCCTGGTTGCAACGAGCCCCAGACCTGGCCACGGGGCAGCAGAGGTGCTGCATTCCTGCTGTTGGGAGGCCCCAGGGGCACACAGGCCGGGTGTTGCCACCATGTTGGAACTATAGCAGGGCTGTCCTCCTCCTCCTCCCAGGCTGTGGCCTCCAAGCTGGATCTGCCAGACGACCTGGTTGGCTACTTCAGCCTCTTCCTAGTGAGACAGACCAAGGATGGAGCTTTCTCCTGTGAGTAGAGCCCACTGCCCTGGGACATCTGCCCTGCCCCGTGCCTGGTGTGAGGGCTGTGCTTGGAGCCTGCCCCGGGTGGGGCCCAGGGGCTCCTGCTGCCCAGGGCTGCTGCTGAGCCGGCATTTGCCCGCAGTCGTGCGAAAGCTGCAGGAGTTTGAGCTGCCGTACGTGTCGGTCACCAGCCTGCACAACCCCGAGTTCCAGATTATCCTGCGCAAGAGGTGAGTGTGGGGCAGCAGTGGGGCGGTGCCCAGGGCTCCCTGCTCCACAGAGACCCTCCCCTCCTGCCACTGCTGCCCACAGGTGCTTTGGTACCCAGGAACACACCTGAGCATCCCTGACCATCTCACTGGGCCATGGGCTGCCCTGCTGTGCTCAGCCCATTTCTGCCTTTCCAGGGCAGCTGGTTTAGATGGGGAGCAGGGCACGGTTAGGGGGGAGCTGGCCAGAGAGCCAGCTCGCAGGAGGGTGATTTTCTCTTCGTTGCTGTTAGGAGGTGGGGAGCAGGCTAAGCCATGTGATTCCCTTCCAGCTACTGGGACTCGGCCTATGATGACGATGTGATGGAGCACCGGGTGGGGCTGAACTTGCTGTATGCGCAGGTGAGCGTTGGTGTGGCACAGCCAGGTGAGGAGGACACTCAGCCCTTGGCCACAGCTGGGCAGGGCCTTGGTTGGCTCCCGTGCCAGGCGCCCTTCAGCCCCTGCTGCTTGCAGACGGTGTCGGACATTGAGCACGGATGGATCCTTGTCAACAAGGAACAGCACCGGCAGCTAAAGTCCCTGCAAGAAAAGGTCTCCAAGAAGGAGGTAGGAGAGGGGACAGTGCCGTGACTGGGGCAGTGCTGGCACTGCTCCCCTCTGCCCGTGACGTGTGGTACCGGGTGCTCGCCTGCTCGGGGCCGGGCAGGAGGCCGGCAGGGCTGAGCACCCCGGCTCTCCCGCAGTTCATCCGCCTGGCGCAGACCCTCAAGTACTACGGCTATCTCAAGTTCGACCCCTGCGTCACCGACTTCCCTGAGAAGGGCTGCCACGTCGTGGTCAGCGCCGGCAACAACGAGCTCAACTTCCAGGTGCGGCTGCCGAACGAGCAGATCAAGGAGGGCAGCTTCAAGGTCACGCGCATGCGGTGCTGGCGGGTCACATCCTCGGTGAGTGGCGCTGGGAGAGCTGGGAGCGGGCTGGGGGGGGCTGTGCCGGGCTGGGCTGCCACCTCCCCCTGGGAAAGACGCTAGCTCTGACTCCAGCTTCTGGCCTGGAGAGGGTCTGAATCACGCCTGGGGGCTGAGGGGGCATGGGTGTGAGGACAGTGGCAGAGGCCTGGTGGGCACTGGGCAGGTGTCCCACACTTGGCTCGGTGCTGCCCTCGATCTGTACTGATGTTTGGGGAGCTGCTGCTTCCCCTCTCGAGGCTCCCAGCCTTGGCGTGTGTCCTCGCAGGTGCCCATGAGCAACGGCCCTTCGGGGAGCAGCCCCGGGAAGTCCGAGGTGAAGCTGGAGTTGGCCTTTGAGTACCTGATGAGCAAGGACCGGCTGCAGTGGGTCACCATCACCAGCCCCCAGGTAGACCTGCCTGCGTGGTGGGCTGGTGGTGGCTGTGAGGGGAAAGACTGGGCTGGGCCTGGGGTGTAGGAAGACTGTGGGGTGCATAGAGCCCTGTGACACTTCTCCCTTGCAGGCCATCATGCTGAGCATCTGCTTGCAATCCATGGTAGATGAGCTGATGGTGAAAAAATCTGGAGGCAGCATCCGCAAGGTGAGGGTTGGGGCCAGATGATGGCTCCAGGGCGGGATCCCAACCTGGCCCTGTGACTTCCTGTGGTCTGGGCTGGCTCCTGAGTGCTCCCCTCAGTATGGGGCTGCCATCCCCAGGGCCAGTTATAAGCCCAGAGGCCGGGGACCCCGTGGGTAAGCTGAGCTCCTCCCTGCAGATGTTCCGGCGGCGGGTGAACGGGGCCCTGCGGCGCTCGGACAGCCAGCAAGCTGTGAAGTCACCCCCGCTGCTGGTGAGCGGGACCCTGCAGCCCTGGGAGGGGGGACACGGCCATGCCAGGCTCTGATGGGTTGTGTGCCAGAACTCAATGCCCCCAGAGGAGCCCTTGTCCCCTTGGCAGGGCTGGGGCAAGCCCAGAGAGCAGGGCTATGGTGCCCTGCTTCCAAAGCCCTGGGAAGGGAAAGAGGTCCTGGACCAACTCTGTGATCCAGACTCCCTAGGGACAAAGGGGGCTGGGCAGGAGGAGCGGGGGGTGCTGTGTCCCATGACCCTGTGCTGTCCTCACAGGACTCACCCGATGCCTCCTGGGAGCCCATGGCCAAACTCTCGGTGAGTTGTGTGGGTGCACCACAGACCTCAGGCTAAGTGGGCAGGGGAGCTGGGGGTGTCCTCCCTAACACGTCCCTTCTCCACAGAGCAAGCTCACTTCTGTCAGCCTGCGTGGGATCAGCCACTCCAGCTCTGCTAACGACGTGGGTGCTAATGACTTCCACGGCAATTACGCCTTCGAGGGCATTGGCGACGAGGATCTGTAGTGCCCCTTCCCAGGACAGCCCGGCCTTGGCAAGGGCCTTCGCTGAGGAATGTACGACCTGCAGCCAGGTTGCAATCAACGTGCCTCTCACCTGCTACGTCCACCTTTCCCTGCTCCCGGGGCTGGGAGCTCGCCCCCAGCCCGCCACTGCCTTGGGGTGGGGGCAGCTGAACTCCTCCCGCTGCTGGCTCCGGCTGGGAGAGGCCTTGGTGACCTGAACAGTTTGCCCGGGCAGAGCCCTGGAGCTGCAGCGCGGGGCCTGGCGCAGCACGGGGGCAGAGCTGCTCCTGCCCCGGCTGGGGAGGCCTGGCCCAGCCTGGGGGCAGAGCCAGGCAGGCTCCATAATGCCAAATTAGCATTTAGGTTTGTGCTCCGAGACAGAGTGCAGTAAGCTGTCTCAGGGGGCTCCACGCAGGGTCCCCTCTAACCCGCTCATAGACGCCAGTGTAATCTAGGCTTGTAACCACGTATCTCCTGCTGCTCAGCCCGACAGAGCATTAATGGACAGTAACTGATGTTTACACACTGCAACAATGATTAAAATGGATCCTGATTGGTACCAGGCTGTCTGTTGGGGGTGGCTGCTGTCCCTCCCCTCGGTGCCAGCCCTGCGTTGTCCTCCTCTGCAGCAGAACAAGGCCCCCAGGGTGAAGAGCAGATAACAAAACTGACTGTTTAATGCTTTTATACACAATATAAATTACACTGACCAGCACGGCGGCAGCCATGGAACCAGTCCTGTTCCCCCCTCCCCCCTTTTCCCCGAACCCTGGCAGAGGAAGGCTCCGGCAGGCAGAAACAGGCAGGTGGGGTGGCGGTGCCACACGGGCAGGGCTCGGAGCCGCCGGTCGTGGCTGTGCCCTGCCCACGCGGGACGGGGCTGCTGGAGGCCCCAGTGTGCCCGTGGGCCTGGGGTAAGGCAGCCCTAAGCCCCAGTGGAGTTGCCCGCCTGTCCTCCCTCCCCCAGGGAGGGCGGGCACCGAGGCACCCCAGGCCCACTGCCGGGCTAAGTGCTGTCTCAGGGCAGAGCCGTGCCCACGGCTGGGGGGGCCAGGAGGGCTTTGGCATTGCGTGGGTTCACCCAGCTCTCGGCCGTGTGGCCGTGGATCTTCTGGTGGCGCTTGTAGTTGTCCCAGTGGCCGGTGGTGTAGGAGCAGTCCCGGCACTGGAAGGGCTTCTCGCCCGTGTGCCGCAGCATGTGCCGCTTCAGGTTCATGCTCTGGTTGCAGCTGTAGCTGCAGAGGCTGCACTGGAAGGGCTTGTCGCCTGAGTGGATGCGCCCGTGGCGCTTGAGGTTGGCCAGGTTGCCGCAGGCGTAGTCGCAGAGCTGGCACTTGTAGGGCTTCTCGCCGGTGTGCACGCGCTGGTGCCGCTTCAGGTTGTCCAGGTGGGCGGAGGCGTAGGGGCAGAGCGGGCAGGCGAAGGGCTTCTCCCCGCTGTGCGTCTTCATGTGCCGCGCCAAGTGGTTGGGGTAGTGGGTGACGAAGGGGCAGAGGCTGCACGCAAAGCCCTTGTCCCCGGCGCCCTTCCGGGGGCTGGCCCCGGGCTCGGTGCCCAGCACCGCCAGGCTGCAGCGCCCGCACACCTGCTCGGCCAGGCCCTCGTCCTGCGCGAAGCCGTCGTCCAGCACCAGCCCGCACATGCGGCAGGTGAAGGGGAAGAGCAGCTCGGGCAGCGCCGCCGCCTCCTCGCCCCGCAGCCGCGCGCAGCCGGGCAGGAAGGGGCCGCTGCCGCTGCCCACGTGCAGGCTCAGCTCTGGCAGCAGCGGCTCTGCAGGACAAAGAGACGGGGCTGTGAGCCCAGCGCCACCGAGGGCCGGCCCTGTTGCGAGCCCCAGCGCCCTGCTGAGCCCAGCATTGACTTTGGGTCAATGGCAGGACCTGTGCCCTGCCCCAGCCCCCCGGCAGCTCTCCCCACAGCCCCACAGCCCCCCGCCATTACCTGGGTCCTTGTCGCCCCGGTGCGGCCCCTCGCTCTCGGGCAGGCGGTGGCTGAGCATGTGGCGCTTCAGGTTGCGGCTCTGGTTGCAGCGGTAGTCGCAGGCGGCGCACTGGAAGGGCTTGTCCTGGCTGTGGACCCGCTCGTGGCGTTTGAGGTTGCCCAGGCTGCTGCAGGCGAAGCTGCAGCACGTGCAGCGGTACGGCTTCTCGCCGGTGTGCGTGCGCAGGTGCCGCGTCAGGTTCACCAGCTGGGCGGAGGCGTAGGCGCACTGCGGGCAGGCGAAGGGCTTCTCCCCGTTGTGTGTCTTCATGTGGCGCTTGAGGTGGCTGGAGTAGTGGGAGGCGAAGGGGCAGAGCTGGCAGGAGTAGACGATGCGCTGGCTGCGGCCGCCCTCGGCGCCGGCGCACTGCAGGCAGCTCTGGCCCAGGCTGGCAGCCAGCTGCAGCCCGCACTGGCGGCAGGGCAGCGCGGCGGGGCCGGGCTCGCCGCCCTCCTCGGGGTCGCTCTCCACGCTCAGCTGCTGGTACCCGGAGGAGCAGTCGTCGTCGCTCAGGGCGTAGGCTGGGATGGCGATCTTCCCCACCAGTGTGTCTGCTGGGAACAGCGCGGGGACGGCGCCGTGTCAGCCTGGGCACGGCCCTCTGCCCACGGCCCCTCTGCCCGCGGCCCCAGCCCCCCTGTGGCACCCCCAGGAGCCCCCGCCCCACGCCCTGCAGCAGGGAGCCCCACAGGCACGGCCTGCCCCAGCACCCCTGAGGGCCTGCTCTGGGTGTCCTGGGGAACCCTGACACTTGTGCATGGCTGCACCAGGGGGGTGAGAGGATCCATCACCCAACGGCACTGCCGGGCCTGGTGGTGGGCACAGCCTGGAGAAATGGGTGCCCACAAAGCTGCTCCGTGCCCCTCTCACTGTGCCACTGCCCCAGCCCTAGAATTGGCAGCTGGTTGCACTCACATGGTGGCACCAGGGAGCTCCAACACAGCCCCCTCTATCCTGCAGGAAACATTCCCAGCTCCATGCAGTGCCACTGTCCGGGGGCAGCAGGGGCAAGGCTGTGTCAGGCTCTCAGACAGAGCTTCTCAGCTGGGCACCGACTCATCCTTCTGCAGCCCCTGTGCCCCACATGTGCCCCCAGGCTGGTGCTCGGGGCTGGAGGGGCAGATCCCCACTGCCAGCCGTGAGCCATGCCCTGACCTGCAGCCCCGGGGCCTGTCACACTCAGCAGCTGCCCGGGAAGCACCCTGGACTGTCCCCTGGCTGCTGCCCGGGCTGGCTCCAGCTGCCAGGGCCCCAGACAGGCACAGAGATGAGGCTGACCTGGGCCCCTGCAGCCTCCCAGCCCTTCCACAGGCACTGCTGGAAACGCAGGCATCAGGACAGGGCATCTGCCAAGGCCTGCGTGTCATGGGGGAACTCCTGACCCTGCCCCCAGCCCTCTGCCAGGGGACCCCTCTGTCCTCAGCTCAGCCCGGCCCCACACTGAGGGACCCCCCTGTCCCCTCAGCCCGGCCCCACACCGAGGGAACCTCCCATCCTCTGAGCCCAGCAGTGCCACAGCACCCCCACAGCACTGTCCCCAAGTGGCTGTCAGTGCCACATGGGACAGCCTGTGTGTCCTGACTGGGTCAGGGGGCTCAGGTCCCAGTGCTGCTCCCTGGCTGGAGCTAAATGGGAGAACGGGAATTTCTGGTAGAATTTGTCACTGGATCCCTGGCAGGCTCCTAGGGCTGCCAAGCAGCTGTCCCAGGGCAGGGAAGCAGAGCCTGCAGAGCAGCCCCATCTGCCAGGCAGCTGGGACTGAGCCCCAGTCAGAGCAGGAGCCCAGCCCAGGGACCAGGGCACAGAGCTGGGAACAGTGAGGGACAGAGCCGGGAACAGCGAGGGACAGAGCCACGGGGCCGGACAGTCCCTGCCAACATCCCTGGCCCTCCTGTGCCCGCTGCCCGGTGCCTGGACCGGGAGGGACTCCCGCCGGTCCCCGGGCGGCTCCACGGAGCTGAGCAGCGCCTGCTGCTCCGGCGGCCCCAGCTCGGGAGCACGGCGGGACAGGCGCTGCCCAGCGGCACGGCCGGGGCTCCGGGGCTGGCAGCGCTGCACGCAGCCCGCAGTGCCCGGGGAGCGCTGGAACAGGACCCCGGGGCCCCGGGGCGGGCGGCAGAGCCGGGGCTGAGCCCGGCGGCGGCTGCGAGGCGCGGCCCCGGAGCTCCCGCGGGCACCCGCCGATCCCGGGACCTTCCCTGGCGGGAAGGAGCGCTCGGGGATCGGGGCCCGGGGTCAACGCCGGGCGCGCAGAACCCCCCGAGGGCCCCGTCGGGGGCCGGGCCTCCCTCGTGAGAGGAAGCTGGGCCGGAGCCCGCGCCGGGCGGGCCCGTGGCAGGGCGGGCCCCGCCGGCAGCGCCGAGCGCGGGGCCGGTACGGCCGGGCCGCGTCCCCGCCGGCAGCGCCGCCGGGGAGGGGCGGCATCCCCGCGGGGGCCGCACGCACCTGGCGGTCCCTTCTCGGAGGCCGGGCCGCGGCCCAGCAGCAGGTCCCCGGGCAGCACCACCGCCGCTCTCGCCGTCTCCTCGGTGCCATCCTCGGCGTCCGCTGCGGCGCTCCGAGCGCCGCGGGTCCCCGCCGGGCCGCCGCCGCCCCCCGGGCCCGCCGCGCACTCACCCTTCACCGGCTGCGGGTGGCTCTGCTTCCGCCGGGGCATCGTGGCGGGCCCCGGCGCCGGCCCGGCCCCGCCGCCCGCCCGCCCGCGGCCCGCCAGCCGCCCCCGCCAGCCCGGGGCGGCCGCTGCCGCCCCGCCTCGACCGGACACTTCCGCTTCCGCTTCCCCCGGGCGCGCGGGGGCTGTGCCGGAAGCGGCCGCGCGACCCGGAAGCGGAGCGCGCGCGTGCGCAGAGGCAGCGCCGCCCCGGCCCCGCCCCCCGGCATGAGCGGGAGCGGCCCCGGGCCCGGCGGGGGCGCGGGGCTGGGCCGGGCCGGGCCGCGGGAGCGGCGGGCAGGCCTCGGCGGCTCTGCCGGGGCTCGGGCCGGGGCGGGACAACAGCGGCCCCGCCCTTTCCGGCCCGCGGCAGGCCGTGGCACCGCCGGGCACACCGGGACCGGGGCCGCCACCGGACGCTGACGGTCTCCGTACCCCTGCAGGGGCGGCTGCGGCGCCTCCCCCGGTGCCCACCGGGTCCGCTCCCGCCGAGCGCCGAGGGCAGCCCTCGGTGAGTTCCGTGCCGGTGTCCCCGCGCGATCACACCGGGCACACCGGGGCTCTGCGGGGCTCTGCAGGCTGTCCGGTCGCACCGGGCACACCGGGGCTCTGCGGGGGTCGGTGCGGGGGTGCAGCCCAGCCGGTGCCGATCCCCCCGCAGCACCGGCCGTGCTCTCCCGGGGCCCCGGAGCCCGCCCCGGCCTGGCAGATCGCTGCTCTCCCCCGCAGGGCCCGGTGCTGGATGTGCCGGGCTGCGGCCGTGCCGGGAGCCGGGGCCGTGCCGGGAGCCGCGGCCGTACCGGGAGCCGGGGCTGTCCCGGTGAACCGTGGCCGTGCCGCTGCCGGCGATGATTCCCCGCTGACAGGTACAGCCCGGCCGTGCCTCGCCCTCCAAACACCGCGCACATCCCGTCTGCCCGTTCCCCTGAGCCCCGCGGTTACCCGAGCCCTGGGAAGGGCTGTGTGTCCCCTGGAAGTGCTGTGTGTCCCCTGGGAAGGGCTGTGTGTCCCCTGGGAAGTGCAGTGTGTCCCTTAGGAAGTGCAGTGTGTCCCCTGGGAAGTGCTGTGTGTCCCCTGGAAGTGCTGTGTGTCCCCTGGGGTCCCAATGCCCGGCCCAGCAGAGCAGGCACACTCGGATTGCTCCCTCACCTGGCTGTCCGTGGCTCCAGCCTCTCCTCAGTGCCTTTCCCTGGCAGGGCTGTCCCGGGAATGCCGTGGGGGCTGCGGGGGTCTCGGTGCTGTTGAGGGGGGAGGGCCGGGGGCAGCCTGGTTGCAGAGAGGGAAGGACCACGGGGAGGGAACGTGCTGTGGCCGTGGATGTGTGAGCTCCAGGTGATGGGAATGGACAGATTTCGCCACTGCTGGAATCCCCTGGCCCCTGCTCCCTGGATGAGCTGGTCTTGGGTCCCTTGGGGGTTGAACTCCAGTGGAAAGTGCTGTGGCCGTGTCTCACCCTGGGCAGGAGGACCCTGAGCCCTGGGGTGGGGATGGCTGTGGGGGTCACACTGCCCCGTGCCTGGGCTGGTTGTTGAGGTGTTGCCAGTGTCTTCCCCACGCCAGGGGTTTGGGAGTCCCGTGGTCCTGGAGCTGTCCTGTGGAGCTGAAGGGGACAGATGTGGCAGGACAGGCCTGTTGGCAGGGGGCTGTCAGGCTTGCCCGGGTGCCAGGGCCTGTGGCCAGGGCAGGTCTGGCTCTCAGGAGCGCTTCCTCTGCAGGCTGAGCGGCACCGACTGCGCTGGCCATGGTCCTGCCCTTACCCGCAGTGAGGTCAGGTAGGAGCTGGGCCATGGGGGCTGCGCCGGGGCCAGCACCTCCCCCCTGCCCTCCGTAGCCCGGCAGTGGCCGGTGGCCACCATGAACTGGCCCACACGAGTGCCCGGGCCCCGCCGGCTGCTGGGCTGCTGCGGACGGGAGCCCCGGGCCGCGGGCGGGGAGACACCGCCGGAGCCGGAGACACCGCCAGAGCAGGAGCATGAGCATGAGCAGGAGCAGGAGCAGCAGCAGGAGCAGGAGCAGGAGCCGGAGCAGCAGCAGGAGCAGGAGCAGCAGCAGCAGGAGCAGCAGCAGCAGGAGCAGCAGCAGGAGCAGGAGCAGCAGCAGCAGCAGCAGGAGCCGGAGCAGCAGCAGGAGCAGGAGCAGCAGCAGCAGCAGCAGGAGCAGGAACAGGAGCAGCAGCAGGAGCAGGAGCCGGAGCAGCAGCAGCAGCAGGAGCAGGAGCCGGAGCAGCAGCAGCAGCAGCAGCAGCAGCAGGAGCAGGAGCAGCCCGAGGAGCCGCGTGCGGCGCTGCCGCTGGGCTCAGGGCAGGCGCTGGAGGAGTGCCCGCTGTGCCTGCTGCCGCAGCCCCCCGAGGCCTTCCCCAGGCTTGGCTGCTGCGCGCACCGCTGCTGCCGGGGCTGCCTGCAGCAGTACCTGCGCCTGGCTGTGGGCGAGAGCCGGGTCCCCGTGCCGTGCCCGCAGTGCCCCGCGGTGCTGCCGCCCGCCGACGTGCACCGCCTGCTGCCCGAGCCCGCCCTCCGCGACAAGTACGAGCAGTTCCTGCTGCGGCGCCTGCTGCTGGCGGACCCCGGCACCCGCTGGTGCCCTGCTCCTGACTGCAGGTACAGGGGGTGCCCCTCCAGGGCAGGGGGTGTGCCCGTGTCCTGTGAGCCCCTCCTGGGTGGGCTCCTTGTCCCTCTGTCCTGGGGCGGGCTGGCTGTGCCCGGTGTCCAGCCCTGGTGTGGCTGCAGAGCCTGTGTCTGCCAGGGCTGATGTCCTTGGCTGTGCTGGATGCTCTGTGAGCCCCGGGGCTGCTGAGGGTGTGTCCCGACTCTCCTGAGCCGGGGCTACACCCCCAACTCAGTGTGGGACTGGGACAGCCTGGCCTGGCTGTGCCGGGGAGGGGGCCCCGTGCTGTAACCCAGCTCCAACACCTTCTCCAACACCTTCTCTCCCCAGCTACGCTGTCTTTGCCCACGGCTGTGCCGAATGTCCCCGCCTCACCTGCGGCCGTGAGGGCTGTGGCACCGAGTTCTGCTATCACTGCCGGCAGCCCTGGCACCCTGACGGGCCCTGTGCACCGCTGCCGCCCAGCCTGGCCACCCCCACAGCACAGCTGGCACAGCCGGAGGAGCTGGCCCACGGTGAGGCCCTGGCCCAGGGTGGGGGCAGCAGGGCTGGGGTTTGGCACAGCCTGTGCCTCCGTGCCCCCTGCCTGTGGGGCTCCTGGGGCCAGGATCCGGAGTTTCCTCTGGCTGCCTCTGCTGCAGTCTCACAGCCCCTGTGCCAGTGGGGCCGGGGTGTGTAGAGGGACCTGGGCTCCCCCATGGTACCTGTGGGATGGGCTGGGGTGGATGCACACCCTTCTGTCCTCCTCCATCCCGTCTTATCTCCCCCCAGCTGAGGCTGAGGACATCAAGGTCTGTCCTCGCTGCAGCGCCCTCATCATGAAGATCAACGATGGGAGCTGCAACCGCATGAACTGCCCGGTCTGTGGGTGCCTCTTCTGCTGGCTCTGCCTGCGGGAGATCTCTGACGTGCACTTCCTCAGGTCAGAGCAGGGCCATAGGGGTTGGGGGCCCTGACAGGGGCTGGAATGGGGCAGCCAGGCCCTGCCCCAGGTCTGGGCTGGCTGGGGGGAGCAGGGTGGTCTGTGCTGCTGGGTCTGGCAGGGCTGGGGCTGGCGTTGGGCACCCTGGAGGCAGCTGGAGCTCAGGGGTGGGGGAACCTGCCTGCCTGCTCCCTGGTGGGCCCGTGGATGTCCTGTGGCATGGAGCCAGGCTGTGCTGTCGCTGCCTGCCCCTTGCAGAAGCCCTGGCTCAGCTCTGCTCTGTCCCCACAGCCCCTCTGGCTGCACCTTCTGGGGGAAGAGGCCGTGGTCCCGGACCCGGAGGATCCTGTGGCAGCTGGGCATGGTCCTGGGAGCGCCCATGGTCATCTCCCTTGCTGCGGGCATTGCTGTCCCTGTCATTACCATTGGGATCCCTATCTACATGGGTAGGAAGGTACTGGCAGGTGGTCCTGGAGTCCCTGTGGTCCTGCTCCGCCCATGGCCTGGACAGAGCCGCAGGGCTCCCTGCTGCCCACAGCACATCCGTGTGCCCCCCTGACCACCCACGGCACATCCCTGTGCCCCCCTGACCACCAACAGCACATCCCTGCGCCCCCGTGACTGCCCTCAGCACATCCCTGTGCCCCCCTGACTGCCCTGAGCACATCCCTGCGCCCCCCTGACTGCCCTCAGTACATCCCTGCGCCCCCCTGACCACTCTCAGCACATCCCTGTGCCCCCCTGACTGCCCTCAGCACATCCCTGTGCCCCCCTGACCACTCTCAGCACATCCCTGTGCCCCCCTGACCACTCTCAGCACATCCCTGTGCCCCCCTGACTGCCTCTGCACATCCGTGTGCCCCCCTGACCACCCACAGCACATCCCTGCGCCCCCCTGACTGCCTCTGCACATCCCTGTGCCCCCCTGACCACTCTCAGCACATCCCTGTGCCCCCCTGACCGCCCTCAGCACATTCCTGTGCCCCCCTGACCACTCTCAGCACATCCCTGTGCCCCCCTGACCACTCTCAGCACATCCCTGTGCCCCCCTGACCGTCCTCAGCACATCCCTGTGCCCCCCTGACCGCCCACAGTCCCCTCCTTGCCAGGCCCTTCTGCAGCCCCTGCCAGGGTGGGTGTGCCCAGCCTGGGCAGTGGGGTCAGGGTGGGCAGAAGGAGGAAGGGTTCCAGGGGGGTTTTCCAGGGTCACTTGTGGCAGTGCTGTTGTGGCTGCCTGTCCCCGAGGAGAGGGAGGGTGTCTGGTGCTGTGGCTGGAGCTCTGCCAGGCTGGGAAGGGGCAGTGTCTCAGGTTGTGCCAAGGTCTTTGTAGAGCCCTTCACCTTTCTGTCCTGTCCTCGAGGTGCTGGGCCAGAGCCGGCGGAGCAGCCTCTCCGGGTGCCAGCAGTGCCTCTCTGTCACCAGCAGTGTCCTTCTCTCTCTCTTCGTGTCCCCCATCATAACAGCTCTCACTGTGGGTGAGTGCTGAGGGTGCTGCCCGTGTCGGGGGGCTGTGGGGCTGTCTGGGGGCTGGGCAGTGACCGCGTGTCCCCGGGCAGGTGTCGGCGTGCCCCTGGTGCTCACCTACGTGTACGGGACCGTGGTGCTGTCGCTGTGCCGGGGCCGCCGGGGCTGCCGGGGCGGCCGCTCGCCTGCAGAGCTCGGCGTGGTGGAGCTGGACAACCTGGCCAAACGTGAGCCCCACGGCTGGCAGGGCCTGCGCCCTCCCTGCTGCAGCGGGAGCGGTGCACGGGAACAGCAGTGCATGGGAACAGCTGTGCATGGGAACAGCAGCAGTGCATGGGAACAGCGGTGCACGGGAACAGCAGCAGTGCATGGGAACAGCAGCAGTGCAGGGGAACAGCGGTGCAGGGGAACAGCGGAGCAGGGGAACAGCAGCAGTGCATGGGAACAGCGGTGCACTGGAACAGCAGCAGTGCATGGGAACAGCAGCAGTGCAGGGGAACAGCGGTGCAGGGGAACAGCGGTGCAGGGGAACAGCGGTGCATGGGAACAGCAGCAGTGCATGGGAACAGCAGCAGTGCATGGGAACAGCGGTGCACTGGAACAGCAGCAGTGCATGGGAACAGCGGTGCACAGGAACAGTGGTGCAGGGGAACAGCTGTGCAGGGGAACAGTGGTGTGCTGGAACAGCAGTGCATGGGAACAGCAGCAGTGCATGGGAACAGCGGGGCATGGGAACAGCGGTGCAGGGGAACAGCTGTGCAGGGGAACAGTGGTGTGCTGGAACAGCAGTGCATGGGAACAGCAGCAGTGCATGGGAACAGCAGTGCACTGGAACAGCAGCAGTGCAGGGGAACAGCGGTGCAGGGGAACAGCGGTGCATGGGAACAGCGGTGCAGGGGAACAGCAGTGCACGGGAACAGCGGGGCACGGGAACAGCGGTGCACGGGAACAGCGGGGCACGGGAACAGCAGCAGTGCAGGGGAACAGCAGTGCAGGGGAACAGCGGTGCATGGGAACAGCGGTGCACGGGAACAGCGGTGCACGGGAACGGCGTGCTCTCTCCGCAGTGAATGAGCTGTGGGCGGGGCTGCCCAGCCCCAGAGCAGCCGAGGACGGAGCCGCCGGCGCCGCTGCCTCCGTGCCCAGCAGCAGCCGCAGTCCTCGCCCGGGGCCGGCGTGGCCGGAGGGGAGCAGCCAGTCGGCCAGCACAGTGGCGCTGGCGGGGAGCATGCTGAGTGAGGGCCAGGACACCTCTGACAGGTGAGCAGGGGCTGTGCTGAGCGGGCTGGGAGCGGCACTTCCCTTCCGAGCAGCCTCCCCCGCTCCCGCCGTGCTGGGTGGGGACGGTCGGGTGTCCCCCCCGGGCTCCTCCCCTCAGGCCGGTGTCTGTCCGCAGGGAAGGTATCACCATCGAGGTGGAGGTGTCGGTTGAAGCGGTGCCCCGGTCTGCCCGGCAGCAGAGCCTCAGCAGTGCCCTGTCTGGGCAGAGCCTCTCTGGGGACTCCCTGGGAGCCGCCAGTGACAGGGGCAGCTCCGTGGGTGTCCCTGTGGAGTGACGGGGGCCCGAGGGGGAGAATCTTGACCCACACACAGGCCCTGTGTCCTCCTTCCTGTGGCATAGCCAGTCCTCCTCTGCCAGCACGCCCAACCCTGGGAGCTGGGTCCTGGGTGGGTGACAGCTGCACCCCGCAGTGCCACACCCTGCACTAGCCCCGTCCATCCCTTTCCCAGAGGCACACTAGGAAATAAAGCTGCTTTCTGAGGGTCCCTCTGTCTTCTGTGGCAAAGCTCCCCTGACAGCGCAGCCCCATGGCAGCTCACTGGTGTGCCCGACAGGCGTCATCACATCTGCACCTGTGAGGAAGAGGCCACCCAGGCAATGCAGGGCTTGTCGTGGCCTCTGCCCTGCCTGGGACTGATGTGCCCTGAGAGCAGCCCCCATCTCCGATCTCTGGTGCTGATCCCACAGGATCCATCCTGCAAGCAGGGCCAGTGTGGAGGGACACAGGATGACACCGTGGGCTGGAGGTTGGGACGTGCTGCCAGATGGGGGGTGTAGTCTCAGGCACTGGGATCCTGACTCTGCTGCAGCATCCTGGGGGAAAAAAGGCTGCTTCTGAATGGTTTGCTGCTCAGAGCTGGGCAGTCACAGGATGAGTAAAGGATTTGGGTTGGAAGGGAACTTAAAGCTCATCACTGTCCCTTGCTATGGGCAGGGCCATCTTCTACTAGACCAGGTTGCTGCAGGCTTCATCCAACCTGGCCTTGAGCCCTTCCAGGAATGGGGCAGCCACAGATTCTCTGGGCAACCTGTGTCAGGGCCTTACCAGGGAAGAATTATCCCATCCAATCCTGCCCTCTGGCAGTGGGGAGCCGTTTCCCCGTGTCCTGTCCCTCCAGGCCCTTGTCCAAAGTCCCTCCAGCTTTCTTGGAGCCCCTTTAGGCACTGTGACTCTGAGGTCTCCCTGGATCCTTCTCCACACTGAACATCCCCAGCTGTCCCAGCCTGTCTCCACAGGAGATGAGGTTTGTGAGTTGGCTCACCTGCACAACTTCTTCCAGCTGCTCTGGCATTCCCACGTGATGGGGCTGTGCCTTTGGCAGTGCCTTGTGCTGCAGATACTCCCTTTTCGAAGATGAGCTCCACCCTTCTGCTCCTGGGCTGTTGTCTCAGCGTCTGCAGTTCAGTCTGTCCCTCCCCAGCCCAGGTGGTGCCTCCCTGGTACCTCTGGCCCCCTTCCCTGGCAGCCCCAAGCTCCCCAGGCTGTCTGGTGGCTCTGCAGTGAGTGGTCCAGTCCTGATCTGCTTTGGTGTCTGGAGTGTCCAGGCTGGGCTCCTGCAGCCCTGTGCCCTTCTGGTGCTTCAGGGCCTCAAACAGTGCAGCGCTGCAGCTCAGGCTGAACTCTGGTGTGTTCCCCTGGAGTGGGGCAGCCTCAGGACACCTCCCAGGAAGATTTTTTCCTTTGCAAAAGTGGGCTTGTTCTCAGCACAACTGCCCTTGCTCCCATGTGGGTTTATCTCAGGATCATTCTGGGAAGGGGCTGCTCAGTACCTCACACCTCCATGGTATCACTGACCTGGAAGGGTTACTCCAGATTTTGAATAAGCAGAATGAATAGTCACAGGGACAAGCAGTCCTAAAGTGTTAGTTATTTCTGCAGTCCCTGAGAGCCTGAGCTGAGGCAGCTTTGCTTGGTGACGTTAAACCCAGTTTGCCTCAATTGCCACGTGCTGTCATCCCATTCCTGCTGCCAGACATCCATGCCCAGAGGGTTTGGTTTTAAACTTTGTTCCTGGTCATTAAGGTGTGGGATGCAGTCTCCAGTTCCTGTGGAGTCCCCAGAATGGCTCTGATTCATGGTGACCTCACATTAGTAACCTCTACTGGGTTTAGCCCATTTTCTGTGTGCTCTGTTGATGTTTTATCACGTGATTTTTACTCAAAATGCTCTGTGGTGGGTCCTGTGCCCCAGCAAAGCCCCTCAGAGCTGCAGCTGCTCAGGGAACAGATGCAGGGGTTCTGCTGCGGCTGCCTGGCAGGATCAGGGATGGCAGCTCACCAGGAACATAAAGGAGCACAGGATTCCCAAGGCTGTGCAGGGACAGGTCCCAGGCACCTCTGCAGAGCCAGAGGCAGCTCTGGCCTGGCTATCACAGGGCCCCAGGATGGTCAGACAGGGTGCCTGAGGTCTGGGGGGCAATGGGGTCTGCTGCCCACAGAGCCTGTGGCTCCCATGGACTCCTGGGGCAGGGGGGCAGCTCCAGGCTGTGGGGGAAGGAGGGACTGGGGGAAAAGAACAAGTGCAGGAAATGGACATAAAAGGGGTCAGTTGTGTGTGAAAAGAAAAGAAATAATGGATCAGCACAGAGTGCTCTTCTTTTCCAGTGTTGTGCATGAGCGCTTTCTGCTGCACAGGGAGAGCTCACCTGCACAGCCCAACCTCCCGTCAGTGTTTTACAGCCACAGGTATTGACACCCCTTGTCCAAGCTGTGCATCAGGGAGGAGCTGCCTCCTGACACACCCTGACAGAAGGTGCAGCTCCAGGGGTGCTACAGGCAGGTGAGCTCAGGGGCATGACTGGTACCCCTGTCCCTTGAGCAGTCACAGACTTTCTCCAGAGGCTCATTCTCACTCTGTGAGACTCCTCAGAAGAACCATCCTGGGGCAACTGGGAGCCGCAGGCCAAAACCCTGCAGTGACCCAAGACCACAGGGACAAATGTTCTCCTCCCCACCTCACCTCCCCCTCCAGGAAAGAACCAAGGACCAAGACCACACCTGTATTTTCTGGTCTTTTAGTTTGAAAAAAGTATTGATTGAAAGTGTACAACTGAACACGGCGTGGCTGCAGCACCACCGCCAGATTGTTTCACAAATAAAAACAGAAAGGGCCTTAAATAATTGGGTGCAGATTAAAAAAACCTCAACAGTGAAAAAGTTCTTCCCTCCAAACAGAAATTCACAGGCACAGAAATGGCAACAACCACATGGAGACAATGGGGGGACATCCTCCTGCTCGTCCTGAGCGCGGGCTCTGGCGCGGGCTCCCTCTGGAATGGTTACGGATGAACACGCCCTCGCTAACCACACCCGCCCACCCCCCAGGACACGGACAAACAAGGCCTCTGCTAAGGCTAAAAAAAGGACAAGACCTGCAGTCTTGAGTTCAGCATGGGTAAGAAACGAGAGTCTGCTGAGCACAGCCCAGTCCCCAGGTGGGCCCTGCTACTCGAGTTTGACCTTCTTGGTGCTGTCCCCACCGTTCTCCTCTGCTGGTGCTGCTGCCTCCCCCAGTTTCCTCTTCCCACTCTCGGCAGGGGCGTGTGTGTTGCGGGGTTTGAAGCTGATGATGATGCAGGTCATGTTATCGCAGCCGGTGCCGTCCCCTGAGGTGTCCGGAGCCAAGCACTGATCCAGCAGCTGGGGAGGGACAGGGCAGGTCAGCAGGGAGGAAAGAGACACTGGGAGCACCCCCAGGCACCGGGCCCATTCCAGCACCCGACAGACGCCCAGGGGCTGCCAGGCCAGGCCTGTGCAGCAGCAGTCAAATGCTGCTCCCACCAGACAAGGAGCAGAGCTGGCCTCGGCAGCCCCAGGTTTCTGAATGCAGCAGAAACTCCTTAGGCTGGGCAGCAGCCCTAGGGTCAAACAGTGCCTGGAGTGCCCAGGGAACCCCTCTGAGGGAGCGGGAGGGCAGAGCAGGCACCGGGCTGGGACACAGAACACCACGCTGCAGGAGGAGCTGGGACACAGAACACCACGCTGCAGGAGCAGCTCCTGCTCTCACCTCTTCCACAATGGAGGAGAGCGGCCGCAGGACTCCGTTCTCATCCTTCTGGGTGATCTTGGACTGGATGAAATCCACCACTTCCTGGCTGCTCATCACGTTCCTGCAGAGCAGAGAGGTCAGGACGGCAGGCAGAGGGTGCACAGCGTCCAACGGGCCTTGCTCAGGCCCAGCCTCTGGGGGAGCTCCTCACCACTCACCAGATCCCATCACAGGCGATGACCATGAAGTCGTGGTCGTCGTTTATTGTCAGCACTTTGATGTCAGGCAGGGCAGAGATCATCTGCTCCTCGGGAGGGAGGTTCTTGTTCCGCTTGTAGAAGTGATCCCCTGTGGGGAGGGAGATGTCTGGGCACAGCCAGTGCTGCCTGCCACGGGCAGTGGGCAGCACTGCCCTGCCACAGGGCGTTCCCAGTGGGATCAGCGAGTGCTCCATAACCTGGGACCAGGCTGTGGGCCAGCAGCAGAACCATCGCAGCTTCCAGGTGTGAGCTCTGGCAAGCCCAGGGAAGAGGACTCTTGGCCAGCTCAGCCTCCTTTTAATCCAAACCAAGTGCCCTTCCCCACGTCCTGGGACAAACAACACCAGGCCAACAGCACACAGCACGTCACCTCTGGAGAGGCTGTGGCTGCCCCATCCCTGGAAGTGTTCAAGACCACGCTGGATGGGGCCTGGAACAACCTGGTCTAGTGAAGGTGTCCCTGCCCATGGCTGTGACTGGAACTGTTCGAGCTTTAAGGTCCCTTTCCTACCCAAACCACTCCAGGGTTCATTTTATAATTCAGAGTTCACCTGAGAAAACTGGCCTTCAACTCTGGCTAGCAGTTTACCAGGAATCATCCCATGAACGGACTTCCAGGGCCACCACAAAACAGCAGGTGGGAATGCCAGTGTCTCCCTAGATAAACTCCTTATTTCCATCCTAGAGGTGTTTTTTTATATCTTTACACTAAGACAATGATTTCAGTGGTTTGGGTCCTTCTGTACATACTCAGATAAAGAAATGGGCTCAAACTGCCATGAGGCCAGGTCCCCAGGAAGCAACACACCAAGATTCATCAATAACCCAGCAAGCAGGAAAAGTCCTGCTCCAAAGGCAGCAGTCTGGTTCTGGGACAGTTTACATGAGCTGCTTTCTGACAGCCCAGCTGCTGGCACAACAGCCTGGGCTGTGTCAGATGTGCCTTCCACTGCTGTCCAGCTGTTCCATGGCCATTTTCTCCAATCAGACCAAAATCTCCCATCAAACACTGAAGAGGTTTCACTCATCCCATTAACAATTGTCCCACAGCCTCAGTGCTGTCAGTGCAGCTCTCCCAAGGCCGGTGCCCCAGGCCAGCCCCGCCAGTGTCCCCCTGCTGCTCACCGATGGCCCTGGAGAGGTTGAGGCCGCCGTTCACCCTGCCGTCCATGGTGACCTTGCCCCCAGCATTCTTTATCCTGGCCAGCTCCACCTCGTCCTCAGGCTTATGGTCGTAGGACATGTCCACGGCCCTGCCGCCCTCGGACACGACGCAGCGCGAGTCGCCGGCGTTGGCCACGATCAGCTGCCGGCCCCGGATCAGCGCCACCACCGCCGTGGTGCCACTGTCGGAGCCGGGCTGCAACAGACACGGCTTGGTGAGACCCCATCCCCCTGTCGGGTCAGGGAGGGACCCAGCACCAGCTGCACAGCCCCAGCAGCGTCCCAGGTGCTGCACTGCACCCCACAAGCACAGGTGGAGCAATGGAGAGAGCCTGAGGGAAGGGGGGAACACCAGGAGTGTGCACAGAGGGCAGGGTTGGGCAACACCTCCATCCCAGTGTCACGGAGTGTGATGGGTCGGGATGCTCTGGTGTTCCACAGGTCTGTACTCTCTGCTCTAATACACCAATTCCAACCCCAGCTCAGCTTGAGCACATCCTCACTTCAAGTCAGGACACTTCCCCAAAGAGGGAATTGGCACCCTGGCAGCCACGTCCCTTTTACGTGACCTCCTGGTCGCTGGCCTGCCTGACTGTGCCATCCTGGGTGAGTCATGCTGTGCTCTGGAGTGGTGGTGCCAGCAGAGCCTTCCTGTAATGCCCCATGCCCTCCCTCCACGCTGCTTTCCAAGCACCTCATGCCAACAGCAGGATCAGCCTCCTCAGTCTCAGCCTGCCATCCAGGTCCAGGCCCATCCCTCAGCTTTTGCACAAACCCGGGCTGTCAGCAGCTCCTTCAGCCCCAGGGGAGTGCACAGGCTGTTCCATCCCCATCTGAACACAACCACCCCCAGCTGAGCCTCCCAAGTGCCCCAGCTCCACACTAAGCTGCAGAACACAAAACCAGGGTGTGCACCTCCTCTTTCCCCTCCATGCCCGGTAACAACATTTCCTCCTCTTCATCCTCATCCTCCTCCGCTTCTTCGGTGTCATCTTCATCATCTTCGTTCTCTGCCTCTTCACTGCTGTAACCGTCCTCATCCTCACTACATTCCTGCAAGAAAGGACAGACACCACAGGAGTCACACAGGACACTGGGGGCAGTCCCCTGCCGGTCCCTCCATCCTGGGGTCAGCTCCCCCCGGGGTGTGAGGGGACCTGCCCCGTGTCCCCCACGCCTGGTGGCTCCAACCAGAGCAGCTGGTGTCACTGCAGCCTGGAGGGAGGGGTGGTGCATGCAGCAGGACCAAGGGCTATCAGCTATGGCCGCTGCAGGATGAGGGTGTGTCCTTCGGGGTTAGCTCAACAATCCCAAACACTCCCACGGGATGGCCTCAAAGGATCAGCCTGAAACACCTGCTCCTAGGAACACACCCAGGATGAGCCAGAGGCTTGTCTCAAGTACCACCGTAAACAATGCATTCTGCCCAGCCAGAAGGCTACTCTGTTCCAGTGCTGTTTCCTACCTCACTGTCTTCCTCCTCTTCCTCAACCTCATCTGACTCATCCTCACTGTCCTCAAAAAATTTGGATTTGGTTGTGCGCTGGGGCTTTCCCGTGGAGGAGCAGGAGGGCCCGGCCTCCCCAGTAGAAGAGGTGACGGCCTCGTCACCTTTGCCTAGTTCAGGCTTCTGCAGAGCAGGGCTGTTGCCTCCAGTGCTGGCTTTGTCTGAGGTGGAGGAAATACCCGTGATTTCTTCATCTGGCTTCCCGTTCTTCCTCTCCTTGTTGTCGGGAAGCTCCCCTGGGTCAGCCTCTCCATTCATATTTGACTCCCCATCATGCTGCTTGCCTGTCCCCTCCACAGCGTTATCCCCAGCTGCAGCTACAGACTTGGCTTTGAGGTTCTTGGTGCAGTTTTGTCCATAACGTGTGAGAAGCTCCTCGATGGTCATTGTGGCTTCTTCATGCAGAAGAGCAGCTTCCTCATTATCCACTGCAGGCGGAAGAGGGAGGGGACAAGGACAGGGTGAGAGAGCAGGACAGCCACCCCAGCGGGTCCTGAGGGGCGCTGCCCCAGCCCAGGCTGCTGCTGGCAGAGCTCCAGCAGAGCTCCCCACGCTGACTGTGAGCACAGCCAGCCCTGTGCCCTGCCACAGCTCCCAGACACTCCCCGTGAGCAGGATGGGGGCAGAAGGCCACAGCTCTGAGAACAGCACTGCCAGTGCTGCCAGTGCCCCCTGCCCCAGACCCACTGACTGACAGCACTCACAGCAGGCTGTGCCTGGGGCACAGCCTCACTGTCCCAAGCTCCTTGGGACTGCAGGGAAGCAGATGCTCCACTTCCATGTGCAGGTTTGGTCATTAATGCTGCAGCTGGGAACAAGAGAACACCCCAGGGATCCCCACCAGCTGTCATTTGGACAGGTACAACAGGTGAGAGGACAGCTTTGGCCATCTCCCAAGTGGGACTAGACAGAAAGTGGCATGGCTTTCCCCAATGACCATGGGCCAAAGACCACTGCTTCCCTACTGACACCCCCTTGCATATAGTTTGCTTTGCTATTTAATCCCAAAAGGAATAAATACAGATAAGTCCAAATGCTCCTGAAAATACAGAACAAAAATAAAGAAAACCCAACCCACCATCCACCCACTTCATCCCTGTCAGCTGGAGAAAAAGAAACAGCAAATTGAGCATTTCCAGACTGACATGCTGTTCAAGGTGACAGGATCAGATTCAAGGTGACAGGATCAGGCATCTGCCCCAAGGCTGGGCACGAGGTACTCGGCAAGAGCAGCACAGGATCCCACCCTGGAAACACCTCCTGGGCTGGCAACCACCTGCTGGTGGAACACTGGCTTCTTTGTGGAAGAAGAACTGCTGAAGAGACCAGGATCTGCCTCAGTCCTATCTGCAGCTGGTGGCTGCCACCAGCCAGGGAGAGCTAAGCTCTGCACACCACATCATTTCCCTTCCTCAACTGAGCCCAGCTCAGAGTTCCTGACATATCCTGGGACCCTGCAACCCATGGAGGAAGCTCTACAGAAAATGGACACAGGATGTTTTGCTATCCATAGCATTAGGCTGGCAAGTGAATAAGGATTCCCCTAGCACCAGCCCAAAGCCATGGACAATGCCAAGGGGCAGTAGCCCAACTCAGCCAAAATTTCATTGAGAAATTGGGCCAGAAAACCTTGTGCCCAAGGAGACTTGACCCTGCTGCTCTACATCCCTGTCCTGGAGCTGCAGCCTTGTCTGTTCTGTGGCATCTGACTTACCATCATCTTCATCAGCAACTTTCTCCTTCTCATCTTCATCGTCCTGTGGCCGCCCAGCCATCTGAGAGAGCTCCTTGATCACCTCCTCCGTGGTGAGCTTGGCATCAATGGCCAAGAATGCATCTTCCAGGGCCTGCAGTGAGCACAGACAGGAGTGGAGGATGCCTGCCTGCTGCACTGTGCAGTCCAGCCCCCTCCAGCTGCACGCTGTAACAATCCCAGCACGGCTGCAGGGACGTACAGGGGGCTCTGCTCCAGCAGGGACACCCAGAGCCAGCTGCCCAGGACTGTGCCCAGACAGGCTCTGCACAGCTCCAAGGATGGAGACTCCATCCCCTCTCTGGACCACCAACACCAGCTGGGTACTGACACGAGGGCTTTCCTCTGCCAGGGCAGAGCTGGCTCCTCACCTTCTGCAATTTGCCTTCCTTGTAGGCCTTCTGGTCTTTGATGATCTCAGGGAGGTACTTGGCACAGTACAGGGCAACTTCCTCTCCTGAAAAAGAGCAGAAGCTATTTAAGGAGGCTGTTCCTTCCAGACAGACCCTGCTCTTAAGCCACTGAATTCCTGAGGTGAATCCTGGGACACAGGCCAGAACTCCAGACAGAACAGTGACACAGCAGCTCACTGAGGGGATCCTGCTCACTCCTTCCCAGCAGATGGCCCTGGCAAACCTCAGAGCTCCAAACCACCAGGTCTGGCCAACGCTGTGAACTCCCTGAGGGAGCTTAGGCCCACAGTGACGTTTAGGCTGACTCTTTAGGTCCAGCCTACCTGGAAACCTTCAGCTTCACAGGTCAGTGGAAGCAGAAGGGAAGAGAAGCTTTTGCTCTGTTCTGTTAGAGCATTACCAACGTACAGTGAGCACACAAAAAGTGCTCTGCCTTCTAGTGAATGTCCCAGACCAATGGCAATGAGACCCCAGGGACAGGGATGAACCTCTCAGGAGACAGGGCAGTCACTTGGCACAGGAAGGAGCACAGCAAGATTAACAGCAGCCAGGACACTGCTGAGAGCACGGGGGATAACCAGTACTGAGAGACAGCTCCCGTGCTCATCCTAGAGCAGCTGAGAGAGTTTTGAAAGCCAGAAGCTCCCCCAGCTTGGTGAGTCATGGTGTCAGGTATGGGACAAGGGAAGGGGAGGGATTTGTTTAGATCCTGAAGGTGCTATTAAGAGAGAAGGATAAGCAAACATTGAGGGATGATGAATTTCTGTAGTTTATCTTGAACAGGGCAAGAAAAAGCATTGTGAGTTTAAGAGATCAGACTAGTCACTGAGGTTTTTACATGAGCAAAGAACAGTGCAGGACACAGGAACGTGGCTCACACCTCACAGAGAAGAAAAATTAGAGCCAGAAACTGAGAAACAAGAGAAATGACTGCACAAAAAGAGGGAGAGGAGCAGGGCAAGCTGCAGGCAGGTGGAGGGCCCTCCTGCAGGGTCCAGGAACATCCTGAGGCTGTGCTGGCCCAGTCATTCCCTGTCACAGTACAAAGAAGGAGCAGTGTGGGTGGTTGGGCACAGCATGCCAGGCCACCTGCACTGGGGGCTCTCCTGTGGCTGCAGGTACAACCAGAGCCACATGGGCTGCTCTCCTTTGGGCCACAGGACTGTTTTCACACAGGATGGACCAGCCACACAGCTCCTGATCCTCCTGCTGCACATCCCACCTTCCCTGCCCTCCTCTGAGCCCAACACAGACTGCGTGGGCAGCTGGGCATGACAGAGCTGTGCAGGCAGGAGCAGCTCTGTGAAGGAACAGGGAGCGAGGGGAGTGAGAGGAGAGCACAGGCAGCCACCAGTTCAGCAAAGGAAATGGGGAAGTGGGGGGATCTGGGAGGACAGACAGGGACTTTTCCAAAGTACCTGCAGAGAAGGGCTCAAGGGGCCACTGACAGAGCACAGAAACAGCAGAGTGGCTGCTGCTACACAGAGCTGCAAAGCATTCCATGTACAGATCCAGGGAACAGAGACTGGGAGCACTGGAGAGGACCTCTGACAAGGGTCTACAGTGACAGGACAGGGGGGAATGGCTCCACATCGACAGAGGGCAGTGTCAGATGGGATATTAGGGAAAATGTCTTGCCTGTGAGGGTTGTGCATTCTGTTTTCTCAAAAAAAACCTCTTAGAGGAAGGTGAGAAATTGTGATTTGCCTCCCTGAGGTGGAACCCGAAGGACAGCGATGGCCTCAGTGCAGAGCCCAGTGCCAGATAAGGCTCAAGGTCAGTGTAACATAACAAATAACAAATCTCCCAGCCAAACACCAGAATCACTGCAGAGCCCAGCACACAGCAGCACCCAACAGCCTCCAACAGGTACAGCACAGAAAAGTGTGGTGGGGGTCAGGTAAACGTGGGATCACCTGAAGCAGCACTGGGACCTGCAGCTGCTGACAGATCCAATTCCCCTCTGACACCTCCATCAGCAGCTCCAGCCCTTCCAGCCCCATCGTGGGTGCCAGGAAAGGAAGGCTGTGGTTTAACCCAGGGACAACCAAGCACACCCAGCCACCTGCCCACCTCTCGTGGAACTGGGGAATGGATTGGAAGAGTAAAAGGTGGGAAACCCTGAGTCGAGAGAAGTTTAAAACAATAACAGCAATAATACTCTTTTAAATAGCGAAAAGGCAAACAGCCAAGAGAGATAAACAAACCTCAAGACAGATGAGCAATGCAAGATACATGTCAGAGAAGACACATTATTGAAAGAAAGGCTAAGGCACAAGTAGACAGGAATAGAGCCTGATCAAACACTGCCTGCCCCCACTCAAGGGGCAGAGTGCCCAAATATCATCCTCCAGAACCTGGGGGCAGGGAGGCCAGAGCACATAAAAAATGCTGGGGAAGGCAAAAAACTGGCCCAGCAGCATCTTTCAAACACTGTAAGGCTTGTCCACGAGAGGGAAACATAAGAGAAAAACAGATGAATGAAATGGAAAATGTAAATATGTAAAAAAACCCCAAACTCACCCTTTTCCAAATAACACAGTAATAAAAACTTTTCCCAACCTATCTGGAGCAGGAAGCTTACTGGAGAGTTTCAGGCTGAGAGATGAGCAAGGTATATAAGAGAAGCTAAATTCAGCTTTTGCACTGCCAGCTAATAAAGCTGAGCAAGGTTCCCACCCAGAAACTTACTCTTACATGGGAGAGACCTGAGAAAATGCTTCAAAGTGAAGAACTAATGCATCAATAAAATCATACAATAGCAGGGGATGGGCAAAAGCTGTTCTTGTAAGTCAGATTCAATTATATTCACATCTTTCCTGATATGGTTTGTCTAGGAAGAGCTCTAGATTCAACACTAGAAATCTAAAATATGAGTTAGAAACTCATGCCAGTGCTTTGCTGTTCCATGCCTTTCCCTAATGTCTATCTTGAACCTTCCCTATTGTATTTAAGAACCCCAAACACAATATTTAATGTCTTACACTAACAGGAATGTCATGAGTGTCCAAAGCCTCTCTAAAACCCAAGACATGGAGTAAGACCTTGAGGCAGCTGAGAACCCAACACGCTGAGCTCAGAGGAGAACAGATGGTTTGATACTATTCAGTCTTGACCCATTTTTGGTAGATGCTCCCTTACTTTTATTTTTTGCCTGCCACACACAAACAGTTTCTGAGGTGAGCAGCTCCTGATCCCTGATCCCATTTCCTTGTCATTCTCTCTCTCAGCACCAACCCATCCTCCCCATGTTCTCAGAGATACCCTTCAGGATGTCAGTGACTGCTCCACGTGGGTCTCTGCACACTCTCAGGTGAAGTTGGGGAAAAAAAATAACTTCAGGACATGAAATACATTCCTCAGACTGAGATGACTTCTTTGGAAGAGCTGCTTGCTGTATATGCAGCAGTGACAGTCACAAACTGGACACTGTTACAGAGCAAATGTTACAGAACAGGAAGAAACAGGCAGCCTAGTTCATCTACTGCACATACATTTTCAAAGAGTTTTCAATTAAATCATCAAATGTTTTCTGTATTAAGCTGCCACAAGAAAAGCAGGGAGGTTAAATAGGAGCAGTTTTCAGAATGGAGGGTGGCCACTGGGAGAACTCCTTGAAAAGCTAGGTTGTTTAATATCTACATAAATTAGCAGGAAAAGAGGTCAGTAAAATATGATGGATCACTCAAGATGATCAAAATTAAAATAATTTTCAAGGCTTAACAGCAGGATCTTAAGCTCTTCCATTATATTGGCAGAGGAAACTCTGTAATAATATTAGCAATAATATTTAATGGCAATATTCATACAAGCAGAGACAAGCCTAGGACTCTTCTGACTAGAAAAAGAGACATGGAATCCAAAATAATATAAGTGAAAAGTACTACCAGAGTGATTATTCACTCACTCCTTGTGTCACGGGTACTGCAGTGAAATTATCAGCAGCAGATTTAACCATTACCTTTTTCAAATAATGATTCTATCCACAGTACAAACAATCACCAAACATAGAAGTCTTCTTAAAATGCAATTAGGCAAATTTGTGAAGAGTTAGTTCACCCAGAAGACTCCAGCATGTCCCCAGGATGGAATAGCTGCAGTCTCCAGTTTAAGGAACCCTGACAGGGAATGGACCTGCCTGGTTTGATTTTTACTCTTTCCTTGGGCAACCACTAGAACTCACTGCCCAGGGCCCATCTCAGGTGATTTTTCTTACCACGTTTTCTTCTGTGAAAGAAGAAAAAGTGGTAAGAAACTCCTGCCCAGCTTATCCACCACAAAACAGCCATTCTCAAAAGGTATAAAAGATGGAATCCAAATCTGATTTCAATTTCAGATCAAACCCCGACCTTCCCTCCAGGACCCCTCAGAGGTTCAGAACCTCCACTGATGGTATCTGTCAAGGAAAATGCTTCCCCTCAAGGAGCAGAATTCCCAACAGCAGATGGATGCCCCAGCAGGCACAGACAGACCGGAGGGGTCACGCTGAAGGCAGGGCAGAGCAAAGCAGGTGCAGTTACCTCCGTGTCCATCGTAGACAGAGAACATGGCTGTTTCACTGTCCAGCTCAGGAATGCAGTTGTGGGCATCCTGGAAGAGAGAGCAAAGGTCTGGAATGACAGGGATTGCATTAGACCCACGGAAAATCACAGAAACACAAAATTGTTTGGGTTGGGAAAGCCCTCTGAGACCACTGAGCCCAACCACTGCCCCAGCACCGCCAACCCAAAGCGCTGTCCCGTGCCCCAAGTGCCACATCCTCACTGCTTTTAAACCCCTCCAGGGATAGGGACTCCAGCCCTGCCCAGCCTGTGCCAGGGCTGCACAAACCTTTCCATGAAGAAATTGCTCACAGTAGTCAACCTGAACCTGCCCTGGCACAGCTTGAGACTGTTTCCTCTTCTCCATCCATTGTTTCCTGGGACACAAGCATGGCCCCCACCCACCTGCAGCCTCCTGTCAGAGCTGTACAGAGTGAGGAGGTCCCCCTGATCCTCCTTTTCTCCAGGCTGAACCCTCCCCTGCTCCCTCAGCCACTCCTCATTAGGCTTTTGCTCCAGACCCTTCCCCAGCTCCATTCCCACCTCTGGGCAGAGCACAAAGGTCAGCAGCACAAGCCATGTACAGTGCACAGACCTTGTCTCCACAGGGTCTCTGTGGAACAGCCAGCTCTGAGGGAGGCACTCCCGTGATTTCACAGCCAAGGGCCTGAAATCCTCCCCCTGTGGGCAAGCAAACCCCCCTTGGCTATTGGAACACAGAGTCTGGAGCTGATGGCCAGGCTGCACCTTTCTCCCAAGCCCTGCCCAGCTAACCCCTGACATTCCTTCAAACCCAGCCTTCACCCAGCACCCAGCACACCCTGGGGGTCAGGAAGGACACGTGTCCTGTCCAACAATGTGATCTTTTCTGTGGTTCCTCTTGGGTGTGCTACAATTGCCTCAAAACACCGTGCTTACTCCAAGACAGCCGTCTCAGCTATCTGGATGTGTCCATGCTGCCAGCAACATTCCAGACTTTCCACACACACAGAACCAGATCACAGCCCAGCAGCCACTGAGCTCTGCTGCTTTTTTATGTATGACTCCTCGGATAAGGTCTCTTCGCTCCCCAGAGTTTCAGTCTCTGGCAGAAAGAGAACTTTGTTTCTTGCTCAGGAAACAGGACCAGCGAGGTTCTGGGTTTGTGCAGCACTCTGTGCAATGGAACTGCTGGCACTGGGATGAAAAGAGCCTCTGAACAGGCAAGTGACCATCCGAGTTCAAAATGAGTGATGACTGAATGGCAATGCAGGGGATTTCCCCAGCCCTCACTGGAGAGAGCAAATGAAAACAGGGATAAACCAGAAGCAGCGTTTCAGTGCTCACTTTTCTAAGCATTCACAGAAGCCAGTGAGACAGTGAACCCCCAACACAATAACTGGGATAAGTCTCAGGTGACAAAACTGCAGTGCAATTAAAGAGATGCAATTAAAGAGATGCTGGGGAGGAAACCCAGCAGTGGCACTCAGAGCAGTCTGTGCTGCCCCTGCTGCAGCCAGCCCAGGGCAGAGGGCAGGGCTGGCACACGGGGGCAGCAGGGCTCAGCCTACACCGAGCACGGGGCTCGCTCTGCCCTGCTCCAGGCATGGGAGCTGCTGGCTCTGCACACAGGGCAGGGCCAGGCCCTGCCACTGCCACAGCAGGAAAGCTCCGTGTGCTGCCGGTGAGCAGCGCCCAGCCCAGCCCCAGCCCCGGCTGTCCTCTCACTGAGTGTCACCCTGTGTGCCTCAAGAGCTCACAGAGGTTCCAAAAGTCCATCCCTGCTGTCCATCCTTTGGGATCCCTCACACCCCCAGTCACTGAGCAGTTACTGTAACAGCGGTGAAAAACTGTGCCTGAAACATCAAACACCAACTCAGCTGAAATGAGGAGGCAAATTAATAAATTAACCTGAGAGGAACTTCACAAATCTCTGTATTTTGAACCAAACTCTTGCTGTTTTTGAAGCAAGGGCTTTTGTCCTAAGCCTGGCAGAGGAATGAAGCTGCAGAGTGGGGCCGTTGGTGTCTTGCTGTGGGGTTACAGTCAAAACAGGAGCAAAGAGTTTGGAGAAGCCCCAGCCTGTGCCTTCCACTGTATCCCAGAGCACTCCCCTGGACCATAAAACTGACTTCTTTTCTTTGCTGCTTCTAGTACCTAACACAATTTTTCTTTCTTTTGTATCCTTATCCTTGGGGTTCCTCCTCTGTCCCAAACATTTCCTTACTCCCAAAGTGACCTCTCTGGACTGACAGTATTTCTTCAGAGCCCTGTACACCCGCCTCACTTGAAGGCTCCAAAAACCCAAGGACAAAGTGACAAAAAGCTCTTTACACCCAAAATACCTGTGTCTTACCAGGTGTACACTCTGACTGGCCTCACCAACATGCACAGAACCACAGCATTAAGCACAAACATTTGCTCAGGACTTTCTCCAAGCCTTGCAGAAGAGCAAAAGTGCAACTGAACATGAAGAAAATGAAAAAAAGGTAAGACAGAGCAGAACACAGAGTGCTAGAACGCAAGAAAATGGACTGCTCAGCTCTGTGCAAAACACACATCTCTCTCCCATCAGGCTCAGAAGCAATCCTGCCACCTGCTTGTTTCTTGGGATAGCTCAACTGAATCCCACTGAATCCCATCCACACCGATGGCCTCAGTGCTGCCTCTGCCAGCACGAATAACCCAGAGATGCTGGGCACTGCAGAACCCACATCTGCAGCCTCTGCAAGGCACCGGCGACAGCCCCCAGGAGAGTGAAGTTAGAGCCACGTCCCGGCAGTGGGAGGGCTGAGTGAGCCCACCAGAGCCGTAAATCAGCACCATCCTGCTCTCCCTCACCCAGCCTGGCTCCCTCACACCCCCCAGCTCTGAGCAAAGGGACACCAGAGCTGTAAATCAGCACCATCCTGCTCTCCTTCATCCACCCTGGCTCCCTCACACCCCCCAGCTCTGAGCAAAGGGACACCAGAGCTGTAAATCAGCACCATCCTGCTCTCCCTCACCCAGCCTGGCTCCCTCACACCCCCCAGCTCTGAGCAAAGGGACACCAGAGCTGTAAATCAGCACCATCCTGCTCTCCTTCATCCACCCTGGCTCCCTCACACCCCCCAGCTCTGAGCAAAGGGACACCAGAGCTGTAAATCAGCACCATCCTGCTCTCCCTCACCCAGCCTGGCTCCCTCACACCCCCCAGCTCTGAGCAAAGGGACACCAGAGCTGTAAATCAGCACCATCCTGCTCTCCCTCACCCAGCCTGGCTCCCTCACACCCCCCAGCCCTGTGCAAAGGGACGCCAGAGCCATGCCTGCACTGAGCTGCTCACACACACGTTAATCCCCTCTGAGATTACACTCAGTGCCCCAGCAATGTCCCTGGGCCATCAGCTGCCCCTCCGTGGGTCACTGACAAGGAGCAGCTCAGGGGCTGTCAGCCCCTTCCCCAGACACTCTGAGTGAACCTCAGGAGCACCAGGCACCAGCTCTGCCCCTTCCACCCCAGAACCAGGGCCGGGGTTTCACAAACAGAAAGGAGGAAGCACCTCTGGCACTGCTTTGTCACCTGTACAGTTGCTGTCCCACTCCAAGACAGGGTGGAGTGTCTGACAAAACAGCTTATCAACCTACACCAGCAAAAATTCAACCTCTGACAGCCTGAATGGGCCATCCTCTCCAAAGCAGCCAGGGGCTGTGAACCACACACTGACAGATGCACCTGGGGTGGCCGCAGGGACCAGGATTAATCCAGCCCGAGTTCAGCTGTTCACTGGCTGCCCAGAAGGGAAAGCAAACCAGCACATTGCTGGTATCCACAGAGGGTCTGGTGTCCACAGAGCTGTAGGGCCAGCAGCCCCACACTGCCCTCGCACCAACCAAGAGCTTCAGAGCAGCTCCTGCAGCCTCCTGCACTGGGGGAGCTCGAGCCACACCTGCATCCTCAGCCAGGTGTGGTTCTGGGGGTGGCTCCTCTGCTCACAACGAGCCCAGCAAAGCCACGACCGGCAACAGGAGACTGAGAGGAGCCATGAGAATTCTTCTGATAAATTTTCCTATAAATAAATAAAAGCAGAGAGGAAGCACAGCAAGACACCGACACTTCATTTCAGGGGAGAAAACCAAGCATTGCTCTGAGAATTCCCCACTTGCTTTCATTCAGCGCTTCACCCCAAGCACCAAACGCTCCTTTCCTTCGTTTTTTACCCCGAACTCCTCACTTCTCGCAGGGATTTATCCAGCCGCACGTGTCCCCCACGACACGGGGGAGCTCTCCCCGTAGGAGCCGGGACACGCGGCTGCCGTGTGGAATTCGGGAAAGGCTGAGGCGGCACCGGGAGAGGAAAAATGCCCCTCCCGGCCTCGGGAGGAGGGGGTGCCGAGAACCCCCGGCCTCCATTCGGCGCCGCCGGGGCCTGTGGGCGCAGGGCCCCGAGCAGTGCCGGGCGCGGACGCCGCCGCCCCGCCAGCCTCACCCCCTCACCTCCATGGAGACGCGCCATCCCTGCATGGCGCTGAACCCGAAGTGCAGCGGGCGCGGCCCGAGCCCGGCGCCGTCCCCGGAGCTCTTCACCGTGTTGGGCTGCGACAAGTAGGCGCCCATTGCGGCCGCGGCGGCCTCGGTCGGCGGCGACCGGACCGGACCGGGGGGCGCGGGCGACTGCGGGGGCGGCGGGACCTCGCACCGGCGGGCGGCGACCGGAAGTCGCGCGGCCGGAAGCTCGGCGGCCGGAAGCGCCGACCATAGAGGCGCGGCTAGAGCGGCACCGCGGCCCGTTCCGCCCCGGGACTACCTACACAGCCCGCCGGTGGCTTCGACCTGCCCTGAGGCTCCTCCAGGGGAACAGGTGATTTGGGACGGGAGAAGCCGCCGCCAGCTGGTACCGCGGGCGGCCGCTGGTACAGATAAAGCCGCGCAGGCTCACAACTTCCAGATTTATTGCCCTGCCCCTCTACATGAGGGCCCGCGCGCAGATAGCGGCTTATATAGGCTGAGTCACGCCCACCGACCAATCAGCGACCCTGAGAGCTCCCTCTCGCTATCTCATTGGCTATTGCACGGGGCTGCCCCGCCCCCTTCTCGCTCCTTCAGGGCCCTTCGCGCAAGGCGCCCCCTGTCGTGTGACGCCCCGCGGAGCCCCGCCCGCCGGCCATTGGCGGGCGCTGACGCGCCGCTCGCGGCGCTGATTGGCTGCGGCGGACGCCCCGCCCCGCACGGCGCGTGACGCACTCGGCGGTTGCGGCGGGGACGCGCTCGGGACCGGGAGGTGCCGCGGGCCCGGTGAGTGCGCGGCCCTCGGCCCCCGGCCCTCGGCCCCCGCCTCGCCCCGGCACCGCCTGCGTCGGGAGCCGCTGGCAGGCCCGGGGCGCGGCCCCGGCTGACAGGCCCGGCGGGCGCGGTCCGGCCCGGCCCGGCGGGCCCGGCCCGGCCTGGCGCCCCCCGTGCCTCACGGAGCGCGCCTCTCCCGCAGGGTGTGCGACCGCAGCATGTCGGAGGGCGAGTCCAAGCAGGTGCCCAGCAGCGGCTCCGACCCCAAGCCGGAGCCCGCCTCGTCTGGCCCGGGGATGACCTCGGTGTCTGCGCCGGTGACTTCCGCGGCGCCCCCAGAGGAGGAGGAGGAGGAGAGCGAGGACGAGTCCGAGATCCTGGAGGAGTCGCCGTGCGGCCGCTGGCAGAAGCGGCGCGAGGAGGTCAGTGCGGGGCTGGTCCCGGGGCCGGGCTGCGGGGAGCCCGGGCGGGGCCCGGCGGCCGCGTGTCCCGCCTGCCCCCGCCTGCCTCCCCCTTCACCCCGGTCCTCCTGCCGCCTGTCCCCGGGACAGCTCGGCCCCGGAGCGGGGCTCCGTCGCGCTCCCGGGAGGCGGGGGCTGGGTGTCCCTTCGCCGGCCGTACGGCTGCCGCTCCTCGGGCCCCGAGCGTCGCGGCTGGAGCGCGGCCAGTGATGCCCTCCCTGCCGCAGGCCGCTGTGACGGCCAGCTGTTGCTGCTGCTGCTGTGGAGCAGGGAGTGGCTCGCGTTCCACAGCTCTTTCTCGCCGGGAATGGCGAGGAGCAGCGGCCGCACGGTTGTTAGTGGTCACCGGGCAGTGTGGGTGGTACCTGCTGCCGAGGTGGCCGCTTACCCGAGCCGGTTACCCGGGCTCATCAGCTTTTGAATCCTCGCTTTTGCTTTGCTTTGTCATCTGCAGTCAGGAGAAAGCACAGTCAGCTCACACAGGCTTGTCTCTTGGCCTGTCCTACCCGCACCCACTGCTCAGTGCGAGTGCTGGCAGCGTACTGTGTTAAGGCACAAGGCGATTAGATCGTGTTGTTTGGGATGTATCCTTTTTTCCGCTCGTTGCTGGGCTCTGCTTTTCTTCCTGGGGGCTGTCTGCACGAACTGGTTTGTGCTCTGTGCTGGCACGGTGCCCCTGCCCTGGCTGGGCAGGCTGTGCAGCCCTGGCAGGTGCTGACAGCCAGACAATGTGCTCGCTCCAGCGCTGCAGCACAAGTGCTGATGGGGCTTTTCTCAGCCAGCTCAGGGGCTGAGCACAGGGGTTTGTCTGCTTTGTCCACCACTGCAGAAAGGGCAGTGCAAACCCCAGTGATGGTGAGAGTAGTTTGTTCTGATGTAAATTTGGAGGTCAAAGTAAGGTCAGGGATTCCCTGCAGTTCTTCACCTTTGCTTGCTGTGAGCTGTCATGGTTTGGTTTAATGTGAGCCAAACGCTGGCATGGTGTTGTCAGAATGTGCCTTTTCCGGTGAGGCTCTGCAAATTGGTTACAAATGTAGCTTTAATATAAAAAAGGAAAAAGTTTCCTTTTCCCCTTTTTTAAAGATGTGTGAGGCTCTGACTCTGTCCTTCTCAATATATTCCATACCTGAATTGCTTTATCTCTTGCTCTGCACCGAGCAAAGGTGGTATGTTTGTGTTGTCTTTTCAATGTGTTCTATTTAGTGCTGATCATTTTGACACAAAGAGACACAGGGTTTTATATGACAAATAGAATTGGGAGGCTCTAGTGTTTTCTTGGGATTTCAGTTCCCCCTCAGCAGACAGAAGAAATTAATTGAAATTTTGGCATGGCTAAATGATTGCCTTATGGCTTCGGGTTGCCTCTGAGGAGGTCAGAGCTCTGCTCAGGTAGAGGGATCGGCGCTGGGGCCACGAAAGACATTGTGGAGTGATCTGGGTGGGCTCAGGGCTGCTGCTGAAGCCTTCACTCCTCAAGGCTGCACAGACTTGTGTCTGACTGGGAGCAGCCCCAGCTGCAGCTGACCCTGCAGTGAATTCCTGGTGTGTCTCTGGATTTCACACGTGAATTTGTGGCTCAGTTGGCCCCCAGCTTGTGAGAGGCTTTTGTTCCCTGACCCGCATGACATCAGATTCCCTTTGCTGTTGTAATCGTTTGGGCTGATTTCTCTCCGGAGTCAACTCTGGCACTGCAGGTGTCCTAACCTGGAATTTATTTGGAGTAACAGCTTTGCTTTCTGAGCGTCCCGGAGCAGAGGGCCCTTCCTCCCCGGGAGGTGACAGCTCAGGCCGCACTGGGTATTCCATCAGTGCCGTGTGTGATCAGCTCCCCTCGCAGGGAGATGTCACTCTGGGGATAAAGCGTTTGCCGGCCTTTCCCCCCGGTGCAATCCCGATCTGTTATTGTGGTAGCATCTGCTGGGTGTGGGGTGAGATGGCACCGTGGAAACAATGAGGTGTGACTATCTGGAGAGGAATGGGCGCACACACACAGGTTGTGGAGTGAGGCAGTGTGTTCTGCCTGTGTTCTGGTACTTTCTGTGTGTGACGTTTTTTCCTGCTTGCTCCGGTGTCGGTTCTGAAATGTAATGGCATAGCTTTTTTTTTTTTTTTAAATACTGTTTTACCGTCCGTGAGTGAAGCCCTCGCTGCAGCAGAGGTGGGGCTGTGCAGGCAGTGCAGGGAGGAGCGGGCTGGCTGTGAGCCGGGGATGTCGGTGCCTGCTTACCGAAACGAGCGGATTTCGGCGGGACGCTGCCCCCGCCGGTCCCGAAACGGTCGTGGGGCGGCAGCACGGCCTGCGCTGGCCTTTCCGTCCCCGCATGCCCTGGCCGCCTGCTCCCGGTTCGGGGGAAGCGGCCTCAGGCCCTCCTAGCGCCCCGCGGCCCGCCCGGCACCGGCACCGGGACAGGAGCCAGGGCCGGTCCCGGGGCCCCGCGGGGCGGGGCCGGGCGGCCGGGGCGGGGCCGCGGGGCGGCGCCGCCAGCCAATGGCAGGCGGTGCTGAGCGGTTACATCACCGCGGGCGGCTCCCATTGGCTGCGGCCCGTCCTGGCCACGCCCCCAGGCGGCCGCACCCTCGGGGCTGTGGCGGGGCCCTGGACCGGCCCCGGGCAGCGCCCGCCGGGCCCGGCCGCCGAACAGGGGCGGCCGAACCGGATCCACTAACGAAAGGGCATTGGCTTGCGAGGGAAACGGTGCTGCGAACAAATCTGAGCGGGGAGAGGAGCGGGTTGGGCGCAGCCCTGCAGAAAGGGACCAAAGGGACCCGGGTGCTGGTCGGCAGCATCTCGGCTGGAGCGAGCGTGTGCCCTGGCGTGAGAGGGCAAACCTCGTCCAGGCGGGAGCAGGATGGGACGGCACAGAACCCCATCCTGGGGCTGTTACACACAGCAGAACAGATGGTCACGAGAGGAAATGGTCCCGCTCTAGGTCTTCTGCCTGGGATCCAGGGCCAGGACACCAGGAACAGCTCCAAGCTGCATCTGAGGAGGCTCAGGCTGGGCAAGCATTTCCTTACCGAGAGGGTCGCACCTGCCCCAGGCTTCCTGGAGAGGAGGCCCCAGGCTTGTCCCTGTTTGAGGCATTTGGACAATGCCCAACATGCTGTGACATGGGCCAGCCCTGACTGGGTTGAGCAGTGGAACCAGGGAATCTGTGGAGGTCTCTTCCAGCTGGCTGTTCTGTATTCTATTCCTGCTTAAATTTCAGATGTAAAGGAAGATTGAGTGTTGAGCTTATTGACTGTAATTCTTTCTATAGACAGGGAGCTTCTGTAGTGCCAAGAGTGTAATTCCTGCAAAAGTTCAGAGTAGTTTTATTAAAATCAAATGCTTCTGTGACATTTTTAATTAAGAACCCTTTTTAACAAGATAGAAAATGCTTATGTTCCCCAAATTCCATATTTTGTGGAACATGGAGCAGTACCTGTGGTTCCTGCAGTGTTGTGGACTGTGCTGCTTTCCTCCCTGAGCTGAATCTGGCTCTGGAATTGTGTCCACATCCCTGGTTGCTCTCCTGACTGGCACACAGGTGAGGCTTTACAGGATATCTTGTCCCATGGCCAAAGCACAGGGCGAGGCCCCACAGCATGAGGGCAGGGTGGTCACAGGGCTGGTGGGGTCTCCCAGCCTGTGCTCACCTGGCTCCCTTCTGGCTGCTCTCCCTGAAAAACCAACCCCTGTGTTTCTGCTGTCCAGCTGTAACACTCCACTTCCTTCTTGCAGGCAGCCTGCATGCATAACTTACTTTTCTTGGGCTGTCCAAGCATCTCGAGAATTATCCACTGTGCCTCCTAGGAATAGAAACTCCCTAATGGAGCAGGATTGCAGCACCACGTTAGCAGGTCAGTTTTAGCCTCCTGAAGCTGGCTGGTGGTGAACCTGGAACTGAGAGCTTTGTGCCTGCTGTCCCTGGAAGCTGCGTGGATGACACATAACTAGGAAAAGTTGTGCCCTGCTGCTCAGAGTCTTTGCTCTACAGCCCAGTGTTACAGTGTTTGGCTTGGCAAGCTCCTGTGAGAAGGAGAGGCTCAACCCTTCCTAGACAGCAATGTCTGTGGGATTGCTGTGTGTGATGCCTGTCTGTTGACCAAGCCTCTTTCTGTACCTTTTCTGGGCAGGAAAACTGTGACTGTGTAAGCCAAGACTTTATAAGAAGTACTTTGTTGACATCTTTGTAGCTAAGAAGGAATCTGTGTCCTGCATGTGTGGGCACAAGCAAGTCCCCTTCTCGGGGTGTGTGTGAGTGTTGGAGCAGAAGAGGGAGAAAATGGGAGAATGAGCACTGGTCTCTGCTTAAATAAATACCTTTACCCTTTCCAGAGAACACGCCAGGCTGCTCAAGAGCAGTGGGAGAACGTTGTGCTGTTTTTGCAGCCCTGCTTGTGTCCTGTCCATTGTGTGGAAACTCGTCCCAGAGCTGATCGTGCTGTCCTGCACTGACCGCAGGCACAGGGGTTGTGTCTGTCCCACAGGTTCTGAAGTGCTGAAGGGGATTTTTAGGGTGGCTGCAGGTGGTGTTTCAGTCCCTGATAGCCATCAGTGACCCTGTGGCTGATTGTTGCTCTGTGCCTCATGTTTTACTGACTCATTTGTGACTCAGCTGCTGGACTTTCCCCTGCTGTACTTTCTGTGTTCTGCCCCACTTCAGTGACTGCTGAGATCAAGATGTTCATTTCTGCCTTATCTCTGGGTACATGCCTCGTGTGTCAGTGTGGCTGTGCGTGCAGTGGTTGCCCCATTGGATAATTCTTGTTTCTCTGGCTGGGACTTCTCACTGTCAGACAGCTCGATGAAAGGATGAAAGCTGCAGCCCTTCACAGCTCCCCTTACAGCGGTGTGCAGGCTAAGACAGCGTGAGGGGGGAGTTCCCTGTGCCCTGGGTGTCCGGTCAGGAGCAGAGCTCAGGGAGCAGAGTTTGACACAGTGTGTCCCTGTGCATGTGAGTCCAGTCTGGCTGCTATTTGTTGGATACTGGAAGCTCAGAAATTTAGTTTAGGCAGCACACTGCTGTTAGTTTGGTTCTCCTTTTTCTCTGAAGGGTTTGTCTGTCATTTGGATTGGCACTTCTCAGCTGTTGGTGGCTGGACATTACAGTTGGATTTCAGTGCTCAGGCTTACAGGTGCTCTCAATCTATGCTGGAACTATCCAAGGTTAAGAAAAGAGCTGTGATTCATGAGGACCTGAACTCAGAGAGACAGGAAGTGAAACACTGGGTCTTCTGCATCTTTATCTCTTTGTTGTCTTCTCACTTCTAGGGGGAGTCTCACTTGCTTGAATAATTTTTCATTTGAAGGCAGTTGGTGACTTTTGTGCCTCTGGATTTACTTTTCTTCAAAGGGACAGCGAGCAGGATTCTTAGAGAAAAATCGCTAACAGGCTGAGTGTTTGGATTCTGGGATGTAGGAGCCTGATTTTTCTCAGCCTCTGTTGTGACTGGAAGGAAACTTGCTGAGGTAGTAAAAGATAAGCTCCAGTCCTCCAAGCAAGCTGGCACTCAGAGGGTTCCAGCTCCCTGCCAGGCTTTGACAGTGGATCTGGGTTTTTTTCCAGCTGGTGGAGAGAACTATGCCATGCTGTAGTTTTTATAGCGCTCTTGACCACAGAGAAGGTATTAAGAAGGAAGTATGTGAAGTCTTTCAACATTTTTATTGGCTCATGCAGGGGCTTCCTGAAAGAAATGAGCCCGTGGGGTGTGCCAGAATGAGCTGAGGGGCACCTCAGGGTGCAGAGGGGACGGAGCTGCTGTCACAGCCCGCTCTGTCCTTGCTCACGGGCCGTGACGGGCAGCTGGCACTCCCTCCTTGCAGCCGTGGCTGGGGCAGGGGTGGCTGCTGCTGCTCTCCCAGCACCAGGGAGGCTCTGGCTGCCTGTGGCTGAGGGAGGGAGTTCTCTCTGCATTCCTCACAGAACTGTTCCAGCAATGCTGTGCTCTGCAGCAGCACCACAGCTTCCCTTGTCAGCCCTGTGTCGTGGGGAGCCCAGCAGTGGTACCCTGCCTGGCAGTGCTATCCTGACAGCTGCCACAGGTTTGGGAGCTCGGGAAGAGGCTTCCTGCTGGGCCAGCAGAGGGGAGAGGCTGTGTGCTGGCCCTGGCTGCACATCCTGCCTGCAGGGAGGCTGCCTGGCAAATCCTGATAGGCACAGGCACAGCCAGATGTGGGTTAGCCACGGGAGCACGGTCATTTCCAAGCATCCCACGGTGACAGGGATGACAGGAATAGCTGTATCCTGATTCTCTTTATCAGCGCTCAGGAAAAATCCCATTTCAGGTGTCTAATACATGTCTCCCAGGCCCTCTGCAAAATCCGATCCAAGACCTCCTGTCCCAACTCTGGCTAATCTGGTGTGAAGTTTACTTGCAGATGTGTGTGCTTGTCTGTGCACAGACACAGAGATTGAGGCATGGAAAATAGTTTGAAAAATAGTTTAATAAAAAGGCAGTACAGGTGATGGTGACAAGGCTCAGGGCCTGGCTTGAGACCTGTCTTGATTATTCTTTTTCCACACTTCTGGAACTCCCCTCAAACATCCCATGAATAGTGTACCCAGATACTTTTATCTGATTTAGAAATTATCCATCATCTTGCCTAACATCCACTTTTACTTCTGACATCTTACTGCAGTCAGCTTTGCAATTTATAGATGTATGTCAAATCAGGCTTTCATCATCCTCTTTAAAATAGGATGTTTGCTCACCTCTTTGCGTGGTTTCTCCAGTAGTATCAGAAGACATGAAATAATCACTTTTCATTAGTGTTTCATGTGGCTTCAGGGATTGTTTCCAAGACTGGTACTTCCACAGTATGCCAATTTTTATGGCATTTTCTGTTAAATATAATGATCTTTCAACGTCTCCTGTGTGACTGATGTTGTTCAGAATTACCTGGAGTGATTTGAAGATCTCTCTGCCAAGTGAAGGTATTACAGAAGAACAGGGTGGGCTATAGCAGACTGGGGGTAGCTCACATGGAGTTTATCCTGTTTGGTTTTCCCTCTTTCATGGAGTTTCACACTGCTAGCACTCATCTGAATTTACTGCCCCAGTGCAGCTGCCAGAACCTTCCTGATGGACTGCCTGAATGGGCTTATTTATAGCTCCTGGGTTTTCTTCCACACTCCTTTACTTGTTTTGCTGAGCAGTTTCTGTTTCTCTTGGGGAGTTAGGGATGAAGGGGCTTTGCCTCTTCCTTCTTCCACAGAGCAGCTCAGCAGGACTGAGCTCCCGGACTCCACTGGGTGCTTGTTTGTTTGAAGCACCAAGTGGAACTGAGCCCTCGTCCCTTTGGTCCTGCATTAGCAATTTGTATTCATTCCTGGTGTCCATTAAACAGATGGAATAGTGCCTGTGTCCCCGTGGGATCCTCAGCACTGGGGTCAGTTCTGACAGTGGAGCTGTTCAGGGGCTGGAGCGTGTCTGGAGAAGGGAAGGGGCTGGAGCACCAGGAGCAGCTGGGGGAGCTGCAGAAGGCTCAGCCTGGAGAGAAGAGGGCTCGGGGGGACCCTCTCACCTTCTGCAATTTCCTGGCAGGAGGGTGCAGCAAGTGAGGGTTGGGCTCTGCTCCCAGGGAACAAGGGGCAGGACAAGGGGAAATGGCTTCAAGATGGGCCAGGGGAGGTTCTGGTTGGGTATTAGGGAAAATTCCTTCCTTAAAGATTTGTCCAGCCTTGGCACAGGCTGGCCAGGGGTGCAGTCCCCATCCCTGGAGGAATTTAAAAGCTGTATGGATGTGGCACTTTGTGACAGGGGTTAGTGGTGGCCTTGGTAGTGCTGGGGGAGTGGCTTGGGGAGATCTCGATGATCTGAGAGTGCTTTTCCAGCCTCAGTGACTGTATCCAGAGAAGTGCTGCTTCTGTTCAAAGTATCCTGACTCCTGTCACACTTTTGTGTTTTTATAAACTGCTGATCTACTGCCCGGGGAGTTACCTGCAGGAGTTTGTAGTCAGGTGTGTGCTGCAGTGTGTGGTGTAGCCAGAATTGTCACAGGGCTTCTGCAGAGGCTGGATGGCCACGGGGTGACAGCCAGCCTGTGGAAGTGACACAGGCAGTGACACCGTGCAGTGGTTCAAAGCTTGCTGCTCTCCTGCAGAGCAGATGCAGCTCTGGCTGCCAGGGGAGCCCTGGGCTCTGTGCAGGGTGTGCTGCTCCCAGCAGGGCTCGCACAGAGCAGGGCCCACGGGAGGTACCTAAAGTCTGTGTCAGCTTTTGCCTCGGGTCTCAGCATCTCCTGAACTGCTGCAGTGAAGTCACCAGTGAGGGAGAACTTTACCCTGTCTTTAAAGAGTGCAGATGGGTCCCTTGGATTAACAGACTAACTTCTTGCTGATGTGTTTCATCTTGTTACTTGTTGCAGCATGTCTGGAAGAACCAATTATTAATTGCTGATGGTCAGATTGTCTTTTCCATTCAGTTTAGTTGCTGCATGAGGTGGTCTGTACAGCCTGCTAATAATCAATACCTTCTTTGCTTTGCTGCTGTTAAATTACGTTGGTTATTTTGATTTTCTTGTTGAATTAAAGCCTTTTAAGCATGACTGTAATTGCCAAGGCAAATGTATCAGTTTAATTAAAACATGAAGTAGGATTGTTTCTTTGCTTTGTTGGATTTCTTTTCCCTTGGCCTGCAGTGGACCTGGCATCCTTTATTGTGTTACATTCTGGATAAGCCTCAGATCCCAGAGAGCCCTTTTTGTTCAGTTTCTGTTGGTAAATTTGCTGCTCTTTGTTTCCCCACAGCTCAAGGAAGAGTTGAGTTCCTCACGGTGCAGCTGCTGGCTCTGAGGGTCTCTTATCTCTGGTCTCAACCATTTCCAAGGTGGTTGGGCAGAGCTTTCACCTTTCTCTGGCCTAAACAAGTGGCCAGGGAAACTGGTTAACATGTTCATGCTACTCTGAACCTGATCTGCAGCTTCTTGTGAGGGTCTGGCCTGGTGTGCTGCCATCCCCAGCTCTTTTTCAATGTGCAGGTCCATTCTGTACTGTACTCTAGTTACTGTGGACTTTTCCCAGTTTTTGTACCTTTTTTTTCTAGATTGTAAATCGTCACTGTCATTTGTGATTTAGGCTGGTTTTATTTTTTGTTTAATTTACAGATCATGTGAACTACAGAATGTGTCTCCAAAAGTCTGTGTTCTTTCAGCAGCAGATACACAGATGTTTGAGAGCTATAGAAAAGATATGCATTGGACAATGGAAAAACTTTCCAAAGGGACATTTAGCTTCCAGAGTTCTTTTCCCTTAGAGCTGTTGTACCGCTCTGCCCATACTCCTTTAAGTAATTCCCTTGAAATTCTTTGTGAGTTTCCTTACCTCCTGCATGGACTCAGGGCTGTGTTGGTGCTTCTGCAGTGTGGAGCTGCTTCCTCTGCTGTGCTGCAGAAATTCAGGCTAAGCTGGGCTCAGGCTCTTCCTCCCTGGGAGTGTAAAAGCTGCCTGGCCTGGGGGCTGTCTGGGCAAACACCAGAGCAGTGCATTATCCCAGTGCTTTTGTGAGAGTTCAGGGTTCTGCTGTGCTGAGCATGGAAAGGGATGTGCCGTAGGGATTTGGCAAGCAGGAGGAATCTGCCTCTGCCTTTGAGTTGTCTGTCTGCATTCTTCCCCCTTTACTCTTCTTCCCAAGCTGTCGAATCTCCTGAGACACAGAATTGCCATCAGTGATGTCAGCTGGGCTTGGTTCTTGAGTCATATCTGGTGCTCTGGAATATTGCCCATGACTCATGGAAATCATTTACGCTTGGGGGCCTGGCCAGAAGTGGGAGCTGTGACGAGTCCACAGTCCCAGCTACGTTATTGAGGCAGATTTTCAGCTGTTGCTGGTACTTGAGGATTTACTCAATCCAGTCAAGCTGGAGGCCTTTCAGCAGAGGGCCTTTAACTGTTGGACTCTGTGGTTTAGATGTCTTTTCCAACCTTGATGTTTCTGTGAACAGGCAGCAAGTGGGATGAAGAAAGGAAATCCAAAGGGATGCAGGGGCACTGGGTGTCAGTGTGGTGGCTGTTACCTTGTCCTTGCACTGCTCACACTCACCTGCCTTTCTGCTGCCTTGGGCTTCTTTAAACTTACCTGAAGTTAAAGCCTTTTGCCATCCAGCTTTAGTAATTGTACTGGGTGACTTTATGCTGCTGTCATCCCTAAGATATTGCTTATTCTAAAATTTGAAGGAATAAATGTTCTATCCTTAATTATTTTTATTCCTTCCTTTATTTCTTTAATGATGAAACATAACAGGCCTGGCCTGTTGGTATCAGTATGTTTATATCCTTATATATATATAAAGTCAAGTTTTTAAGATCAATGTGAACGTCTTCCTAAACCAAATCTCAGTCCTGAATTTCACCCCTCAGTTATGTAGGTGGCTCAGGTGGAGGGAGGTGGGTGGTTCATACTTGGCTGTCACCTCCTGTGATGATTTTTCCATAGCTGTCCTCTGTAGCTCACTCTCCTTGTGTGATTATGGCCTGTGCCCCTTATTGCTGCCTGTGCCACACCTTGCAGCTGGCTGGTTGTGTCACACTCGTTTACTCCCGAGCTGCCAGAGGAGTCTGTATCACTCTGGTTTTACTTGGCACCATTTGTCACTGCAGTGTGTCACCCGCAGTGTCAGGGTATTAAATGTCATGGGGCTGCTCAGATTCCCTCGGGAGATCATAAGGAATCCCACCTGTATTGGTGGCCTGTCATCTGTGATGTCAGGCTACAGAAGGGGCAGAATGGGATACAGTAACTCAGCTGGAATGAAGAAATCAGGTGAATTTGAGCATATGGAAGTGGCTGCCAAGGGAGAAGGGATTTTTGAGGGAGCTCTTACAGGAGGTGAGAAGTTTCCAGCAGTAGGATGCTGATGGGGTCCCTGGTGAGGGAAGAGAAGGTGATACAATATGAGAAGGAAGAGCTGTGAAATGCAGGTTTTGGAGGTGATAGAAGATGAGTCTGGATTGGCCAGGCAAATCTGTGTTAACAGTTACCTTAGGGGAAAAAATGGATCAGCTGAAAGCTGCCAAGCCTGGTAATCAGCACTAACCCTGTCTGAGTTCAAGGAGTGTTTGGACAATGCTCTTAGACACAGGGGGGATTCTGGGGCTTTCCTGTGCAGAGCCAGAAGCTGGACCTCAGTGATCCCTGCGAGTCTCTTCCAACTCAGGTTATCCCATGAATCTCTAAAGTGATTCTTGGTGTGTGGTCAGCAGATGGGAACAGTAATGATTGCTGGTTGACAATTAAAAGGTGAATTTTACCTTCCTGTCCTCTCTAAGTGCTTCGAATCCAGTTCTGTCACTGCACATTGCCTGGGGCAGTGGGGTGTTCACACGTGGCTGCTGTGTGCCTGTGAAATGGCCTGGCAAAGGCATTGCAGTCATGCCATGGATGTTGGATGAAAGAGACCACGTTCATCTTTGAATGCTGCTACATATTTGAACAAAAACAATGTTGTGGAAAACGTTGCTGCCAGGAGGGGGGTTCACCTCTGGTCTCTGTCTGTCTTTCAGCCTTACATCTTCCCACAGCCCTTGCTGCTCTCGTGCTGGGCTCTAAACTCTCAATTCCCTCCCCTTCCCTTGCTGCTTTCTGAGTGCTCATCTGTGTCTTTAATACTCGGTGTGGATGTACTCGTGCTGGCTCAGTGTTACAGTTTTCAGCTAAAGGAATTGCTGTAGCGGTTTCCTTTGTATCGTTTGTTCCCACCTCTGAAGCTTCAGCTTTCCCCTTATTCCCTTCTGCTTTGACTGAGTTTTAGGTGTCACCATCTTTCAGAGGATTCCTCTACAAAGTTGTATCTGAGTTCTTGAGACATTTCTGTATCCCTTTTGTATTGTTGGAGCAGGTTTTTTGTGGTGGAATGAACTACAGTGTCCTGAACCATGACAGTCTGATATATTGTTGGCAGAGGGCAGGTTTGGTTCAACACAGAGTTTGGGAAATCGAGGTTTTCCCACCGCTGTGCTCGGGACGTGCTGCTCACATGGTCCTGCAGTGACTCCTGTTTGGATATGCACTGCTCCAAGATACGTGTGCAAATCCTGTCCTGGAATTCTCATTTAATTAAAAGCTAATGAGCAGAGTTCATAATCTGCAGTGAGGTCTGTGTGGCAATGGTCTGGTGTTGCTGGCTTGCAGCTCACAGTCCCCACCCTTCCCTGCAGGTGAACCAGCGCAACGTCCCCGGCATCGACAGCGCCTACCTGGCCATGGACACGGAGGAGGGCGTGGAGGTCGTGTGGAACGAGGTCCAGTTTTCGGAGAGGAAGAACTTCAAGCTTCAGGAGGTAAGCTGATGTGTTTCCCCACAGGATGTGAGGAGCACACCTTGCCCCGGGGTGGGATTATGGAGACTGGGGACTCTTTGTGTGGATTATTGGCTGGGTTTGGAGCGCTGTGCTGTCCAAATGTAGCAAATTTGGCCTAAGCCTGGCCTGTACAGGAAATGTCCAAACTGTTGTGCTATTTCCATGAGCTCTTGTGTTCATTTAGACTTGGCAATCAAACCACACTCTGCTGAGATGCAGAGCAGAAGAAAATGGGATGCTGTCTGTTCTTAGTGTAGGAGCTTGACATATTGGTGTTTGAGAGGACTGAGACCCAAGAAGAAAGAAGGATATAGGTTGGTGTGGTCTCTGATGTGACATGTCTTTGTCTTTCCAATATTAAGGAAAAAGTTAAAGCAGTGTTTGACAACTTAATTCAGCTGGATCATCTCAACATTGTGAAGTTTCACAAATACTGGGCTGATGTGAAAGAGAACAAGGCCAGGGTAAGTGCAGCCATCAGGCTGTTGGGTTCTCATTGTGTGTCGTTAGCTAATTAGCAAGGTGGAGGGTAATGTGTCATCCTGCCCACAGGTGATCTTCATCACTGAGTACATGTCGTCAGGGAGCTTGAAACAGTTCCTGAAGAAGACAAAGAAGAACCACAAAACTATGAATGAAAAGGTAACTCTTTTTTCCTGTATGACCATAGTTCTTTAGAGCCATCAGCCCTGGAAAGCCCTTTCAGCAGGGGATCCCAGTGAGAACTGGTGGTGACACATTGCTGCAGTTCCCCTGTGTCTCTGTAACCAGTTCAGCTGCAGGTTCCCTGGGGCAGCAGTTCTGTGCTGGTTGCTTTACTGCCAGCAGCTCTGCAGCTTCTCAGGTGTGGTGTGACAGGCGTGTCCCTCTCCAGGGGCCCTCACAGGAAAGGGGGAAGGTGTCTGTGCATGGCAGACTCTGGAGGACAGGGGTGTGTCTGGACCCATGGGAATGTGTAGAAACAAGCTGACCATAAGGGTACTGATTCTTTGCACCTGCACTGAGTCAGAGCTGGAGCGTATATTGCTTCCTACAAGTGGCTGTGAATCACAGAACTACAGATTAGCTCCTTGTGGGTGATTTTTATCCTTTTCCTCTTGTGTCTGCAGGCATGGAAGCGTTGGTGTACCCAGATCCTCTCTGCTCTCAGGTGCGTGGGGTACTGACCTCGGGATCCCAGCAATGGGGACTGATGTGGCAGTTGGGTATTAGGGAGCTCTCCAGAATGTCCAGCTTTATGACCAGGCTTGTCCATAGTCAGGAGGATGTTGCAAAGATGACAGGGAAATCAAGTTCCATGAGAGAGGACTGAGAAAAACTTCACAGTGTTGGCAGGCTGCAGGCAGTGGTTCACAGATATTGAGGTGTGGTGTTGTTAGATATGTGTGTACATTTCTTGATGATGCAGCTCTTCTGCAGCCATCTTAGTGCAACACCTCTGAGCAGAATGTGTTTTGGGTTTTAAAAACTTTCCCACCTGAACTAGAGTTGGTTAGTAGCTAATTAGACAAACAATAGCCTGGATGACAGAGCATGGCTTGCACTCCATAGAGAAAACTCTGATGCCACTTGGCTAAATTACAGCTATTGGTGAGTAGTTTGGGTTCTAACAGGCTTCTAGGAGCTGACTGTCCTCATTTCTGCTAGCAGCTAACATAAACCCAAAGCAGAGTGAGATGCACAAACAGAGTGTACCTGGGACCCAGCAGTGAGAAGCTTTATTAATGCCCAAAAGCTTTATTTATGCCCAGTTGTGTATAGCAGTAAGTGCCTCTTTGGTCCCTTTGAGTGGGGACAGAATAAGGCTCTGGTATTTTTGGTACAAAACTAATCATTTTAGAATCCATTCAGCAGTACTGGATTGAATGAAATTGTGTCTTTACCTCTGGTACCCTGAGTTTCTTGGGAACTGATAGGAGAAAGCTTTTTCTTCCCCCCTGCCATGTTCTGGAGATTCATTAGAGACAATTCCTGTTTGTTTCTAGTTCTGATGTACAGTCACTGCATTGTGTCTCCCAGCTCCTGTAAACCCCTGGTGTGTGCCTTTTGCTCTCCTGTTCTCTTCTGATGTTGCTTGACATGGGAAGGGGTGAGGGGGGGATTCAAGGCCTTGACCAGTGCTCTGTTCTGCATCTCCAGCTACCTCCACTCCTGTGATCCCCCCATCATCCATGGCAACCTGACCTGTGACACCATCTTCATCCAGCACAACGGACTGATCAAAATCGGGTCAGGTAATGCTCGCTGGGGGTGCCCTGCCTGCCAGACAGACTGCCCAGAGAGAAAAGGCACCTACTCCTGTCCAGGTTCCCTGGCATGATAGGCATGGGGTACACGTGCTTCTCTGTCTCCACATCAGATGTGCCAGAGACTGGGGGCAGAATTCAGTGGTGGTTGGACCCTTGTCAGGTGCAGGACAGACTGATACTGAGTATTTGCCTTTTAGCCTCTTCTTTAGCTTTTTGTCTCAAGGGGATGACACAGGAAATGATGCTGGAACTTGGAAGGTTTGTAGGCACATCATCTGTGGGTTCATCTGCTCTGCAGATTTTCCTGTTAATACACAGAGAGTTCTCCTCCCAGCACTGTGGGGCTTTGGGAGCTGCCTGGGGAGCTGTGTCCATGAAGCCACACGAGTGCTGCTGGTAGCAGCCCACGTTAGTGATAAAGTGGACAGACTCTGCCTGCAGTGAGCAGCTTGTCCTGACATCCAGCATCCCTCCCATGGCCTGCCCTCAGGCTGCTGAGCTGCCCTGGGCCTGCTTGGCCCAGACATGCCCTGCTTGGGCAGCCACCCACGGTTTATTAAACAAGTAAGCAGTGATGTTCCTGGCAGTGCAGAGCATCCTTGCATGCTCTGGTTTATCCTGATATTCCCATGTCTCTAAAAATCTGTCTGCAGTCAGGATGCATTATGTCACACCTTGACATGACCTTTCAAGGGACAGCTTTGCTACCTGTTGTTCAACTTCTGCAAGTATTCTCGATCTGAGGAATAGGTCTTTGCTTTCCTGGAGCTGTTGTCTGTGTGAGCTGTGCTTTGATGTGGCAGTGTACAGGGAAAGATGCTCTGCACCACCTGTCATCCAGAAATAGCCTCTCCATCAGCTGCAGTCTGTGGCTTCTCCTCCCATCAGAGAACTCCTGTGTTGTTGTTTTGTTCCAGAGCTGGGTAGCAGATCTGTGCTTGTACCAGGGAGACAGGGCACTGGCAGAAGGAGCACGCTTCTCCTGACCTGCCTGTAAACCTGGGGACTTGCTCTTCACACAAGTTGATGTCACCATGTCATCACACAGACTTGATTGTGTTTTCCTGGCTGTGTCCAAGGGGGAGAGATTTCCAGCAGTGGTACATCTAGTACCTGTATGCTGGCAAACTCCCTGGCATTCAGTTCAGACTGATGGGAAGACTGAGTACTCCAGAAATTCCCCTTTTTAGTTTAGTTTCAAAGTGTCATGCAGCTGGCACCTTTCTGCAGGGCAGCCAGCCTGTGTGTACAACCAAAGCTGGCATTGTGGCCACAGCTTTCACCAGAGGGAGATGCAGAGGCACCAGACCTGCTGCTCCCTGAGCGTGCAGCTCCAGTGGTGCTGTTCAGAGGCTGTGTGGAGGGAAGGTGTGGGGTACAAGTGGTGGCCTCAGCACAGTTGCACCTTTGCTGTCTTCAGTTTCACAGAGCTTTGCTCCTGTCAGGTGCAGCAGGAGGGACATGGCAGTCACAGAGGTGTGCTCATGCCAGGACAGGTGGCTGTGCTGGAGTGTGACTGCAGGGCTCATGTGCAGCTGTTCCTGGGCAGAGCTTTCTGCCCCACCCCACAGCCGTGGGCTGCCTGCCTCGCCTCACGTTCAGAAGTGATTTATCCAAAAGATTCTGATCCTTTCCTAAATGGAAAAGGAAGGAGTGCAAGTGGGCTTGTGGTCAAAAGAGGTGTCCTCCAGATGGGAAAGCTGTGGCTGCAGTGCAGGCTGGGATTAGAGTTGGCAGTGTTGCAGGATGTGTTCTTGTTCCTGCAGAGCCCACCCAACCAGAAAAGGCAAAGCTACATCCCCAGGACTGCTGCTTGTGTTGGAGCTTGAGCCTTTCTCCCTGGCTGCCTTTGCCTTTGTCACTGCTGCCCTTGCAGTGCCAGAAGGGCTGGGTTTGAGCTTTGGGCCTGGAATGGCAGTTGTTCCAGAGTCACTGACAATGCCAGGCTCATGTTTGCTGTTTCCTGTCCTTGTTCTGTACATCTGGCTGGTCTCTGAGCACTTCCCTGTGTTTACTAAAAGCAGCAGGACAGTAATTTCTGTGGATTTGTGGGGAACAAGGATTCAGTGCACTGTGAGCTGTGCTTTGGTGCTGTCTCTCCCCAGTACTGTGCTGGGTGCTGCTCCGAAAGTTCCTCTTCCTGTGGCTTTGGCAAAGAGAATACTTGCTGAACGTGGGGCAAAAAGCTGGCTGAGGCAGCTGCTGGTGTGCACTGCAGGACATGCTGCTGTCTGCTGCGGGAGGGCCAGGGCAGCAGTGTCACCCTGGCAGTGCCTCCTGTGACACTGGGCAGGGTCAGGGGTGGGAACAGCCCTTGCTCCTCACTGCTCTCTCAGGTGCAGGGCATGTGCACTGGCTGCACTGGTCACTGTTTCTGTGTTCAGTGTGTAAATCTGTGTGCTGGGGCTCAGCTGTGAGAGAAAAAGGGAGTGGGAAGGAGGAGAGATTTTGCATACTGCTTACATGCAAAAGCCATCCATGATCCATTCATTTGCTAACCTTTTATTTTCCAGTACCATAAAGTGCAGTTAATAGGTTTAAGGAGAATACATTTCAAATGAGTGGAGAGCTTTGGAGAACTTGTGACGAGGATAGGAAAGACACTTACAGCTCTTAAACTTGCCAGTGGTATTCCCAGGGACTGGACTGTTCCAGCTGCCTGGTGGAGCTGTGGTCAGATGAGGCATTCCTTGTGATAAGCCCAAGTTGTGCCCTGTGTGCTGTTCACAGAGCGAGCCCGGTGCAGCGCAGTGGTGCCTCGGGGGTGTCTGTGCTGTGTGACAGGGGATGTGCTGCCAGGTGTGCTCCTGGGACAGGCTGCAGCTGCTCTGAGTGCAGCAGGAGCAGCAGTGTGGACAGACAGGGTGCCCAGTGCTGCTGCCTGCTCGTGTTGGCATTGGTGGGAGCTGTTCTTGGAATTCTCACTGGCAGTGTAACAACCATTCACAGGTGGAAAGAAGTGATGTGTTTGAATTAAAAATCCTTTTGGGAGCTCTTGGAGTGCCCCAGCAGAAGGGAGGCCTCAAGCTGGAGGGTGTCAGTGTCCTCTGGTGCCCCTGAGACCTGGCGATGTATCTGCATGTGCTGAGTGAGACCTTGACGGAGCAGAGAGGAGGCTCCGTGGAGTGCAGTGCAGATTTCCCCCTTGTGCCTCCAGGCATGGCTGCTGTGCATCTCTCCTGTCTGCAGCTGACCTTAGACTCAGTCTGGATTTAGTGGTGTCTGCTCAGAGTCTGCCCTCAGTTCCAGGCCATGGGCCAGGACTCTTATGGTGTTAGCTCTACTGTGGCATCGTGTGACCAGGTGTGTAAGTGTGGGTTCTCCTGCTGAGATCTGTGGCCAGAAGCTGCTGGGATGTAGAGAAAGGGAAGTCTCTGCGAAGGAGTGGGGTGGGTGGGACTGTAGGACACTCACAGAAGAGCAGAATTTCCAGCCTCTTGGTCTCAGAGTCAGCCATAACCTTCTGCTTGGTCAGAGATGCCTTGTCTCCCCTGCCCGCTCTGGTTCTCAGGTAGAAGCCCTGATGTTCTTAGGTGAATTTCTTTTGAAGAGGTGGCTGGAGGCAGGGCCTGGTGCTCAGTCCTGTCCCTGTGTGCCCTGACTCTGACCCAGCTGTCTCTATGGATGTAAGTGCTTTGCTGTTCACCAACTCATTGACTTTATCTCGTTTTACTTCCCGCTCACGGGCTGCTCTGTTACAACAGTCTTTCATAGGATATTTGCTAATGGTGAGCAAACTTCTCCGCTCCTGTGATGTGACTCCACTTATGTCATGTACATGATTTTATCTCTGTGTGTATCTGTATATATATATTTATATATATATGTGTGTGTATCTATATTTGTAGCACACAGACATACACACTGATCTATTTACAGTGTTCCCTTGCTATAAGGCTGTGTGTAAAACTGTTTGGCTTAGGTGCATCCTGCTTGGAGAGCTCGTGTTCTGTGCTGGGATGCCAACAGTTCCTCGTGCTCTTGGCCAGAGCCTTACAGAGAGGGAGCACTGCCCTTTGTGAAGTCTCCTGGTTGTTAGTTCTCTCCCTCTCCATGTTCTTAGCGTGTGCTAGTCCACGGGCCCTGTGCATGCCGGCTCCTGCATGTCAGCAAGCCATGCCTTGTTCTGAGCTCTTCCCAGCTGAATTCCCACGTCCATTAGGCTCTTCCCTGCTGCTGCTCTGCTGCCCTTGGCTGGGACCCAGCCCTGGACCAGCCCCACTGTGTGCTTGGCTATCCAATTGCTTGCTTGTAGTTTGAACTCCTTAGGATGTGTTGGTTTTAAGATGAATGTTTCAGTGAATGTGTCTGGCTCCTGATGGCCAGAGCCCTCCTGCCCCAGATGAGGCCCTGGATTGAAGTAAGCGTGGCTATTGATGTTTCCCCAGATAAATCTCTGGTTTTGGGGAGATCTGTGCATATGAGGAGGGAGTTGGGCTGGTGGGAGCCAGAGGAGGATTCGAGTGCTGCAATTTGTAACCCTGTTGCATAGAACACCATGTTTACATTTAAAATAACGATTTATTTTATTTTTTGCCATCAGGGTTATTCTCGATGGTTAGAGTTTGTTTCTGCCAGCCGTCAGCTGAAGTGGTGGAAAGGGCAGGGGCCTGACCAGATGGGCTCTGTGCCTCCCAGCAGTGGGCAGGAGGATGTGCTGTGCCACTCTGCAACGCCAGCGGAGCCCGGGCTCCTGGGAGGCTCAGTCAGGACCTGCTGTAGTGAGGGGATGGTGATGCAGTCAGGGCCGGAGTCCTGAGCAGGGCAGGTGTCCCTGGGGATGGCTGCAGGACAGCAGAGCAGGCTGGTCCAGGAACCAGCCCAGAGTGGGAACCTGGCTGATCCTGGGGGCAGCAGGGCTGAGGGCTGGCCGGCCATTTCTCCAAAATCGAGTCACCCCTGTGAGCAGAACCAAAGGCCCTAAAGGTTGTGGAAGGACAGGAGAAGCCTGAGCCAGCCCTCTGCAGCATAGGGAGATGCTGTGGTACCTCACCTGTGTTGGAGCAGCATCAGATGGCTGTGGGATACTGAACTGTCCTGGAGGCTTAGTTGCAAACTTGTTCTAACAGTCTGTTGTACCAGGAGGTACTGTTGGTGTGAGAGCTGGGGATTGGTTAAGCCTTAGATCTTGAACAGTGATTTGGGTTTGAAAACACTGAATCTGGGGTGTAAGGCTACTATTTTGCTTGAGCATTGAGCTAATGAGGCAGTGAATGACATGCTTTCATAACTAATCTTATTTTAGTCATCACTTCACTCCCTTGGATTTTGTTGTTTGATCTTTAAATGTCATGCTGGTTTCCACATTCTTAACAGACACCTGAGAGGATGTAGAAATGAGAGGTTAGTAGGATATCTTGGATCTGTCTTTTCTGTTTTTTCAACTGTGACAGGTGTGGTTTTAAAGGGAAAATAATGGAGAGTTGAAGTCATCAGACATAGAAAAATCTGCCATAAAAATGGCATGTTGGCATTGATTTAGGAAGATGTAACATGAATTGATGTAGCTCAGCTTTCCTAACTGTGCAGTTTTATGTGTGAGTCAAGCACATTCTCTACCAAGCCAAACATTCTTGGCTCCTTAGAAACTTGGCAAAACTAAGGCAGATATTCATAAGGTTTGTCTGTGGCTGCAGGTGCTGCTGGGAATGAGATTGGGCAAGGAAATAGTTTTGAGTGGAACTTTCTGTCTAGAAGGCTTCAGAAAGTCCAAGGTTGGATCCAGGCTCCTTTTTCGGGGGGACTAGCTTTTTGTTTTTAAAAGCTTTGTCTGCCACAGGTCTGTGTTGTCTGTGGAACTCTCGGTGTAAAAGCTGTCTCCAAGTGAAGGCAGCTCTCATTTGGGGTGTTCTTGAGAAACTGTTGGACAGACGGGGTTGGACAGTGTGAGGGTGAGTTTAACTGTGGTGGTGCAGTGCTGTCATTGTAATGCTGCAGTGCTGTCACTGCTCCTGTGATTGCCAGAGAGCTGCCCTGGGCTTTTGTGTAAGCACAGAGCCTAAAGCAGGAGGAGCAGCCATAAGAGAGTGGCAGTCCATGGGTTTTGTCCCTGCTGGAAGCGTCAGCTGCCTCCTGCTGACCACATGTTCCGTGTGTGTGTCTGGGGGAGAGGGGTGGGATTTTTAAGGTCCAATTTAGTGCTAAGAACTGGTGACCTTGATGGCCTTATTGCAAAGATTTTCCTCTTGTATGCTGTGATAGTAATAAACTCATTTTTATTTTGCAGAAGGTTTAAAAGCCAGCTCTTGCTCCTAGTATTTATTTCCCTAGCTCAATGTACCCTCTGTGTGCTGCTGTGATTGACCTCATTCATGAAAACACCAGAAAATGATGATTATCTAGATTGGTTGTTGTTTTGAGTTAAATAAGACATTTTAAAAGATTTAAGTGTCTCTGTTTAGTGCTCAGGGGTTATGGAACATCCATTTTCTGAGGTCATTGTTGTTTCTGTGTTGCACTGAAGGCATTGTTGCTTCAGTTTTGTTCAGCTCTGTTTTTTCTCTGCTTTTATGTGACTTTCCCAATGGGTATGTGGATGAGGATTGTAGTCCTCCAGGTCTTCATTCACCCATTCTGTACAAGCACAGCAGTTGCAGGTGTCTCCTCCTTTCAGGGCCCTTTGATTGAACCTCAGCTTGGGGAAGCTCCTTTGTGCCAGCTCTGAAAAGATCACTTAAGCACAAACAAGCAAGGGCAGTTAACTCTCTGTTGCCAGTACCACAGATCCTTCTCCAGCAGTGTTTTCTCTGGAGGGAGCCATGGGCAGAGTTTCAGCAGGAGTTGTTTTCCTGCTGTGGGAAGCCGTGTCAGGAGATGTGGCAGGAGTGCAGGCGTGTGTAAGCACGAGGGGAGCTTTACCTGCCACTGGGAACAGTGTGTAGGGAACTTTTCATACACTGCATCCATTTGCCCCTTCAGCTAATGATACTCAACTGTTAAAAATAATAAAATCCTGTTGTTTCTGGTGACTCAGTGTTGCAAACATTTTGCAAACTGTGTTTGCAATCCCTGATACAGATCTGGGGGCTGTAAGGAGCTTTTATTCTGTGATCAGCATAAATGTGACACTTCTTCCTGTTTGACTCCTTGTTTAATGGCTGCATGCTTCCTTTTATGGCAGATATTTCCTAGTTCCTTATTTTTCTAGGCCTTGCTCTCCCTAATAAAAAAGCTTTTGTCGTGGCTGTGTGCAGACAATGGAAACTGTAACGCTGTGGGCTTGTGCAGTCTTGTGCTGCTCTGCAGGAGTGGAAGTGTCGGGGCATAGGAGTGCAGGGGATATAATGTGGCCTCATGCCTCTCGTGGCCCTGTGGTCACCCCTCTGTAGCTGCAGAAGTGGTCCTGGGTTCAGCTGATGATTTTTGGGTCGCTGTGGTTCAGTGGCTGCTGCAGCAGGAGGGGCACAGCCACGGGACAGGGCCGTGGGCAGGGCTGTGGGCCAGGCCATCCTTCCTGCCCCAGGACAGGCCATCCTTCCTGCCCCTGGAGGAAGTTCTGAATGCAGGATAGAGGCGGATGTGAGATGGAAACCCCACAAGAGGGAGGCGTCCTCTGCAGCAGGGGGAGTTCCAGAGCAGGGGCTGGATGCCCAGGCAGCTGCTAAACCTGCTGTGGGGGCAGCGAGGAGGGAATGCCACCACTGCCTCCTTGGCTGGCACTGCCAGCAGTCAGTGGGTGCACAGGCTGTCCTCGTGCTCTGGCCAACTCTTCCTGCATGTTCTTGATGGTTTGAGAAGTCTGGCCAGCTGCAGCATGTTCCTGTAGGAATGCTGACTGTCTCTTTTTATGCTTTTGTTGTCAGATTGAGTTCAGCTTGTCAAAGGCAGATTGCTTGTCCTACCCTCTGCTGCGCTTCACATCTCTTCCTATACCTGCCCTGCCCAGAGACCGTATTTGGCTGAACCTTTTTCTAAAATTCCTTGTAGTCACCTTCTTGTGGCTGAGGAAGACACATTCGTTGTTATTGTTGGTGATCTGACTTTCCTTTGTGGTCTTCATCATTTGTCTCACTTAATAGCCGTCCTCAGCCTTCATCCATCCAGTCATGCACAGCGTGGAGCCAGTTTGAGAATATAGAAATGAGTGTATAAGTGACAGCAGCCGTGTGTGAGTCAGGCAGCAGAGCGTGTGTCAGAGATAACTTCAGGTGTGTGTTCTGACCTTGCACAGCCAGGAGTTGGTTTAAAACATAGGCTCAGGTGAAGCTCTCAAGGCCTTGTCAGTGCTAAGTGACCCATGCATCAAGATGACCTGCAACAGTGACCAGACAAACCCAGAGTTTGTTGTCCTACCATGTAAAATCCTGTCAGAAGTGGAACAGCACTTGTGGCTGCTGTGTTGAACACACGTGCAGGAAGTTTTTCAGAGCTGACCTCAGAAGGGTGTTGTGCTGTCAGTGATGCACAGAGCAGGCCTGTGTCTGGCAGGGCTGTCCCTGCTGAGCTCTGAGGCACACAGGAGATTCTGGGGGCCTGGTGTCGTTGACCCTGTGCTACCCCAGCTCTGCAGTAACAGGGTGAGGTGACACCTGTCACCTCAGCCAAGCTCTACACGAGCTGGGATATAAATGGCTGGGACAGGCAGATTCCTGCCAAATGGGGCTGGTCAAACCCAGCTGCAGAGCCAATCTCTGCAACAGTGATGGAAAAACAACTCCAGAGGGACTCAGCAAGTTAGGAAGCACAAGGACCAGAATACCAGAGGGGACAGGTCCCTGGCTGACCCACAGCAGCCAACTCAGAGCTGCCTGTGTGTCAGTTCTGTGTATCTGACTTGGAGGGCCCCACAGACAGTACGAGCCTGGTTCTTTACAGAAATGCTGGTGCTGCTGCAGGTCTGTAGGAGCTGGTGCGGAGGGGCTGATTATCAGGGCTGGCTGGACCTCACCAAGGGCGCTTCAGACGGAGGCTGGGCTCGGCTTCTGCCCTACCTGCCTGTCTGGTATGGAAGCACGTCAGCCATCACTGCTGAGGTTTCTGTTGCTAATATGTTCTGTGACTAATTATTGCCTCATCCCTGTCCTTAAATGGGCACAGGAGCCAAGAGCACAGTGCCGAGATAGTGAACTGGCCCTTGCCATCCAACATGTGGTCATAACAGGATTTAGACACTGGGAAATGAAGCTGATCACAACATTATGTGGAGGGTGACTTTCCTTGGCTAATTCTGCTCCATATTTGGACTTGTTGAGTTGTTGTTGTTGAGTTTTTGGTCCCTGTTTCCTCTTACAATGCATTGTACTGATAAGAAAGGCAGAACAAATAGAAGAGTTTAAAAATAAGTTATTTTCTATCCCCAGATTGTCTAGTTTGCCACTGGGAGTCCCTCTGACATGCCTGCAGTAGCTGCAGGTTTAACAGTATCACAAACATCTGTATGATAGTTCCTGTACACTGCATTGGGCACAGAGACACCCAGGATCCCATAAACAAAGAACAAATCTGATGTTGGAACAGAAGGGTTTCTGAAACCTTAAACACTCTCTTTAGAAGGCCTGGTATGAGAACCCAGTGTGCTGGACAAGCCACGAGTGCTTTATATGCCAAGTCTGGCACTGGAGGAATGTGTGGTGACAGGGCTGGGGCTGAGGGGTTGCTGCAGCAGCACAGGAACACATCCAGTCCCCTGCAGAGGACTGGGCCAGCTCCAGCTCTAACTGACTCAGGAGTACAAAGCACTAAGGGGAACAGAAGCCCAGAGCTCATTTGGGTGCTGATGGGGATCAAGCGTTTGCTGGCTCCTCAGGGGAGGCTTCGAGCCACTTGTCATGTGGGGGATGTTGAGGTCCTTTGGGGCAGAGTCTCCTGTAGAGGGAACTGCTCTGATGGTGCAAGGCCAGAACTTGTCTAAAGCAGTCAGTATCACTGGGAAAACAGAAAGGTCTTAGGAGAATAACAAAGAATGTGGCTTATGCTGCCTGGTGATGGGAAGTTGAGGGGATCTGGTGATGTCTGGGAACAGGTGAGCACTAGGAAAGAAGTCACCTTTCTGGACTCCTAGGATCAGAGCTAACACAGGGAACAGAAAGCAGTTCCTTGTGAATGGTTGGTTGGTAAAGAAGCCCCGAGCTCTTGGAGCAAGCTCTGCTTCCAGCTCAGATTGGGTAATGTGATTTGGTAGGTGCCTTGCAGCAAGGCTGAGCTGAGTTACCAAGGGAGGTCCTTCTTGTCTGACTGGAGCCCAAAGAACATCTCCTCTCTGAAACTGGTGACTATCACTCAGCTGGGAATCCTCTTCAGTGTGGAGAGATGCAGGTGGTTTGGCACGTCTGGTGTCAGCCCACATGGTGCCAATACAGACGAGGACTAACTGTGATTGTCCAGGGGGTGACAGGTGGGACATGGGCCTGAGACTCTGGGACTGGCACATTCCAGTGTAACAGTAGAGCTTCAGAGCTCTGTGCTTCCTGCCCACCTCCGTGTTTCTCCCTGGCAGAGACAGCTGCTTAGTTTCAGAGAGTTGTTTGCAGTCTCTGCAGAGGTGGCTGTCCCAAAGGCTTATTTTCCATGGGGCCCATACTTGTGCTCTGCTCACTGCTCTTGTGGCTATGAGTTACCTCCTCTCCATAGCTCCCAGTGGTCTGTGGAGGTGCTGGCTGCTGGGAGGTTCTGCTGTCTGGGTGGCCACCTCCCTTCCTTCAGCAGCTTGGCTTGATTCTTGTCTGGAGGCCCTTTGGCCCCAGCATCATCCTGAAACATGGAAGAGTTGCCTGGCAGGTGCATCCTCCCAGAACTCTGAGGTGGTGACCAATTGCAGTGACCTTGGCACCTCTGGCTGTTGCTCAGGCTGCCGTTCTGAATGAGTTGCTTGTGACAAATGCTGCAGATCTGATTGAAGTTAGGCATTTCCACTGGGAGTTGCTCCCACCTTGTCTTCCCAGTAGGCAGCAGTTGTGGTCTCCAGGTTTGCCCTTGGAGAGTGATGCTGAGCTGCCAAGGAAACAATGCAGGAATGTGTCAGACTGGGGCAGGTGACGAGAGATGAAGGCTGTGAAGACTCACGTTAACACCACCATCCTGCCCCTTTGGGCACCAGGGGCCTGGAGTTGCAGGTGTTCCCTGGGATTTCATCGGGGATGGGCTGTGGTTTCCTGTATCCTAAGCATTCCTGGTTTTCTTCCAGTGGCGCCGGACACAATTAACAACCATGTGAAGACTTGTCGTGAGGAGCAGAAGAACCTGCACTTCTTTGCCCCGGAGTATGGAGGTATGCTGGGACTGGGGCTGCAAGCCTGGGGTTTTTTGGCCTTACTGATGCTTCCAAGCTGTCCTGCACCTTGTTCTCAGTTCCAGGCACCTGAAAGATGCCACGTTAACAGCTCTGAGCCATTTGCCTGCTGAAATGCTTCAGCTCCTCTGTTCTTTGGTAGCAGAGGAGGCAGCAGCTGCAGGACTGTCCCAGCCTGGTGCAGAGTGCTGCTGCTGCATGCAGAGCTGACTGATAACAATGCTATTTCTGTGTTACAGAAGTTGCCAATGTCACCACGGCTGTGGACATCTACTCCTTTGGGATGTGTGCACTGGAGGTGAGTGTTGAACACAGACTGTGGCACAGAGATGATGGATCTGGGGACAGAGATAGCTCTGGAAAGGCTGTGGCCATGGGTGCCTTTGCTTGGTGACAAGTGTGTTTTGTTCTCAGAGCCAAGTGCACTTTGCCTTGGAGGGAGCCCTAGGGAGGCTCCCCCAGGTGCCTCACTAAGAAAGAAATGGCTCAGCAATTTGCAGCTCTTCCCAAAATTCCTAACGGGTAGTGAATTACTTGGTGGGTCTTGGCCAGCCTCGCTGGCTGGAGGGAACAGTCACTGCTGCAAACCCTTATGTAATGTCCATGTGTGTGACCAGTGCCTAGGGAGCAGAGGACAGCTGTAGTCTGTCACTTTTTCTGGGCCAGCCTGTGCCCATCTGGTAGAGGTTCTGGTTGCAGCTGATGTGAGTCTGACATAGCTGGTTGTAGCAGCTTCGTGCTTCCTGTGTCCTTGCAGTCAGTAGGTCCAAGTCCAGGTAATGGGAGTTGTTGTTAGGAGTATTTTCTGAGAGGAATTGTCAGAAGGAGCCAACACAAGGAACCCTCAACCTGTGCTGCATGTTCCATTAGTGAAGCAGGAAGAGAACTGTGGAAAGATGCAACTTTTAGGAAACAAAAGATGAATGCAGAGACATTCTCTGTAATATTTTCCAATCTTTCCTAGCTGGGAATTTGTGTCTGTGTAGTTGGCTGGAGCTCATGCTTGATGTGTTGTGTGCTTGCTCTTGTTCTGCCATGCCACTGTCAGATCCTGGCAGTGATCCAGTCACTGCTTCATTGTGGAATTATCAAACAGAATAACAGGCCAATGGATCATGAGGTTCAAAATGGAGACACCATCCAGGATGTTGCTGGCAGGATTCCCGGGGCTCCCTGGCAGTCTTGGGGCACTAGGAGCAAGCTGTTGTAATGAGGCAGCCATTCTCTCTGTCTCTGCAAATGTGACCTTAAGCACCCCCAAGCAGCTCGGCTGTGGTGACCTCATGCTTGGCAGTGGTGACCTCATCTTGGCAGTGGTGACCTCATCTTGGCAGTGGTGACCTCATCTTGGCAGTGGTGACCTCATCTTGGCAGTGGTCTCTTTGAGCCTGTCTCCACGCAGCCTGCCATTCCCAGTGGGGTCTGATGCTCTGCTCTCCCTGCAGATGGCAGTGCTGGAGATCCAGGGGAACGGGGAGTCGTCCTACGTGCCGCAGGAGGCCATCAACAGCGCCATCCAGCTGCTGGAGGACCCCCTGCAGCGGGTGAGCCCGGGGCTCGGCGCCCTCAGTTGCTGTGGTGCTCTGCTTGTTGTCTGACACGGGTTTTGTGTGCAGGAGTTCATTCAGAAGTGTCTGGAGCAGGACCCTGGCAGGCGCCCCACGGCGCGGGAGCTCCTGTTCCACCAGGCGCTCTTCGAGGTGCCGTCGCTGAAGCTCTTGGCTGCTCACTGCATTGTGGGGCACCAGCGTGAGTACAGAGCCCTGGGAGCCGCGTCCCCACGCGGGCAGGGCCCTGCAGGGCTCTGCTGAGCTCTCAGTGCTCACCCCCGTGGGCTGGGAGCCCCCTCCCCATCCCCTGCTGCTCCGCAGGTGCCTGGCTGGCAGTGCCCGACCTGCTCCGAGGGCATCAGACCTCTGCACTTCTCATTGCTTTTCTAAGGCTGGAGAGGAACTGCATTGCTCTAAGTTACTCCTTTTTTTTTTTGAATAGATATGATTCCTGAAAATGCTTTAGAAGAAATGACCAAAAACCTCGACATGAACGCGGTGTTGGCAGAGATCAATCACGAGGACAGGGAAGGAGTCAGGATGATGTGAGTCCCTGTGGTGTGCTCAGGGGAGCTGCTCAGGGGAGCTGCTGGGGCACTGGTGTGAGCACTGGGACTCTGCCTGGGGCTCTGCCCAGCACCTCACTGGTGGTGTTTCCTCACGGACTGGTGCCAGTGGGAGCTGGTGGAGCAGGAGGTGTCACTGTCTGGGCACACACACTTCTGGGGAGGAAGGAGACCTTGCACCTGTTTCCTGAGAGCAGATTCTGTGCATCTGAGGGGAATTGTTCCCCAGATGGATGGATGAAATGAACACTGTAGCTGGAGCAGTCCCCAGCAAAACCTGACTGGGCAAAGTCTGGGGAGGTGCTCTGACCAGTCACAGATCAGCCAGATGGAGTCCAGCACTTCAGAGAAAGGGTTCCTCAGTGTTTTCCTAATGGATCTTATTCCACACCGTGCAGAGGGAAAGGCAATTGAGGCAGCTGTCAGTGACACACAGCACTACTTACACTGTAGGGGTGGCTCCCTAAGGGAGGGACTGTGATAGTATGGAGCAGGCAGAGTGCCAGAAAAGTGATGTGCATTTTGCATAACAAAGCCTTGGCTGGTCAAGGGATTAGCAGAAGAAACGAAGGTGTGAATACTGTATTTCCAGAGAAGCCTAGGGTGCTTCCAGGGAAGCCCAGAGTTCCGGGATGCTCAGGCTGCTGAACAAGAGTAACCCAGATGACAAGGAAGAACAGCTCCGTCCATATAAGCAGCTCTGTGAGCCATAGAGACCCCTCCAAAAGCTGACATTCCAGTTGTCATAGTGCTAGGAAATAGTAGTGTGAAATTCCCTTTGGAATGTTTTTGACACAGTTTCAAAATGGAGGACAAGAAGTGAACAAAGCTGTGCAAGAGAGATCCCTGCATATGTGGGATGGGATGTCAGTCTCTGCGGGCTTGGCTGGCTGTGGCTGCCAGCCTGGAACTCGCTTTTTGGTAGTGCCAGGTGTGCTGGAAAAGGAGGAGAAAGCAGCAGTGAGTTGAAATGTCAGCATCATTTCTGGATGGTTCATCAGACTGCCATGCAAACCAAGCTGCTAGAAAAAAATTGTAAATTGTTGTTGAAAACCACTGCTGTGTTAGAGGATGGGATGATCCCAGCTGCTGGGGGTGTGGGAGGGGCTGGAGAGTGGGCTGGGACTGAGGCAGGTGTGCAGTCCATAATGCACGTGGGGATATCCTGTCAGGCTTCCAGCAGTTTTGCAGTCTTACCTCATCTCTGGAATGCATCAGAGCACCTTAAGACAGGGCTTTGGCTGTTCCAAGTGTTTGTTGTAACCAGGGACTGGTGTGGCAGGTGTTTGGGAAACAGCTCACCAGGAACAGTGGCATGGGCCACTCTCCAAAGAACTGCATTGCACAGCTCTGAGGGATGTGAGACTGGCTCTGCCCTGACTGCTGCCTCATCCTTATCTCCTGTAGATAGTTATGTTCTTCAGGGAAGATAAGAGCTTGTCACACCAGTGGCTGCCTTGTCCACACCCATCCTGCCTGTGGACACAGCCCAGGACATGGGGATTTGGAGCTGCATCCCAAGTGGATGGTACTGTGAGACGATTTCTTATCTCAGGACATTTTGTTTTCCAGCTTCTCACAATCTCCAGCACTGGAGCTGGACAAATTCCTGGAAGATGTGAGGTAAGAGGGATTTTTTAAGACACCTTCCACTGCGTGTGAGACCGGAAAAACTCTGGAGAGGTATAACCTCAGATGCTGCTTCTTCCTTGCAGGAATGGAATCTACCCCCTCACAGCTTTTGGGATGCCACGACCCCAGCAGCCCCAGCAGGTCGTGGTGAAATCTCCCATTGCTCCCCCTTCAGTGAAAACCCCGACTCCAGAGCCCGCTGAGGTGGAGACGCGCAAGGTAAACGCTGAGGCTGTGCCCCACAGCCCCGTCAGCAGGCAGGGCCGTGGGGCAGCTGCTCACGGGTCTGTGCCTCTTGCAGGTGGTGCTGATGCAGTGCAACATCGAGTCCGTGGAGGAGGGCGTGAAGCACCACGTATGTTCCTGCTGGCTGAGCTGGGGAGGCTGTGCAGGGCTGGTGGCTCTGGTGTGGAGCCTGGGGTAGCCCTGTGCTGCTGCAGCTGCCTCTGACAGGACCCAGAGCCTGAGCCAGGCCTGTGCCCGCTGCTGCCCTGGCACCTGGGCCTGCACAGGATGGAACTGCCCGTGGCTGTTCTGTGACATCCCTGTGCGGCTCTGGAGGGGTGGTTCCCATCCCAGGGGGCAGTCTTGGGGTTGCTTCGGGCTTGCCATGGCAGCCTGCAGGACTGCAGTCCCTCATGAGAATTTCTTTGCCCTGCAGCTGACACTGCTGCTGAAACTGGAAGACAAGTTGAATCGACACTTGAGCTGTGACCTGCAGCCCAGTAAGTACCTTCTGCAGCCCAGTAAGTACCTTCTGCAGCCCAGTAAGTGCCCTTCTGCCCTTGCTGAGGTGCACTGGGGCTTGCACCGAGGACTGACACCTCCCCTTGCTCTGCAGATGACAACATCCAGGAGCTGGCAGCTGAACTGGTCCAGCTTGGATTCATCAGCGAGGTAAGCAGGGGCCAGGCCTGTGTTCCTTTCTCAGAGTTCAGTGGTTTATGCCACACCAGCCCCTTTGTGAGGAGGAGGCAGGAGCACTAAGCCAGGTTTCTGCCCTGTGGGACTCCAGCCATGCTCTCACCTTTGAGTACATGGGGCTTACCCCTCCCCATCCTCGTTGTCCCCAGGCTGACCAGAGCAGACTCACCTGTTTACTTGAAGAGGCGTTTAGCAAGTTCTACTACACTCGGAACGGAGCCCTGACGGCCGTGACTGTGTCATCTTAGCCCTGTGGCTCCTGGGCAGCCGGCGTGGCCTCGCTGCTGCAGCCGCTGTCGGGCATCCACACGACCCCAGCTGCAGTGCTTGGAAGCTCATCCTGCATGTGCCGTGGCTGGGCCCATCGACAGTCCTCCCTGCCCGCCTTCTAAAGGGGACTTTGCGCATCAGTATTATTTCCAGCCCTGTTTTTGTTGGGATTTGCCAGGTCGTGCTGCGGAGCTGAGACCTGACTTGGGGTGTTCTGCAGCCCCACTCATGTGCATGGAGTTTGTTCTGTTTGAATTGTTCAAAGTGTCTTTTGCACAGCACAGAAATGGTTTTTTTCTTTTTTTTCTGTTTTTCCTTTTTTTTTTCCTTTTTTTTTTTATTTAAAGGTAAGCAGGGGTGAGCCCCTAAGCCCTGCACCCCCCGGTCACTCCCCCCCTTCCCACGCCACGGGCCCAGGGGTGGCCGGGCTCGTCCCCCCTCCCCGCCCGGCGCTTCGCTCCCGCCGCCGGCTGCACTTTGTTTACTGGTTCGCACCCGCCCGGGGCCACGGCGTGTGCTGGCCCCGAGCTGCAGCCCCTGCAGCCCCTGCAGCCCTGCAGCCCCTGCAGCCCCTGCAGCCTCTGCAGCCCCTGCAGCCTCTGCAGCCCCTGCAGCCCCTGCAGCCCCTGCAGCCCCCGCCCTTCCCGCGGACTCCCGGGCCTGCAGCGGCCCCGGGGCCCAGCGTCGTCCCGGCGCGCGGCGGGGCCGAGCCGCGGCTCCTGCATCTCATTTCTATCATTTCCTATTTTTAATAAACTGTTTTGTAAATACGCGAGTGCCGCCTCTTGCGGGGCGGGGCGGGGCGGGGGGGCCGGGCCGAGGCCGCCCGTCCCTGCCCCGGGGCGGTGCCGGGCGCTCGGCGGCGGCGGCGGCGGCCATGGCCGGGGGGCGGCGGGGCCCGGGGGCGCTGGCGGAGCCGCGGCGGCTGATGCGCTCCGGGCTGGGGCTGATCGTGCTGGGCCACGGCAGCCTCGTGCTGGGCGCCATCGTGCACGGCTCGGTGCTGCGGCACGTGGCCGGCGCCCGCCGCGCCGTCACCCCCGAGTACGCGGCGGCCAATGTGGTGTCGGTGTGCTCGGGGCTGCTGGTGAGCGCCGCCGGGCCGGGCGGGGCGGGGCGGGGGCGGCGGGCCTGGCCCCCGCGCCCCGCTCAGCGCAGGTCTCCCCGCAGAGCATCGCCGCGGGCATCGTCGCCATCCTGGTGTCGCACAACCTGTCCCGGGCGGCCCTGGTGAGTGCGGGGCTGCGGCGCCGGGCGGGCAGGGGGGCTCGGCGCGGCCCTGCCCCGCCGGCAGCCGCTCCCCTGGACCTTGGCCCCGCGGGCTCCTTCCGCGTCGGCGGCGGCTGCCGGCGCTGCAGGTGTCGCCTTGTGCCCGGCTCGCCCCGCCGGCCGCTCCGGGGGATGGGAGCACCGCCCTGGGGCTGAACCTGCGGCCGGCTCGGGGGTCCCGCGTGGGATCGCAGGGTGGGCCGGCCCGGGGCGCGGGGCTGGGCTGTGGCCGGGGCTCCCGGCACGGAGCCGAGCCCGTGTGGGCTGAGGGGTCTCCGCGGAGCCCGAGAGAAGGGGCGTCCAGCGGTGCCGAGCTCACGGGGGTGAAGGATGCGAAAGGTGCGAGAGCCTTCTCCGAGGGCAGGGCGGAGCCGTCCTGGCAGAGGCAGCACACGGTGTGTGCTCCCCCGGGGAGCAGCTCTGCAGACACAGGAGTCCGGCCCGGGCGCTTCCCCGGGCTCGTACCAGCCCCGCTGTTCCCCTTGCCGCCTGCAGCACTGGACCCTGCTGAGTGTCTCTCTGCTGAGCTGCCTGCTGTCCACGGCGTGCAGCGTGGGGCTGGCGCTGGCCGTGGCGCTCACGGTGCACGGCCGGGGCTCGCACCTGGTGCGGGGCTGCGACAGCTCCGCGCTGCCGCTGGACGCCCGCGCAGCCATTGCCACCAACGACTGTCCCTTCAACACCACGCGCATCTACGTGAGTCTGCAGGGTCACGGCACACCCCCACTCCTCCCTCAGCCTCTCTGCTTCCTCTCGTCTTTCTTTTCACTCTCACTCTCCTTCCTGCTTCCTTCTCTCCCTCTTCCCCGTCTTTCCCCGCTGTCCACACAGGCTCGGTGAGTGTTCTCAGCCAGCCTGGTGCATGCCCATGCTCCCCCTGCCCGCAGGACACGGCCCTGGCGCTCTGGATCCCCTCCCTGCTGCTGGCGGCCGCAGAAGCCGTGCTCTCGGGCCGGAGCTGTTTGGTGGCTCTCGTCTTCCGGGGCATCGGGCCCTGTGCACACGGCTATGGCAAAGATCAGGTACCCCTGAGCTGGACACATCTCCCTCTGTGTCCCCCGTGCCTGCTGCCCTTGTGCTGCACTGGGAAGGCGCTTGCTGGGTTCTGCCGGGAACAAGGAGGGTGTGCAGTAGTGCGGGGGGATGCTGAGTTGGAACCTCTTCTAGCCAGCCTAAGTGCCAGAGCAGCACCCCGTCATGGGGAGTTGCAGAGGGACCCTCTTCCTTCATCCCCCTGGTAGCCAGGCTTGTTACTTTTTTGTGAGAACACTGCCTATCACATGTCCTTGCCACTCCACTTCCTGTTCTTTTTTTTCCTCCCTAGCTGGCCAGGCCAAGCACAGCAATGGAGAAGCCCCTCCGTGAGCGGCAGCAGCTCCTGGCAGGACTTGCTGAGTCTCCTGCGTAGCTGGAGGGGTGAGTGCACAGTGTGGGCTGTGCTTGGGATGGGGGGAGCAGGCTCAGCCATCGAGAGGGGCCATCCCCCCAGCAGCCCCCTAAAGCACCCCTCCTCAGGACATGGGCAGAGCAGTCGCTGTGGTGCTGGGCCCTGCAGCACAGCCTGGACTGACTCGTGCCCCTTCTCTCCAGGTGCTGCAGGAGTGCTGTGATCCAGCACGGCCGGGGCTGAGGTGGAGTCACACCTTCTGCAGTGTCCGTGTGCCTGAGGGGGCTGCAGGGGGTGCCTCGCCCCCAGCCCCACACCCCGCCTGGGACAGGCCCTGCTGTGGGCCCCAGGTGCCCTCCAGCCTCTCCTCTCGCTGCCAGGCCCTTCCTGCTGAAGGCTCCCTTGGTTTCTGTCAGCAGTGACGGGGTGGGCAGAGGTGCTGGGGCCCAATTCCTGGTGCCACTGCAGGCATGGCAGCTGGCTGTGCCTGTGCTCAGACACGTCAGGGAACAGAAGGGAAGAGTCCCTGTCATGTGGATCTCTGGTTTTCTGGAATAAATAAACTTTTCCTTTCTACACTGGCTGTTCTGAGTGGCTCTGCCAGGTGAGTGCTGGTTGGGAGCAAGGCCTGCCAAGGGAAGGAAGTGCAGCTACTCTGAGCCCCTCTCTGTGTTTGCCACTCCCCAAGCACAGGGATGTTGACAGAGCCGTGGCCTCAGTGTGAACACCCACGGATGTGGGGGTTGAGACACGTACAGGGTTTACAGCCCTGTGCCCAGCAGCTGCAGCTCTGCTGGGCTCAGCATCCCCTGGCAAACAGGAGCTCTGCAGCGCTGAGATTACAGATTTACTAAACAGATAACAGGTTTATTGGATGTGGAATGTGCTGAGGAACAGGCCTGAAAGCTGCCACAGTCCTGCTCACTAGAATAAGAAGCTTGGGAGTCCCCCACACCACCGTTGGAGGAACTCGATCACATCATGGCCCGCAGGGCTGTGGGATGTCTGCAGAGAGAGAGATGCCTTGGCTCTGGAAGGGGGCACCCCGTGGGCTGGGTCTGTCAATGCCCGTCAAGCAGCTCTGCCAGGAGAGTGCAGCAAACTGTCCCGGGACAAGGACCCACCCACAAGGACACTGCATTGTCAGCACGAGGGGCTGAACCCCACCCCAGCCTGCCTCCCCGCCTGTGGGGTTCTGGCTCACCTTGACTGCCTTCATGAATTTGTACCACACTTCCCTCTTCACTTCTCGGCCCGGCCTCAGCTCAAGCTTGTTCCTTAGCACTGGGTACCCTGGGGACAAAGTGACACATTCAGAACAAGCTGAGCCCCCACTTGGTGCACCCCTTCCCTGTGCTGCAGCTGGGGCTGCCCCAACACCACCGTGTGCTGGGAATGCTGCTGTCTCTAGGAGACCAGAATGAAGGAGTGTTCAAAGTGGTGGGACCAAATGAAGATTAGGGCTGAACTGACCCTGGGCAATGACACCCGAGCGTGTAGGTCCAATGACAGCACCCAGCTTCTGACCGTAGGAGCCAGAGCCCTGTTCCTGGTGCCTCACTCCTGCTCCCCCTTCTCTGACCCTTTTTAAGTCCTGCACTGCAGAGCAGGGCCAGGTGCTGCCCATCCTCCACTGTCTGTGCTGGCCAGCCTGGAGTCCCTAGGCAGAGCTGGGCCAGCCTGAGCACCACTGAACCACAGAGTGGCTGAGGTCAGAACTGCTCTGGGCTCTGTATGGTTCAACTCACAGCTCAGGCAGGCCACCCCAGCCCAGCTGTCCAGGCAGCTTTTGACTGTCTCTAAAGATGGTGATCGCACAACTTCTGTGCAACTCACTCCAGCGCTCACTCGCCCCCAGAGCGAAAAAGGGCCCCAATCCCATCCAGCAGAGCTGGTTCCCCACAGCCACAGTCTGCCCATCCTTACAGCACAGCCCCGCTGTCCTCCCAGCCTGCCCTGCAGCACGTTCCCACTCCCTGCATGGCGCTGGGTCCCCTCCTGCCCGAGGGAGCTGGCCTGGAGCTTACCTGTCAGCAGGCAGGGCAGGGAGCGCACCCCGGTGCCCGCTGCCACCAGGGAGGCCTCGAAGGTGCTGCGCTCGTCCTGCGGCAGCACCTGCTCCAGCCGCTGGTCCATGGACACGGTGAGCACCCAGTCCCTCACCTCCTCCCGCTGCTCCTCCTGTGGGCAAAGGCCGTTGCAAGCCCTGCACTCCTGACGCTGCTGCCCCGCTGCAGCCCCGCTGCAGCAGCAGGGAGCACAGGGGAGAGCAGGACAGGGGTGTGCAGGATGTGCACACAACACACGTGTGCACGGGGCAGTGGTGGAAGTGTGTATGTTGGGGAGCATGAGAGAGTGTGTCTGTGTCTGTGTGAGTGTGTGTGTGTGCACAGCCATGTGCACCCGTGTGTGAGTGCACAGCCATGTGCACTCATGTGTGTCTGTGTGCATGGGTATGTGCACCTGTGTGTGTGTGCACAGCCATGTGCACCTGTGTGTGTGTCTGTGTGTGCACAGCCATGTGCACCTGTGTGTGTGTGTGTGTGCGCAGGTATGTGCACCTGTGTGTGTCTGTGTGCATGGGTATGTGCACCTGTGTGTGTGTGTGCACAGCCATGTGCGCCTGTGTGTGTGTCTGTGTGTGTGCACAGCCATGTGCACTTGTGTGTGTCTGTGTGCATGGGTATGTGCACCTGTGTGTGCAACGCGTGTTTGTGTGCACAGGTGTGCCCACACGTCTGTGCATGTGTGTGCGTGCCTGCAGTGGGGGGACAGGCAGAACGTGGCAGTTCTGGGTCCGTTTCCATCCCCGGCAGTCTCTGCAATCCCAGCCTCACCCCAATCGCTGCTGAGAGGGCCCTGAAGCAGCATCACTGCTCTCAGGAGCTGCAGAGGACAGGGGACACTCACAGGCACGTGCTGATGGGCTGGAAGTGGCACTTCACAGGGAATGTCTGTCCTCTGAAAATCAGAATGGTCCAGGGAATCCAGGTTCCCTTCTTCGATGGCCTGGGAATGGAAGGGTGGAGTACTGGGTAATGGCAGTTGTAGAGCTCACAGCACAGCTCCTGGTGAGGATGCCCCTGCCTGTTCATGCTGTGGTGGCCCTCCTGTCACCCACGACCACAGCCTGCAGTCTCTCAGGCACTGCCGTGTTCAGGTGGCCTCAAAGAAGGGGGAGGTGTAATGGGCTGTTTCTGTTTTGCCCCAGCTGCTGCTGACAGCACGTGGAGTCCGGCACAGGGGGCTCTGTCAGCTCCCTTGGGTTTGGTGTTTCTGATGGCCAACCTGCTGGTCAGGGAAGGGACTGAGGGGACTCCCAGGTCCTGTATCACAGTGGCCAAAGCGCTGGGTCACGGCCTCCACCCCAAGGAGTTTTTCTTCTCTTGGAACACCTCGAGTGGGATCACCCTGGAAGCTGTACTGGCATCTGCAGCCAGGAGGATTTCAGGCCCAGGCTGTCAGGCCCGTGTGTCCCTGGCTGCCATGTGCACGGTGACATTGGCACGCCCAGGGTGGCTTGGCCAGGGCTGTGCAGGTGCCCTGCGTGGCAGGTCCTCCCACAGGGGTGTGAGGGTGCCCACTGCTCCCCAGGCTCACACTCAGTGGGGTTTGGGGGCTCTCTGCACCAGCACAAGCTGTAGTGTGCTGCCCCAGGAGCCTCAGGGGCCCTGTGGTGGCCCCAGAGCCCATTTCAGAGACAGCCCTCCCCCCAGGCCACACTCACATCTGAGAGGTCCAGGAAGCGGTTCAGGAAGACAAATGCCATGTTCTCCCAGCCGACTGCCTGGTGGGGATAGGAACCCTGAGTGAGACTGGGCAGCTCACCCTCACAGCCAGTTCTTCTCCCAGAGCCCCGCCCGGGAAGGATGTGCCTCTGTTTGTGCCACGGTGTCCTGCCTGCAGCCCAGGGAATGGCCAAGGGGATTGCACATTCCAGCTCGCTCTCCCCAAAGACTGAATCCCTTGCACAACCAGCTCAGCACCACAGGCTGTCCCACAGAGTGCAGCCAGGCACCATGACCAGGCTCCACGGGGCTTGGAGCAGCCTGCTCTGCTCAGGGTGTCCCTGCCCATGGAGGGAATGGAACAAGATGAGCTTTAAGGCCCCTTCCCACATAAACCATCCCATAATTCTATTACTGCACAGCTAGGTCCAGGCAGCGAGGACATGCTGCTGTCCCTGCCACGTGTCACAGCTCCCAGGCAGACTGGGGGATGCAGAGCAGAGCTGAGCAGTCTCATCCACACTGACAGAACCACAATGTGGCCTCTGTGCACCCCGGGGTCTGTAGGCCCCATCTGCTCACTGGCTGAGGTCTGGCCAGCCGCTTGAGGAACAGCTCCAGTGGCAGAGTCCAGCAGCCAAGGGAGGACTTGGGAAGATAAAGCTGAGAATCCCTGAGCCCAGGGTGCCCAGTGCCCTTGTCTGGCCCTTACCTTGGCAGCCATCCCAGCCTCGTAGAAAGCCTTGTCTGCAGGGAGCAGATCCGTGTGGCGCAGCAGGGAGATGGACAGCTGGGCAGCCACCATGTCCTGGGGCACACGGACAGCAAAGCCACAATTCAGCAAAGGAAAAACAGGCTGCAAGGGATCTCATGGCATAACCACAGACTCACAGCAAGGACTCTACACCCATACATGCCCTACAGGTAAAACAGGTCAAAACCTTCAGTCCAGACCCTGAGTTCCCTCACTACAGAGCACATGGGACTGAGGGTGAAACTCTCCTGCTTTATAAGCCCTGCTATTTTTCACCAGAAGCCACACCCAAACATCCCCCATCTAAGTCACAGAGCAGGTGAGGTTGGAAGGCATTGCTGGCTTGACACTGCTGGCAGTTCCCAAATCCTGACCCTAGCCCCAGGCAAAGCAGAGGCAGCTTCATGCCTGGTTCAGGAACATGCCTGGTCAGGTTCTGACATCTCAAGGAATGGAGACTCTCCAGCCTCTCCAAGAAACCCATTCCAGCCACAAGTCTCAATAATTTTTTTCTTGTATGCAATTATGTAAGAATTTTGGAGCAGGGGTGAGGAACTGAAGGGTAATTTCACTCTTCTGCTGCCAGATACCCATTGTCACACAAGAAATGTCAAGGTCACCCCTTCTTCACAGTCCCAAATAGACTGCCCAGCACCTCAACATTCCACAACTGTGAGATCTGTACAGGTTTCCAAGACATCAGCCTTGGCTCTTGCTGTCCGACATGTTTCTGGACCCCCAACATCCACACACACAGCCATGGGAAAGTCCCAGTCTTCCCTGTGGCTTTTACAGGGCTCCTTTTCCTTTTCCCAGCCTTCTCCATCACAATTCCAGTCCCACATCCATCCAGAGTTCTAGAACAATTCCACAATCCCACACGGGTCAAGACTTCAGCAGGGAGGCCAAGAACAAATCCCAGTGCACACAAGACTCCAGAGGAGTCACAGAGCCTTGAGATACCTCCAAACAGGAGCTCCCAGAGCCCCCCAAAGAGGCCCAGCACACAGGACCAGCACCTGCTGAAGCCCTGGGCAGATGATCTGCTCTGAAGACCGCATGTGAAGCCCAGCAGCTCTTGGAGCCCAGGACAGCAGAGAGGAAGCCATCCCCCTCCAGGGAAGACCAGGTTTTTTTGTGACCCCTGATTTTCTCCTCTCCTGCTCCTGCACCTCTGCTCTCACAAGTCATGCCAAGCACACGGATCAGCTCCTGCCCTGGTCTGCAGCTCAGCCACAGTGGCTGGGGCAGTGCCCACCATCTCCAGTGCCCCCTGCCAGTGGAGGGCTGCCAGACCAATGCAGCCCCATTCTCACACACGGTGTTGATTTGTGGAGTGGAACAGTAACCCCTGAACAGCCCTGGCCCTGCAGGCCCCCAGGGTCCCCCCAGGGTGGGGAGGGGGCAGAGGGGCCCCAGGGCTCACCAGCTGCAGGCCCTGCACGGCGGCGCGGGTGGCGCAGTAGTGAGAGACGAGCAGCATCCGCTCAAACTCCTCCTGCACCGGGGCACTCCCCTCGCCAGACTTCAGCAAGGCCTCACACTGGGGAGAGAAACGGCAGCACTGAGAGCAGCAGGGCACAGGGGCACCTCTCAGCCAGGTGAGACAGGAGAGGGAAGGGTGTGAACTGTCAGAGACCTCTGGCACTGAACAAGGGCTGTGCCTCGGCACGCTGCAGGAAGGAGGCTGTGGGAGCCAGGGACAGGCACCAGCACTGCAACAGCAGCACTGGGGTGAGCCTGGGTGCACAAAGCAAGGATTTTTGGATTTTGCTTACACTCAAAGTAGGTATTTGTGGGACAGAAACAGAGATAAGGCAATCATGGTCTCTGGCTGAGGTGTTCTGGACAGGAATGAGGAGCAGAAGGCTCTAAGCATCCATGGGGAGATGGGGAGGACTCTATTTCCAGGCTCAGTAGCTCTGTGCTTTCCCCATGCAAGCTGCTGAATATGGGTGCAGGATGAGGACATCATGACAGCTCCCACGCTGCAGTGACCCACGGAGCTCTGCAGGGGCAGTGTCCAGACACACTCCTAGGATCTGGCCTGGAGCACTGGGTCTCCTTCTCTGCCTTCTCTTGCTCAGCCACATCCACTCCAAGGATCCTGTCTGCCTGCTGTGCACACTGCCAGCTCTTTACCCTTAGCTTGTGTTCTAAACACGCTGCCCCTGTCCCCCCTGGGGGTGGGAGCTGAGCAGGCAGTGGTGGCTGTGGTCTCACTCACCAGACTGAGCAGCATGTCCCTGAGGCCAGCCCAGCTGAACAGGCAGTGGTGGCATGTCCACACTCACCAGACTGAGCAGCATGTCCCTGAGGCCAGCCCAGCTGAGCAGGCAGTGGTGGCTGTGGTCTCACTCACCAGACTGAGCAGCATGTCCCTGAGGCCAGCCCAGCTGAGCAGGCAGTGGTGGCTGTGGTCTCACTCACCAGACTGAGCAGCATGTCCCTGAGGCCAGCCCAGCTGAGCAGGCAGTGGTGGCTGTGGTCTCACTCACCAGACTGAGCAGCATGTCCCTCAGGCCAGCCCAGCTGGAGTACGCCTCTGCACAGTTCATGCCCGGCGCATTCACCATCTCCACAAAGAGGCGCTTATAGATGTTGAAATTCTGCAGCAAAAGGGAGAGAAGTGTGGAAGGACACAGACAGGGAGTGAGCAGACTCTGAGCTCTCCTGCTGCAAGCACAGGCCAAGGAAAAGGCTCCCAGAGCAGCAGTGCTGCAGATCCTTGGCTGGAAAGGGTGCTGGGGGGAAGGCAGGGAAACAGGAAAGGATGGAAGGATGGCACTGCAGCCAGTGCTCTCAGAGAGGCAAAAGGTTCCTGTTGTTCTGAACTTGGTGCTCAAGGTGCTCAAAACAAACACAAACTCAACTTCCCCTGCTCCTTCCCATGCAGAATACGCTGGGAGATTTCCTTCAGCCCCCTGGAAGGATCCACTGCAGGGCTGGACACGCAGGACATGAGGCAATCCCAGCTCAGCTGGGAGCCTGGCAAATGCAGTGATCACAGCCCCCGGGACACGGTGCTGCCCTGGTTACCTGGGGGTTGGCAGGTGCTCCATGCTCCACGTAGAGGCGCAGGGCTTTATCCCAGCTGCCCTCACAGATCAGGTGTGTTGCATACAGAGCAATGTACTTGTGCAGGACTGGATAGCTCTGCAGAAGACAGAAAGCAGCAGCGTGAGACCCAGGAACTGAAGACTTGCCACTTGGTGAGATGGATTCAGCCGTGTGTGCACAACCCCACACACCTGAGTCCCAAAGGTGAGAAGGTAATCAGAGCCAGCCTGCCCTCAGCACGCCTGGGTTTTGATCTGGGCCCCACTGACACCTTTATCTTGGCTAGCTGATGCTGTGCTGATCCTCCACACATGCAAATACAGCAGTTTTCCAGCTGTTCACCACCTGCCAAAGGAATACTGCCAAACACCTGAAGGATGCAGCACCTCTACTACTGTCAACAAGGCTACCCTTGCAAAGCAGCCCTTAGTCTAACAAAGAAAGTAACTGAAGCCCTGGGTGAAGATGTATAATTTACAAAGATGCTCTAGGTCCATTATCCACACACTGTCACAGCTCCAGGACTGCAGACCTCCTGAGAGTGCTGCTCATACCTGTGCTGACCCCACAGACACTGCTGAGGACTGCTACTGGCCTCACAGAAATTCAAAAGAGGAAAGAACTGCTTCACACATGCATAAATATAGTAATGAGAGGAAGAAAATGGCATAAAACGTGCAATCCTGCTAAAAACGGAGCAATGGAAGCAGGTTTATTATGCAGAAAAAAGACCAGTGTCCCAGCAGATGTCCAGAACTCGAACACACAGGTGGGGTGCTGGTGAAGCACCATGTTCAGTATAAAGATAAAAGGATAAAGATTAAAGCTGGTATGTGGCCTGTTTTGATAAATGTCCCATTTTTGCTGGATAATCACTGTAGAGCAGCTGAGTCAAAGGGATTATGTTCTGCACTGGTCACTGAAAAGGGTCATGCTAATGCTCTCTTAGAGGCACAGGCAGACACCAAGATCTTGGACTCAGTGTGGCCTTGTGGTGCCCAATCCAATGAACTAGCTGAGTCTTTCCCATTAAATGGAGTGTGCAGTAACTCTGTGGCTCCTGATAAGCAGAATCTCAACACAGGAGCCTCCCAAGAGAACAATGACTACAACAGAGACCATCTGCATCACAGAGAAGCCCAGGTCTAAGAAACACCAAGTTCACTCTAGCAGAAGCCAAACTTAGGTTGTTGGAACCAAAGTTGTGAAACCACAGTCCCAGACATTCCCAGTGCTTTTGCAAGGCTTCAGTGCTGGCTTGAGTGACAAGCTGTGATGTCCCCACTAACTGCAGACACTGTTGCCAAGGCTGCCCTGTTATTATTGCCCTGTTATTCAGTCTGAATCAATACCTCACTCCAAAGAACTACCCACCCTTCACTACCTCCATTATCAGCAACCATTTAACCAATAACTGTTCAATAACCAATCAATAACCACGGAATACAAACCATCCTGGTAATCGAGAGCTGTCTTCTCCTGTTACTGCCTTGAAAGAGGACTGTAAAGCAGTTTCATTTTGCTTTTCTCCATTTTATTATTCTGCTGAGGTAATTTTGTTAGTTTCAGGTCAGTAAAACTGAAAAATGTCAAATTTGCTTTCCTGACTAGGATGTCTCATTCTGACTGACACCACCACACTCATGAACATAGAAGGCTTTCTTCTACAAATCCCTGTTTCCATGGTACCAATTACTTCCAGCCCAAACAACTCATTTAGTTTCTTCCAATGCTCCATTAATCACAAAATTTAAACACAATATGCTTGAAGGTTCTAGCACTTCCCCACTCATCCTGACTGGCCACGATGGGACAGTGGTGTGGTGCTTCCTGAGCTCTGCAGTGCTCTGCAGGCTGCCCACCCACCCCAGGACCCCAGGTCTGTCCCTGAGGGCTCACACAAGCACTCACCTGCTTAGCTGCAACCTCCAGGCACTTTTCCCACTGCTCCTGCTTTGCATATGTATCCAGAGCTGCCATGACATCAATTCCCACCAGCTGAGGATGGAAACAGCCATGAATTCCCTGTGCAGGCCATGCTACCTACCCACATCATGCAGCCATCAGGTCACCCGTGTATTTTTTCCCCAGTCTCTCCCCCTCCACAGCATGAAATCACAGAGCCTGTGTGACCCAAGTTCCACTGAGAGGGACCTGGTCAGGCAGAAGATGCTGGCCCATGTGAACCTTACGAAGGTCAACAAGGCCAAGTGACAGGTTCTGCACCTGGGTCAGAGCAACTCCACGCACAGATGCAGCCTGGGTGGAGAAGGGATGGAGAGCAGCCCAGAGGAGAAGGACTTGGGGGTGTTGGTGGACAACAAATTGGACATGACCTAGCAATGCATGCAGGAGGTGCAATGAGATGAGCTTGAGATAAGCTTTAAGATCCTTTCCCACCCAAACCCTTCTGTGATTCTGTGGTCTGGCATGCAGTAGCCATGGCTCACAGCACATACAGACTGCTCACTCATACTCATAGTCAGGCAAAAGGCCCATGAGAAAGGCCCCAAGGATCTGCACAGGCCCTGACATCACTTCCCAGCCTGTGAGGCATCCCAAATACATACCGAATCCACCTTTCCTTGTTTTTTCAAATACTCCTTGTAACGTTGGTCCACATACTCCTCTGACCTGTGGGTAGAAAGAATCCCAAAATGCAGCAAGACTCACACCTTGCATCAGTGCAGAGGCTGGATTCAGCCTTGGAACTAGCAGATTCCAGCTGTGCTGTGTCTTGCTGCTGGTGCACAGACGGATGGGGAAGGAAAGGGTCTAAGCAGCTCCTCACAATCCAATACGTGAGGAGAACAATGGATCACAGGGCTTTCAGAAGGGAGCGCATGCACAGAATTATGGCAAGGGGTGAAACAAAAGGGGATAACAATTTCTGTGGGATGGGTGGCAATAGAAAAGGGTCAGAATGTTAAATGGCTTGGGAAGGGCAGCTGTGGAGAGTGTACCCTGTGGAGCCTGGGAAGGCCACTGTGGGGAGAGTCCAGGAAACTTAGGGGCAACAGGACAGCAAAGACAGGACAAGGGATCAGCTGGGGTGGATGGGGAACAAGAAGGGTACGGTTTGCAAAGTTCAGGGCATACCTGGGGTCGAACTCCTTGGCTATGTGCTTGGCCTTGCTCCATTCCTCCCCCTCAATTAAGGCATCGATAGCTTCTCGGATGAGGTCCAAGTTCAGGTAGAGCTCAGCTGCCTGCAGGGCCAGAGACAGCTCCATGGGAGACAAAACTCCAAGGGTCCCCTGTATCCCAGGCTGAGGCTGGTGCTGGACCATCACACAGACACAACAGAAAGTCTCTTCCCAAAAGATGAGCCTCTCCTCTGCTTCCTGCCTCTCCCACGGCCTGGCTCTCTCACACTATTCCAGGACTTGATTCATTCCCGTCTTTCATCCTCCTTGAAGATTCTGCATGGCCTGCCTCTAGACAGGGCCATCCGTTCACCCCTCACCCCAGGGCAACCTGACCTCCCTCCCTTGGTTAGGGCTCTCCCTTCCAGTGTCACTTCTCCAGGCTGGGGCAGGAGCCAGAGCTCACCATGCTGTATTTCTTCATGGCCACCAGCTGAGGAGCCACAGTCCGTGTCACTTCCACGCTCCGTGACTGACCCAAGAACTTCACAGCCAGCTCAGCAGCCTGTGAGGAGGAATTGTCAGCAGCTCAATTGATTAAAATGGTGGGAGAGTAGGATGAAGCTGGGAAGTGCTCAGTCCTAGCTAAAAGACTGGCAGCTGGAAGCCCTCGAAGGATGGAGGAAAGGGACAAATGGCAGGTTGTTTTGACAAGTCAGAGGAGCAAAGCCCAGCTACTTCCACACATAGAAGATCAGACAAGGACATAATTGCTGAAGTTGGTACAAGGACATGGGAGTGAGTGAGAAGCATGAGCAAGAATGCAGCACAAAGGCTGGGGGCACAGAGCACGAGAAGCTGCTCCTCTAGCAAGGGCTGAGTCATGAGCTGCAGCTCCTCAGCGCAAGGAGCCCTGGGCACACAGACAGGGCCTGCCACAGGCAGTGGTGCCAGAGCACGGGAGGCAGCACCATGCAGGATAAGCACAGCCTGTCATGGCTCAAGAGAACAGCTATGAAGGCTTTCAGCCCTGCAGTCACTGCAGCCCGCAGCTCTCCTGTGCCCTGCAGAGGCTGGGATCTCTGAGGTGCACTCAGGCTGTGCAGGAGCTTCCAGGCAGAAGAGAGGTGAAGGGAGTCACAGCCCCACGGGTACCTTCAGTAAACACTTCTCCACCAGGACGCTGTTGCTGGCATCCTGCACCTTCAGGTAGCAGTCCACTGCCCTGGCGTATTCCCCAGCCTGCTCCCACTCCCGTGCCTGCTCCAGCAGCCCCTCGGATCCACTGCAGGGAGGAATGCAGGCTGTGAGCAGGACTGGCATCAGCCAGAGATCCTGCAGAGGGCAGGGAGGTGCACACTGCAGGCAGGGACCTCGGACAGAGCAGAGCATGTGACAGAGAACATGGAACAGTGCTGAGAACTGACCAAAGACCCTGGAACATGCTATGGCACTACAGGACACCATGGAGACTTGTAAGTGAGGCAAGATGCCATCTGGGAGATCTTGGATGGCAGAAATAACCCTCCCAGAGCAAAAAGGAAGGATGATAGGAAACCTATGCAGTAAGAAGTCCGGAGTCCTCAAGAAGGAAACAAGTGGATGTCAGGGATCCCATCAGGCTGTCTCTGTAAGGCATTAGCAAAATGGCCATGGGGAAGAGATTCCAGGCTCTCTCCTGCAGCCTGAGCACAGCACTCCTTACCTGGAGCCTTTCTTGCCAGCCTCTCTGGCACACTCCTCCTGCAGCTCTCCCAGCCGGCCGGGCACGTACTCCTTGCAGATGCGCAGGGCCTCGCTCCACATGCCGGCCTCCTGCCCAGGCACAACGGGAGAGTCTTCACCAGGACCCCCCACGCTCCTGCCACCATCACAGAACTCATCTCTCCCCTTGTGCCACCCTGACAGACGTCCTGGGGTGACTTTGTGATGCTTGTATCCCCCACTGTCCGTGCTGTTTATGGTGGACATTGAGTTCTACGCCTTTACGACAGGTTCTGAGAGCGAGGGGGAGGAAGAGGCAGTGTGGGGTTTGTTTGCAGAACTGCACTCACTGCCCCCATTCTGCTCCTGGACTGTGCTGTCTGCAGCATGGACAGACAGCAGGACAGAGCTCTCCTCTGCTTTTAGTTGGTTTTTAGCTAGCTGAGGCAGAGACGTTCCCTGGACTGTTTTCTTTCTTTTTCTTGGGACTGCTTAGACCTGTTCTGGACTGAAAGCCCAGAAGAGCACCAGAGCTCACACCTGCAGTCCACCGGGGCGTGGACCTCGGCATTTTCCAGCACCAGAGGGACTGATGGCAGACTGAGAGAGCTGAGATACACCCACAGCAAGGACCTTCTCAATTTGCCACCTCTCCTCAGAGCAGTGAGAGGTTTTATTGTTTCATATTATTCACTTTTTATGCTTGTCAGCACTTTGTTTGTTGAATGAACAATTTTTTCCACTTTTCTCTAAGGAGATTTTTTCTCTCATCAATTGGGGGAGGTCCGTTTGGGTTTGCTTCCCAGAGGGACCCCATTCGGAGGTTTCCTCCCAAATTTGCCCTAAACCAGGACACCAGAGAACTGACTAGAATAAACAACCACTATAGCACCACCCTATTCCTTCCTCCCCCAAAACAGCACCTGTGTCTATCCACCTGCCCTCACTGCCTCAGGGGAACATGCTCATCCATTCCAGCCACCTCAGTGGAATGGGCACTTCAGCCTCCAAATGCACCTCCTCTGCTATCCCAAGGACCACCCATACTCTGGCAGGACACATCCTCCAGAACTGTGAGAGCACAAAGCTATGATGCGAAATCCACTGGTTCAGTCCTCAGGCCAGAATTAAATTCCTCTAGAAACCCTGAGTAAATGGTTTCTCTTTGGCTACTAAGCTGACAGGGGGGAGCTGTGAAGAGAATTTCACTCCTTCATCTAAACTGGGTTCTTGTCCAGTGAGGAAGGCAATGATGCTGCTGCAGACTGCACTCACCTTATAGTATTTGATGGCCAGCTCAGGTCTCTGTGCTCGCAGGAGGAAGGCCTCTGCCTTCTGGAACTCTCTCTGCTCAAAGGCAAACTGCGCCTGTCCCACGAGCACATCAGCCACGCTGTCGGGGTCGTGAGCCTCGGCCACGCGCTGCGCCGCGTCCCAGTCCTGGTTGTGCACAAACCTGGCAGGGGGAGATGTACCAGGGACACGAGATGCAACAACAAGGGTGACCAGGAGCACCAGGAGCTGCAGAGGCAGCCAGGCTGGCGTTGCATGCAGGGGGCAGAGGCAGCAGGCCAGGGTGTGGAGCACACATACATCAGCACAGCTTCCTTGGGCTTCCCAGCTTTAATGAATTCTCCTTCAGCCTCTTCAAATTTGCCCTAGAGGAGAAGTGATTTGTTTGCAAACCCTCCTGTTCTGGTATCATCACATGACCTCCTCTACTTACCACAGGGCAGGGAGGATTGCTGAAGCAAAGGTGTGTGGAGCTTGGTGCTGCCATCACGGAGCCCTTTGGACATGCAGTGACTGCTGCAGGCACAGTTACCTGAGGCACTACAGAGCTTGCACCTGTCCCAGGGGGAAATTACCTCGTCTTCTAGGAACATGGCATACTTCAAGTGGATGTCTGGCATCTTCTGCTTCATGGAGAGGCGGGCCAGCTCAAAAGCAAATTCAAAGACCCTGCAATGAAAGAGAGAAGAACCCTGTGCTGTGAGAGTGTGCCTTCATCCAGAACAAGACATCAAGCAGAGCACAAGACACTGGGAGAGGAGAGAGGGGGATATGGGGGGTCCCAAGTGAATTAGCACTGCCCATTCCTCCTGTTCCTGACCAGGAGCTTTTAGAGTTTCCACTAAAGAAATCCAGCTCCTTCACACCTGCTGTTAGAGCCCAAGGCAGGAGCCAAGAGATGTGGGAACCTTGGGAAGAGCAGCAATGAATGGCCACACAGGCAGACACCTGGCCAGCTGCAGAGCAAGGCCAAAGCTTTTGTGGCAGGCAGTTACTTCTGGTGACATGAGGAGTATTTCCTCCGTGCTCAGAGCTCTCACAAGCCTTCCCCTGCAGAGGGCAAGGGACAAACTGCATTTGCCTGCCCAGCTCCGAGCTGGCATTTGAGAGACTGACACAAAGACGAAGAGTGGGATGTGTCAAGGACGTGGAAGGCCTGTGTGAAGCATGGTGGGATGGGAAGATGTCATTTTCTGGACTGCAGCTACCACATGCACACAGTTACCTTGGCCCACACGGTTTTTTACTGGGTAGGCAGAGGGGAGGGAGGTGCTGGGTGGAGGCACCTGCGTACCCACTGTCTGTTGCATGGTCAATGGCCATCTCCAGAAGCCCAAACTTGCTGAGGAGTTTCACAGCTGCCTCTCCACCCAGGCTCTTCGCCCACAGATAGGCCACATGCTTATGGGAGTTTGCACCCCCGTGTGCCTTGGCCACCTGTCCAAAGAAAAGAAATGGAAAAACCCCGTGTATCTGTTTCACCTTCAGCAGACTGAGCCCCTCTCATGCTGCCTGCCAGCATGAGGGAGCACCAGAACCATCTGTTCCCTCCCAATGAACGCCTCTGCGACCACCACTGCACTGAGATGGGAGAGTAAGAGAAAGGCAGGAGTGGTGCAGCACAGCAGCTGCTGCCCCAGCACAGCCACATCCCTGTCTGCAGAGCAAGGTGACCCCAGCACTCCACGGCCACACTGAGGGGAGCAGTGCTGGGGGCTGTGGCCAGAGCAACCTCTGAGTACAACAGGATGCAGTGCCCAAGGGCAGGGCAGTGCCCAAGGGCAGGGCAGTGCTGCAGGAAGGGCAGTGCTGCAGGAAGGGCACAGCAGAAAGGCCAAGGGTCAAACCCTGCTGCTGGATTACAGTGGTGCAGACTGAGAGGCCCATGGGCCTCCAGGGCAGTTCTGAGGCTGGGTAATGTACACCAAACATTCTGATCTTGCAGTGAACAGAGACAAGGCAGTTCCCAGCAGGATCCCACAGCCAGAACCCCAGCCCTGCACAGGTGGGCAGCAGTGAATGATTATTACCCTGTATGCATCTTCCCACATGTCATGAACTCTGTACATGTTCACTGTGGTCTTCCAGTCCTTGGCTTCCAGGTAGTGGTACTCAGCCTCCTGCAGGCGCCCCTCTGCCTCCAGCTCCTGCAGTGAGAGGCAACCAGACAGTGACACCTGTGGTGGTGCATCCCCCTTCTCCTTTCCAGGCTGCAGTGTGAGCTCAGAAATGCTCCTTAGGCCTTGGGAACAGCACCTGGGCTCAGCTTCTCCTGAGCTTATCAGAAACACTGTCTGCTCCCAGGAACTGATGTTGTCTAACGAGCTTCTGTTTTGCTTACGACCAGCCTTGGGAAATATTGCTCTGGCCTGAATGGCAAAGCATCCCTGTTCTCACACTTTTAGAGAAAGTGCCAAGCCAAACTCTGGCCAGGATGAAACATTGCTATGACTGCAGCCTGCTCTCTTGTGACCCTGTAAACAGCAGTCCTATAAACCTGGGACCACAGTGGGCTGTGACCAGCAATGTCCCTCTGGGGGAGGGACACCTCTCAGAGCAGCAAACACTCAGATTTGCTGGTCTTGGAGGATCACCAAAACATTACATGTCCTGAGCCAATACCCTCACTCCTCAAGACCCGATCCGTCACCCACCAGGAGATTTGCAAAGGCCTCCAAAGTCAGGATTTCACTGACCTCTGGGGGGAATTTTTCACAGGTGCTTTGCTTGCACTGACTGTTTCTGTCTGTGTGCATAAAGATGCACATATAGTACAGCAAATCTGGGAGCAATGTGGCTTTCTTAGATGTAAGTATCTTGGATATCTAAAAGTTAAGGCCTGTAGGTAAGGTTAACTTATAGTTATTAACTCAAATGCTGCTAAGCGTTGCTCTTTTGCTAAGTTGTTAAACGTAAGTTATAAGCTAAGTGTTGCTAAGTCTTACTCTTCTGCTGAGTTGCCAAGTATAACTTCAAAATTATAAGTCAGGCTAAATGCTGTTAAATGTTATTCCACTGTTAGATTGTTAAGGTTAAACTATAAATTAAGTTAGGTGTAAGTGAAATGTCTTCCTACATTAAATAGTTAGGCTTAAGGTATAAGTTGAGTTAAAGTACTCGTATGTTTGAGTGCTGGCAAACTTTTAGGCTGTTGTTTTTTATCTGTGTCTTTTTATGTTTTTGTTCACTGTCTTCTGTCACATACACCCACACCCACACACCCCCCACATACCCCCACCCAGTTCTCAGTTAATTTCTGCTTTGATTGCCTGGATTTTGTTTGGTTTTGTTGTTGCTTGTCTTCCCTTGTTGTGTCTTAGCTGTCCTGTAAGTAATAGAGTGAATCTTGACAACAAACTTGTCGTGCTTTAATGCTTAATATTAAACCTGATTTTTGCTCATACCCTTGCCACTGATTTTTTAAGCAATCTCAAACACTTGTTTGTAACAACAATCCTGCCCCTGCGTGGTCTCGCTGATCCCCTGCCATGAGATGCACTCACCTTGCCCAGGTGCAGGTGAGTATCTCCAAGTAAGTCCTTGTGGTACTTGGCTACGAGGGAAACCATCCTGTCATACATCTTACACTTCTTGTACATGGTGATGGCCATGTCGGGCTCATTCACAGTGATGTATAGCCTGGGAAAAGCAGCACATCCCAATGCCTCAGCCAAGGATAAAGCCAGTCCCTGAAATCTTCCTGCAGCCTGAAATATCAGCTCGAGTTCTCCGTGCTGGAGAAAGTTCCTCTGACCATTCCAAACCCCAGTCCCAAATTCTCCTCCTAACCCAGGAAAGGGCTTCTCCTCACTACAGCAAAATTTTCAGGGCTCAGTCTTGGACTGATACCAGTACTGGAAGGAACTCACCTCTCTGCTTCTTTGTACTTGCCCTGTCTCTCCATCTCCTGGGCCTGGGTTATGTACAGCACACTCACGTCCTCCTGGCTCATACACTTGACTGCCAGCTGCCAGAGGAACACACCAGGGAGAAATGAGCAGCAATTTCCTGACACATGACAGTGAAGGAGAAGAGGAAAACATATTTCCTTCCCGTCTGACAAACAGGTATCTGTGCTATATGCTCTGCAAAGCACAGGCAGTCCCTTGTTGCTGTCTCAAAACACACAGAACCAGCTCTTGGGGCGGGCATTTGTGCCTGAGGTGCACCCACATGGGGCTGTGAGTGAGAAGGCCTCGGTCAGGATGGGAATATTGGGAACGGATTTCTTGCTGGCTGCTGGATGTCCCTGCACGTGTATTTAAGAGGAGCACTGGCTGATCAGGTATTGGTGCACAAGGCACTGCCACCTCCTGATGGAAGACACATCTCACCAGCAGGGTGAGGTTCACAGAAGCTCTGGCTTCTGACTCTACCTTGTGAGCCTGTTCCCAGAGCCCAGCCTGTGTGTACATGTCAACAGCATCCTTGGTCTGGCCTCCTTTGATGTACAGCTCCTCTGCAACCTGCCAGGAAAGGACCACACTCAGTACATCCAAGGGACACACAGAGCAGTGACTGTGGTCTGTGGCCTCACCTGATACTCCTGTAAAGCTGCATAATGCTGGGCAATCTTGAGGTAATATTTGGCTGCAGTTTGTTTGTCCTGCAAGTCCAAAATGTAGACGGCCTTCTTCCACTGCCGGGCTTCCAAAGCTGCCTCAATGGCCTTAACTGAGCACCTGGCACCAAACGCAGTCTTTAGAGCCAGGCAGCAGGCATCTCCTCCAGCTACACTGTGCCAGGGAGACAGAGTGCTCTGCTGCTTGATTCAGCTTCCCCAGTTAGAGCAGCACAAAGCAGCTGAGGAACTGGCAGTGCTATGGGGGATGAAAGAACTGGGACAGCAGGGAAGAGCAGTCAGCACTCTGAGACCTTGGGAGAGATATGGGAAGGCATCAGTGGCTGCTGCACGCAAGCAAGTGGGCACTGCTAAGCAGGGTAGTGGGGGACCACTCAGGCAAACCCCCTGCTGACAGAGGCAAAGGTATCAACATTTGCCCTGCTGCTTATACAGCCTTCCCCTGCTCCCACCTGGCTTCGATGTAGTGGTTAATAGCAGCATCCAGCTGCTTCTGCTGCACCAGATGGTCTCCCCAGGCCTCCTCCAGCTTCACAACCTCTGCAGGAAATGCCAGGCGAGCCAGCTCCACAGCTGCAAGGGGACACAAGAGCTGTGAGAGTCCAGCAGGGAAGCAGAACGGTGGGGCAAGCATGGATCTTGGATCTGGCACAGAAGGAGGGGAATGGTGACTGTCTCAGCCACCCCAGCTCCAGTGGGTTACCCACAGCCTAGACCCTGTGCAGAGCTGGGTCAAATCCACGCTGGTGCAGTCAGCGTGGTCAAGGGCTTGGGACAAGACACTCTCCTGGGACTGCATGTGCAAGTACAACTACGTGAACATACACTCAATTATATGATAGGTGGAAGCTGCAGAGCATTCAGGCCTCTCCAAGCTCCAGGGCAATATTTCATGTTGCCACCAGGCCAGAGGGCCCAGGCTCCTGGTGGACATGAAGGGGGGAGCACCCTGAGCACGGTACCTTTGAGGAAGGCACTGCCCTTGCTGTAGCACTCCAGAGCCTTTCGTGGGTTCCCAACCTTCTCAAACAGGTCTCCAGCCTAAGGACAGATACAAGCTGCCAGTTTCCAGAGCCACCATTGCCCCACACCATCGTACTCTACCAGCTCCATGCACACTCTGCACCAGCTCTGCCCTCCCAACTAACCAAGTGTATGGGGATTAAGGAACTCCTAGGAAAGCCAGAATGTGCCAAGACCATTGTCCTCTCTGCTGACTGACCCCAGCACAGCCATTCTGGCAGACCAAGGCTCATCCCTTCAGTATTTGAATGGTGGCAAGACCACACATCTACAGGACTGTAAAAACAGAGCAGTATACACCAGCCTTTCCTCTATTTGTCCATCTCTGCAACCTGCACATTAGAAGCTGCCTGAGTTTGTCATGATGCCCTCACATCATAATTTAATGGCTTTTGACAGACTCTACCTCCACGATTTGTCTAATCATCTTTGGACTATTTATACTTCTGGTAACAACATCTAGTAGCTGGGAGCTCCACTTATTCTTTCAACTGAAAGCTTAAGAAAAGATGACAGGTTTGAAAAAGTACAAAGTTCTCTTGTATCAAAATGAAATGGCCAGAAAATGCCAAAGATAAATTGAGACTACAGAAATGTAATCTATAAAGGACTTAAGCTAACAAAAAGCAGTGGCTTTTTTCACACAACACATAACTGAACTGGGTAACTCATAGCCAAAACTGTAACTAAAAATCTGTGTGTGGTTCAAGCAATAATGTAACAAGCTCACGGAAGCAAAACCTATCAAGAGCTCTTAAACACGGAAGGGGAGCTGCTCAGGTATGTTATAGGCTGTAAACTGCAGGACCCCATGAAAACACACTAGGGGAATACAGGGGAAGTGCCATCCTGTATCTGCCTGCCCTGTTCTTACTTTTCCTTTCTTAAGCCCCTGCCACAGGCCACTGGGCAGTGGGCAGACTCAGCACTGCTTTCTTACATTAACATGATTATGTGCTGTGGAAAAAACACCCTTTGGTTTTAGAACTGTCACCTAACAGTACGTTATCAATTTTTGTGTTAATAGACACAGAGAACACTCACATCCCTTCTTTATGATATTCATGACTCTACAGTCTTCAACTCCTTAGTTTTACTTCCTTAACTTTTCCATTTAGACTACCCTTAGGTTGTATTTTATTCTGATATGAGGAAGCACTGACACTTCCACAGGGATATCAAGTATTCAGTTTGATTCACAATTCTGTTCCTGTTGATTCCCATCTTCCTAGGGGCCTCCATAACTACTACTGACACAATATTCTGGAGACACGTTGCCAATCAGATGTGATTTTTTTCCTGATTTGCAACAGTAATCCTAGACCTCACCCATGCACAATGGATACAGTGAGGATTTCCTCATAAAGTTAACTGCAAATTTATCAACACAGAATCCCCTCTGCCACCCTCCAGCCCAGTCCCCCTGTGCCTCACAGGGGCCTTGATGCCCCCAAGCTGAGAGCCCAGAGGGCAGGGCCATTCACCTGCTCATAGAGCTCCCCTCTGACCAGAGCCACCGAGATCCTGTCGATGACGTCCGCGCTGGTGAGCAGCTCGTCCCTGCCCATGGCCAGCCGTGCCGCTCTGGCTGGCAGCCCTGCCCGCAGGTACAGGCTGATGGCTGCCACGTAATCCCCCTGCTCCTCCTGCACCTCCCCGGCCTTCTCCTCCTGCTGCGTGTCCAGCAGCCACTGGTAGTAACCCCGACGCAACTTCTCCAGCATCGGGTGTCCCTGTGGAGAAACACAGACCTGGCTGAGGGGAGAGAGACACTGTGCAGCTCATCCTGCAGGCTCTGAACGCCTGGGCACAGCACCAGGCCTGTTGTCCAGTTACCAGAAACTCCAATGCCAGCCCTGTGTACCATGGCACTACCCACTCTTTTTTGAAGCCACAGGTACTCCTAAACCAATTTCAGTAGCTTTTCTCCCTATTCATCCAGGTCTGTACTTACACCAGTGCAACCTTCCCTTCTACTTGGGGCCCTTCTAAGCAGAAGCACATAAAGCAGGTGAAAAGAACACAGACCCTGAATGGACTCCCAAACAGATCTACCAAGCAAGCCCAGCCTATCGCCCAGAGCAGCAGTGTTCTGTACCTTTGCCTTGGCCACCACAATGCACTCATCCCACATGTGCAGCTCCTGGTACATCTCCATGGCCTCCTCTGTGGCGTTCTGTGTTGGAAAGCAAAGCAGCAACCCAAAGACTCCAGGTTAGGAGCAGAGACACTGCCACGGAGCCCTCACAGCTCTCCAGGGCAGGGTTAGACGTGCAGAAAACACTTCAAAATGTGTACTGTCTCCATTACTTAGATATACATCCTCCCTCACACTCCTCATGCATGTCTGGGTAATCCTACACCTCAGAACAAGGAATACTTTTCTACTTCATGGAGAAAACTCTTCTCCTGCGAACAAGCAACATCTTCCTTTGCTCTTACAGCACAGGGCACACACCTCCCCACCCCAAGAGAAACAGAACCTTCTCCACTCCTTGTTCCTTTACTCACTTGCTCCAGGAAGATCATCTCTGCCAGCTTGTAGTTCTTGTCCAGCATGGCCAAGCGGGCCCGCACCAGGTAATGGTCTGAGCCATCCCCGCCCTGCTGGCAAGAGCAGCACGCTCAGTTTGCTGAGGGACAGAACTGCTCCAGGATGGAACACGGAGGCACTGCAGGAGGAGCTGGGCCATTACAGAAACGACAGACAGCTGAGAATCACAGCAAGGGACAAGCCAGGACAGTATAAAATGGCCAGCCTTGAGAGGGACCTGGCAGCTGTGCATGAAAGGCAATGTCAGCAATTTCTGCATGAAGAGGGACTGGTCTGCAGCATGACACTGGTGAGCAAGGACACAGAAGATAATGTGCATGCGAGTGTTCAAAGGAAAACTGCTGCCCTGCAGAGCAGGAAAAGTTTGACTTACGTGCTCCTGAGCTGCCTGGTCAGCAATAGCATTGGTTTCATGCAGAAATCGAGCCTTTGCCATGTTTCCCAGAGCTGCAAAGCACCTGGAAAACGCAGAACAGTTAGTCAATAACCAGGTCTTGTCATCCACTTTTGGTCCAAGATAAGAAAATCAGAAACCAGGCAACAGACTCAGCTCAGCAATGGGAGAGATGGGGTAGCCCTACTTCAAGAGAAGGATTTTGCCAAGACCTGTGTTCAGATGTGCTCTCTAGCCCTGTTCCATGGGAGAATCCAGGAGCATGACCAAGGCTCATGTTACACCTTCCCAGGCCTCAGCAATGCCTCAAGCTTGCTCCTGTCTGTCAGCTCTCTCAGTCCTTGCTATACACAGCTTTGGGCTACCATCAACAAAAAATTATGCTACAGAGAGAGGTCTTCCCACCTCTGGTTCTGGCATTACCAGCTGGGATGAAAAGGCAAAGTCATGGCCTGGCATAGGGAACACCTAAGTCTCCAGTGCAGTGAATATTCCAGACCACACACAGAGCCACACCTTCAGCTGGAAGTTTCTGGGATTCAGCAAAGAGCGTGTTGAAGCCATGAAGATGTGATGTACCTCTCTGCAATGTGCAGCTGTCTCGCTTCCAAAGCCAGTCTGCTGAGGGTCCTCCACATGGCTTCAGTCTCTGTGGACATTTCCAGTGTCTCCAAAAATGCAGTTGCCCTTGAGACAGACAGATTTGCAGACTTTAGTGACAAAAGAGCTCTCTGAGGAAAACCCCAGACAGTGAGAGAGCAGCTTCCTAACCAGAGTGGCACTGAAAACAAAGCCAGTGGGTGTGCCCAGCTCTGAAGAGGACAGTGTAACACAGAGCCTGACAGAGCAGAGGAAAACTCAGAGATTTAGGTTATTCCCATCTAGGCTAAGGTACTTAGAGGCAGATGATCAGCAGAAGGCTGTAACAGCGTGGGACAAATCTAAAGTGTTCTGTCTGATACAAGTCCCTGCTGAGAAAGTCTCTGAAGACACAACAGCGCTATGAACACGTGAAGTTTTCACCCCTGGTCACTTCTAAAAGCCCTCTAAGAGTGTCAGCAGTACCCAGGTGGCCATGACCACTTCCGGCAGTCAATTTTTACTCTGCACACCTCCTGGATGTTTCCATAACACTGCTACCATCCCTGGAAGGGCAGCAGTAAAAGCACCCAAGGACCACTGCACATGGGCTGCTCTGGAGACACTTACTCACTGCAATTAACTGAGAAGTACCTTCAGCAAAGCCCTGTTGGTGTCTGTGGGACCAGACTGGCCAGTCCATCCCTGAGTTTGAAAGCACATAGCTGCAAGGAGGCAAAAGCTGAAAAATCTCTCCTGAAGGACTCTGATATTCATTACAGCCAGACCTGGCACCAGCATCATGCTGAGAGTCTGAAGCTGAGCCCTGGAAAGCTGTGCTGCTGCCATTCATGGATCATTATTGGTTCCCAGGTGTCTGGCACGTGCTGTGAGCTACCTGCCATTGCCATTGGCGTATCCAGCACTTACCTGTGATAATCCCCATCATCAATGGCAGTCCCAAACTCGATGAGGCCTTCATCCAGGGTGTAGGACACAGTGCTCACCCCTTCAGACACTAGCACTTCAGTCTTCCCATCACTCCTTTCCAAGCCTACGATATCCCCCTAGAAAGATACCAGCTGTCAAAACTGCCCTGCTCACCTGAAGTATGTGGGATCTCAGGGATGTGAGGGAAGCACTGCAACAGCTCTGCCAGTCATGGTTCTTCTGAATGAGCTCACACCGAGCAGACTGAGCCATGAAGCAGCTCCTTGCTCCATCTTTGGCCAGAAATATCTGCTAAAGCTGATAAATGAGCTCATATTTTGCCCATCAGAAACAAACAGCTCCCTTCTGTGTCCTTTCTGTCATACCACCCTTGCTACTCCCACACACATGAGGAAGAAGAAAAAGAAACTGCAGGAGGCAAAGTCTCCATCATTTTACCTTCAGAGGAAACATGGTGACTCGCTCTGGAGCATCGATGTTGTACCAAATGCAGAGACTGTTCCTGTTCTGAGCAACCACCACATCACTGCCCGGGACCCACTGCACATAGGAGCAGTAGCTCAGAATGGTGCTCTTGGTGCTGCTCCCGATGTCATAGAGCTGCAGCTGCAGGGGAGAGGAGAACAGGCTCAGCTGGGCTTGTGCCTGGGCTGCCAGCTCACACAAACATCGCAGGAACATCTGAGCAGGCATCTTGTAAACAGACATTTCCATCAGGAAACAGACTTTTTCCACGACACACATCCTAAAATCTCATACTTATTTACACATTGCTGTAAGACCTTTTTAAACCCTTGCAGCACGTCAAGCCACATGCTCTTGCCTCCCTTACGGCTTGGCACAGACACATAAAAACCAGAATATACCTTGTGCTACTTCAGTTCCCTCTCAGCTGCAGAGGAGGAACAGGAAAATGAGTCTGAAGTCTTCATGGAAACAAACTAAGAGACCAAGAAGGGCCTTCCTCTGCAATTTTGGGCTGAACTGTCCATCCCAGACACAGTCCTAGTGCAATGACTACTACCAATAAGGTGATAGGCCAGTTGTTTGTAGAACACTCTGCCCAAAACCAAACATAAGAGTTTGGAAGGTGTAACCTGACATATGGCATAATTTTGCTATATATATATATATATATATATATATATATATGATGTCTTGTGACTGAAAACTCCTAGACTGTCTCTATTCCTTGTCCTCACCTAGAAAAGATGAGAAAAAGAAGAGAGAACTGTGCTATTCTCATGACACACCTATCAGAAGAAAGTCCCTATTTCAGTCTGTACCAAAACGGCTGGAGAAATCACAGAATCCCAGAATGGTTTGGGGTGGAAGGAATTTTAAAAATCACCTTGTTCCAACTCCCTGCCATAGGCGGGGACACCTTTCACTAGACCAGGTTGCTCCAAGTCCTGTCCAACCTGGTCTTCAACACTTGCAGGGATGGGGCAGCCAAAGCTTCCCTGAGCAACCTGTGCCAGGGCCTCAGCACCCTTACAGGGAAGAATTTCTCCCCAGCATGCCATCTAACTCTGCCCTCTGGCAGTGGGAAGCCATTCCCCCTTATCCTTTCACTCCAGGCTCTTTTCCAAAGATGCCTCCCAGCTCTTTTGGACGCCCTTTAGGCACTGGAAGGGACTCTAAGGTCTTCCTGGAGCCTTCTCTTCTACAGGATGAACAATTCAATTCTTTCAGCTTTTCCTCACAGAAGAGGTGCTCCAGGCCTCTGATCACTTCTGTGGCCTCCTCTGGACGTGCTCCAGCAGCTCCACGTTGGTCCTGTGCCAGGACCCCACAGCTGGAAGCAGCACAGCAGATGGGATCTCACCTAAACAGAGGAACAGCAGCCACCCTGCCCTGCTGCCCTCACTGTGGGACTGGTTCAGCACACAGCTTATGCTTGGCCTTGTGACATCTCATGACATTCCTGTGGGTGCAGCTCTGGAGCTTGTCCGGGTTCCTCTGGATGGCCCTGTCCTTCAGGTGTGTCACACCACCCTCAGCTTGGTGTCATCTGCAAACTGAGGCTGTACTCAATCCCTTCATCTGTATCATTAATGAAAATATAAAATAACACTGTCCCAATACAGACCCCTGAGGGGCACTGCTTGTCACTGATGTCTGAGCCACTGACCACTTCCCTCTGGATGCAAATGTTCCCAATTCCTTCTCCAGCCAACTGTCCACCATCAAATCCATCTCTCTGCTGTTTAGAGAGGAGGATGTTGTGGGGCACTGTGTGAAAGGCTTTACAGACATCTAGATAAACAACATCCATAGCCCTTCCCTTGTTCACTGAGGGAGTCTCCATCAGAGAAGGCCATTGGGTTGGTCAGGCAGTGTTGGTGAAGCCACGCTGGCTGTCCCGAATTACCTGCCCTGGTTGTCCTGAATCTCCTGCCTGCTCCCCATCTGCCTTAGCACTGCTTCTACGGGGATCTGCTCCATGATCTTCCAAGCCCCAGAGGTGAGGCTACCAGGTCACTAGTGCCCAGGGTCCTCCTTCCTCACCTTTTAAAGAGGAGTACAATGTTTTCCTTCTCCCAGTCACTGGGCTTCACCTGACTGACATGACATTTTGAATACCATAGACATTTGTACTGCAGAAGAATGCATGATTTTCACTATCAGGTGTGATGAGATGAAGACGTCTAGTAAATAAGTTCAGCATTAGCTATGACCCAAGAATGCAACACTGGCAGCTCATGCAATCTGGGCATAGTCAATCTTCCTCAAAGGAGCACTAAGCAAAAAATCAGGAGTATTTCAGATGTGTTTCTCACCTCCCTCCCCCCATTCAGGCATGTCTCTCTCTACCTCTCCCCACACACGCCATCCTGCCACACGGCCTGAGGTGCCTGCCTCACCCTCATCTTCTTGTCCCTGAAGAGCAGCTTGTGGCCTGTTTCATTCAGCTCCAGCCAGTCGATCTTGCTGTCGTGACTGATTGTGCCAGTGTTGTAGCCACCAACAAGGTCCACTCAGGATGGAAAGAAAGGAAACAGTGTCAGTACCTGATGTACCTCAAAGTGCTCAACATTCAAAGCTGTGCCTGGGACCTATTTAGGGCAAGACCCTCAGCAAAGACCCTGTGACACGAACACCAAACAGCAGGGACATTTTATTTTGATGCCTTCTCAGCAGCAGCAGCAATTCTCCCACTGTCTGTGAGCATGCACAGCTCACAGGCAGTGCAGGCAACACAGAGTCTGGGTCCAGGACAGTCACAGACACCCGTGGCTGTGTCCATGACAGGCAGCATCCTGTCAAAAGCAGGACAGCCTGGTGTCCAGTGGACTGCTGCTAGGCAGAGGGAATGCAAAGAGGACCTTCAGGGATGTGCTGCCTGGCACAAAAAAATAAAACCGGAAAGGAATGAAGAAGGCTGGCAAAATACAGGGAAGGGGAAAGGAGGGTTACAGTCACCTGTTGCTATAGTCTTGATGTCTACCAGGTAAGCCAGTCTCTTGTTCTCGTCCACGCCTCGCTGCTGTCTCTCATTGATACGGACACTGTGATTTGAAGGGAATGATTGTTACCCTCACCACTCTCAAAATTCACATCTGAATCACACAGCCCCTCCCTGACTTCCTGCAGTTTCCCTGAGCACATGGAGCCTCTGGCAGCTCTCTGACCTGTGACACTTGCCCAGTACCTATAGCTGCCTCAAGTGAGACAGCTATAGGTGACTTTTCTGACCCATGGCTTCCCCCTCTGGAGCAGGGGTCCTCAATAACACATTAATTACACTGCTCTGAGCAATCCTCCCTTCCCCTGACTCAGAACATGGGGTGTAGAATTTTAGAGGGACAGAGGAGTTCCTGCTGGAGTCCCTGATGATTCTGTACCAGGATCAGCTGGATGTAGAGTTCCCTGAGAACATGCAAGGACGTCCCTCCTCAGCCACAGCTATGGCAGGCTACACCAAGATCAGAGGAAAAGAGGCTCTTGTGCTTCTAAAACCTGACAGCCAGAAACCTGGCAACTAAATCCAGCACTGGTCACTGTGAGAAGAGACTGTCTGGGGGCTGCATTCTACACTGTGGGACACTGCCAGAGTTACATCTCTGAGCTCATTTTAAATGCCTGTGCTGGTCACACAGGCAGATGTAGCCATTACCTGACCAGATGAGGGTTCATAAACTCTGTGCGGACAGACCCCAGAATGTCATTGCTTCCATACTCCACTAGTGTCAGCTCTCCAGCATTAAAAATCATGCAGACCTGATGGTGAGAGGGGAATACACTTTAGAGTAAAGCGACAGAAACACTCACATCTGCCTGTAAGGGGTACAGGAAAGAACCCTGTTGCACACAAACGTAAATTTAAATACTTTGGGATGACTGAGAAGCTATTCTTGTCTTCTCATTGTGACTGACAGCTTTTCCTCAAGGCCAGGGATTTTAATTTTGGGCCTATTAGCCCTGGAGGAGTGAAGCTCTCCCCATGACAGCTGTATTCTGACTCTCTAACACCCTCTCTGGCCATCGTTTTTTTATTGCTTCTCTCTCCTTCAGGGTTATGACTTATATAACTTGTCAGTCCCCACACTGAGTTTGTTCTGTACCTGGCATGTGGAAAAGGCAAGTACAGGGAAGAAGCAGATTGGGATCTGCACAAAGAGGCTAAACCCAGGAAACTGCAGAGAAACAGGGTTTTCCAGAAACACAGGTGACCCTTTTCTTGCTGGTGCACACATAGCTTTACACACACTCATGGGGAGCATTCTGTCCTATCCTACTTACGTTCTCATTGTCAAAGAAGAACTTCTCATTGCCCCCAGATCCTTGCCAGGCCACCTGCAAAGCAATGGCACGGGGTGAGCTGACAGGCTGCAGATGATGGGGTCCACTGGCCAGCTTTCAGCTCCCACAGCACACAGCAAGACTTACACTGCACAAGGGATTGTGCTCTATCACTTTAGCTGCCAACACTGTTTTTCAGTCATTCCCAGCTTGCAAATTGCACGGGTTCCTCTCCTTTCTTTAGAGTCAGCTTCAGACTCCAGCTCTTTTTGTATAATGTATTACTGCCTTCCGAACAAGAGGTCTTTATGTGACCAAGGTACTCCCTCTATCCCATCCTTCACAGGCCCTTCTCCACCTTCCCCAGACCAGCTTTAGTACAAAAAGCACCCAAACAGCTCCTCTGCCTGTTAGGCACAGCCACAGAACCACTGCTACCACTGGTGGGAGCAGAATCTCCTCACCACATGTAGCTGAAACCCTTTTTAGGGTCATACTAGCAATGGCTGATCAGCATAGTGCCAGTGGGGGAACAACTGATTGGAAATTTGAGTAGAGCACTGGATAATACAATAGCTACTGTGGTAACAACAGACAAGTGACCAGAGAAGCAGAAAACTGAAAGCCAAGGCTGCAGCAGTCCTCCTCCCTCATGAACTCCAAGTCACTGCTTCAAAGGAACTCCAGTGAGTCAGCAAGAGAGCAAATGGACATCTCACAGCCTTTGCTCTTTCTGAGAAGTGAGCAGAGCTGTGCAATCGAAAGAAAAGCTCTGTGCACTAAGATGCAGAGAAACCTGGGAGCTTCATTCTGGCCAAGTTCTCGGTTGTATTACCAAGTATCAGCATTCTCCAGTGCAAATCTCCAGTCTGAGCTCCTGCTCCAAGAGAGACTGATTAGCTCACCACCACTCTGATTAAAAGTATGTGACACCTTTGTGAATAAAGCAAATATGTCCTTGAAGCCTATTTAATGCTTTTATCAAACATTAGCATTAACATTCTCCATTCTCCAGGCTCAGCACATGGGCTCAGCACTCAGTGCACTGTGAGGTTCAGGGGATGGACAATTTTGTGTGAATTGTCTGGTACCAGAAATGGCACCAGCATAAGCTGTGGGATGCAGTCATGAATTCTTTTCTGATGATTTTCTGTTTCCTTTAAGCACATGCAGATTTGTACATTCACATCTAGAATGTATATAAGTAAAACATCCAGATTTGGGCCCCCAAGTACAAGAAAGACTGACAAACTGGAGCAAGAACAGCACACTGCCATCAAGATGGTTGGGAGTGAAGCACTTACACAATGAAGAGAGGCTGAAGGAATTTGGCTTCTTCAGCCTGGAGAAGGGAGGGCTTAGGAAACCTCTAATGCAGTGATGCCAGGCTTTTTTTTTTTTTTTTTTTTTTTGGCAGATGCAGAGTGAAAGGATGAAAAGTGCTCATAAAACAGCAGTTGAAATACCAATTAGACTTAGGAAAAAGGCTTTCCTCCATGAGTACAGTAAAGCATTGGAAGAGAGGACTAGAAAAAATGTGGGATCTGAGCAACAACATCTGATTTAATACTGACCATCCTCTGGGCAGTACATTTGGTAAGAGACCCCCCAAGGCCCCTTCCAACCTGAATTATTCTATGATTCTTTGAAAACAGAGGTATTGTTCCCATGCAGAAATCATGTCCTCTGCGTGATGAAGTTAAGCATTTGACACCCCAGAATGCCACTGATTTTCCAGTACCTCACTGAGCTTGTTGGAGCTGATGTCACCCAGCAGTAACGTGTCTGAGGTATGGGCCACCAGGTACCTGTCCTTCCCCAAGATCTTCACCTCATCAATCTCATAACCATACTGGGATTTCAGCACAACTCGAGTTCCTGTTGAGAGGTTCTTCACAATGACCTAGAGAAAGTGAGAAAAAGCAATGTGAGGCCATGCACAGACCTCTTGCCCCATGGAAGATTAGGCAACAGATTAATTTTTATTTAGATATTACAGAATATTTAGAATATTTAGATATCCCCTCACATCATTTCCCTCTGCTTTTAAAAAAAACCTTACCATTCCTTTTGCATGGGATGACAGCTATAGCAGACATGCAGAATTTTTACTTTTGCCATTTACAAGTTACTAGCCTAACTGGAGACCCACTCAGGCCCCCAGCCCTTTCAGGAGTCCTGTACTCTCTCCCCTGACTACACAGGGGTGCCCAGGCTGCCAGCTCACCCTCAGTGCCACATTCTGAACAAGCTAAATTTGGCTGAAATTAAATCACTTCAGAAGTCTGCACTTGCCATGGAGGTATCTCCCTATTACATGGGAGGTATCTACAGATATAGATACTATATATATCTATCTATAGATATCTATAGATTATAGATACATGGAGGTATCTATATTCATAAGGTAGGAAATTAACTCCATGGTCTTTTATCCTAGCCAATTCCTACTCAAGCTTAACCCTGTCCCTGGCATATCCCCTATGCCTTTCTCAACAAGTTGGTATGAAGAAACCATAGGTGTAGAACTCCAAACATGTCCAGTTCTGGCAAACATCCCATTTTCATCAGGAATTTCATACCTCGTTAGATATTCTCTTACCTGGCTTGGTCCCACATACGTAATTTCAAATTTATTTTTGTAAATGGTTTTGCGAAGACAGCAGTCAAACTGTTCAACTCCTCCACAGAGCGTACCCTGGGGACAAAAACACATCACGTGGTGAGTGAACTCTGTGAAGGAGAGATATTCCAGACCCTGCTCACTGAAGAGGATCAGAGGTCAGATACAAACACACCGGTCCCAGCTGCTCTGGAAAACAAGGTTCAAGCACCCACACGCAGGAGGACCAGCCCCATTCTGACTTTCTTTAGACAACAGAAAGATCAAGCCATTCTCAGAAAAATGAACATTACCAAACGCTGGCATGAATCTGGGACAGGAGGAGGCAGGGTTAAAAACCACCTTTGTCCTCATCTTTCCCATTATTCTTCTCAGTTTCTCACTTCTCCCTCCCCCAGCCTCCTAATCTCTCCTTCCTGCAAGAAGAATCCTTTCACCTTTATTTCTAACATCCCCATTCTTTCCACTGATCTCCTATGCCTTAGCCCCTTTTCCCCTTCTCTTAAAATATCTGTTCACATGTTCAGTAATTTTTGGTCTGAAAATGTTTCAAGGATTCTTGATTATTGAACACAAAAATATACAAAAACTATTAAAGAAATGTTGTAAATAACATCTTTCATAAATAATTTAAGTGCTTTGAGATAGTCAACTTACTACAGAAAATATGCAGAAAGATCAATTTAAAGAGATTTAAAGAATTATCTGACTTTAGAGAAAGGCAGATTAAGGCTTGATGGCTGAAGGTAGAAGAAAGAGAACACTGAACTGAAAACACAGCACAGAAACAGAGTGTAATTAGCAGGTCAGTCTGTATACTGCTTCTCACAGGTGCCCAGAGGAAAGAATGCTCCTGGCACTGCTCTGGGGAAGCTGTGCTGACCTCATCACACTTCTGAGAAAAGAGAAGGGCTGCTGCACCCAGTGAGCCATCACACCAACAGCACAAGGTCTCACAGCCCCACACTGGCACACCTGAGTGCAGCAGCTCCTGAGGCAAGGCCTTGCCTCAGATCTGCACTGCACTCCTGGCTGCTGCTGTGACCCCATCACTGCGACCAAAGTGTGTCCAAAGCCTCCCTCAGCCACCCCTCTGCTCCCAGGCACAAACACCCCCTGGTGCGGGACCCCTCAGCTCCTGCCTGGGGACACAAACCGCGCAGATCCGCGAGCCGTCCCTCTTCCACGCCAGCGCCGTGATCGTGTACAGGTGAGCGATTTCCTTGGGCTTGCCCTCCTCCCAGGCACCGCGCCGTGGGCTCCAGTTCAGAACCCGTAACCTGTGGGAGAGGAGATCAGAGAGACGTCAAAAACTGTGTATGGCTGACAGAGAAAAGACTGTAAAGAGGAGAACTCTCCATCAGGTACGTGGTACCTGTCGTAACTGCCAATAACAATGGACTGCCCACTGGGACTGGTGGCTGCTGTGGTGAATTCCTTCTCTGACGAGTCCCGGCTGTAGTCCAAGGTCTGAATCACGCTGCCTTCCTTCCCATAAGCAACAATCTTCTTGTCACAGCCTGCAGCCACAATGCTGTTGGGAGCCCAGGCGAGGGCATAAGGAGGACAGGGATGCACGGCAAATTTACCCTACAACAGACAAGAACACCCTGAACACGGGAATGGCCCCAGCTCCTAGCTGGCCTCTGTGCTCAGCTATCCCAGTGGCACCAGTATGGGACCTTCTGTAAAGCCCAGTTCATGGGGCAGCTTTGTCTGCCTGCCTGGTCTGCAGGAAGACAGAAACCAGAACTGAGAGATGTATCAACTATTACACTCACTTAACTGTGTGAGAAGAATTCTAATACCAGTAAGAAGATTGATACCATTAACTAGACTGAGATTGAACTCCCAACATAGCACAGTACACATGGACCCTCATGATATCACGGCAGAGCAGCCATGCTCAAACTGCTTCAGCTGCAGACAAAAGATCTGAGAACAGAATCCCCTTCACCACAACCTGAAGCACAGAGAGACTCCTGGCACAGAGCAGCACGAGGCTCAGGAGAAATGCCGGGTGTCCAAGGACAAAATGTGAGCCTGAGATTCAACACTAACTGTGGTAACTACACTGCTTAGTGTGGAGACAACAGCAGCCACTCCATGGAACCCCACCTCTTCAAGCATCATTCTCCTGAACACTTGAACATCAGATTTTCCACACAGCTGAGCAGCCTTATGCCTCATAAACCAAAACATGAATTCCCCCCTTACTGCTGCCCTTAGTGTATTCCAAAGCATCTAGTCACTGTTCTGCCTCCATTCATACTTCCCAAAGCCTTTGCTAGCAAGCCCAGCCTGCAGCTCCTCTCCAGACTCCTCCACAGCCTGATCCCTTCCCAGAGCTCTGGGGCTGGGAAGAACGCTGTGCAAACAGGAATTTTGCTCACTTCAGAAGGATCTTTGATACCTGTGATTCACCTGACCCCTCATCATCAAAGAAGAAGCGCACTATGGTTCCATCTGCATGGCCAGACAGGATTCCCTTCCCCGACACACTGCAGAAAAACACAGACAGGATGATGCAATGTTGCAGTAAGACTTGCACCTTTATACTCATATCCCATTCCTAGAGGGTCACGGTTAATGTTCTTCACCAAAGCAATCTTCCCCAAAGACAAGAAAAACATCAAGTACCTGTGCCAGTGTCTGCAAAAAGAAAGGAGACAAAAGAACCCAGAGTGGAAAGGAGAGTGACCAGTTACGTATCTTCATCATGTAAAATCACAATAATCAACTTTCTGTATTACTAAAACCCAGAAGCTAAGTGACATTCAGTGGAATAATGACTCTGCTCACAAGTGCTTGCAGCAATGTGTATCAAACAGCTCCAGAAGTGAGGCTGGATATTATGATACTGGGGATCCCTAAAAGAAACACAATGTAGGCAAAAACAGCTGGGCAAAAACTCCAGGCCTAAGTCAATTTTCTATAGCATTGATGTCTCGTACTTCTGGACACAGGCAGGGAGAAGAGAGCAAAGATGAAGAAACAGGCCGAAGACCATGTACCCAAAGAAACACCTTTTAACAAAGATTAGAAGATTCAAGAACAGAATACAAATTCTACTGGCACTGTTGCAATCCAGTAATCATGTATCTGTCAACAGAATCTGCCCTTAGTGAAAATTCCACTCCTAGGACCATGACACATCTCAATTTTGAGGTAAATACTAAAGTAGTTAAAATGAAATCTTATTAATGAAAATAATTTTAAATTGCACTTTATGGTTATTTTCCTAATTACAGCCTTGTCAAAGGTTTTATCTGGCAGAAAGTTACTACTTTTTTAGCCTTAAACATGATTAATATTAGTTATTAGTTAAATGAAGCTTACAAATGTAATCCTTATAAAGTCACAGATTCAAATACATCAATGTATATAAGTAAGCTCATGGAGACTTTAGTCCTTAACTGTATTTGAAGAACAACCAGACTGTCTGTGTGGCACAGCCAGGTACCAGATTTCAGGCAGGAATTCCTTCTGGAGAGCACAGGATGTTACTACCTTGACAAGTAAGGGACAGCACAAGGACACTGGCAACCTCCCACACTGGCCCCTGTTCTGCCAAGCCAACAGCAGGTGTAAGCCTGGGCCAAAGCAGGGCAGGGCAAACCAATGCCATACTCACTTAGAAGTTAGTGACACCACGTAGGAATCTGTCACATAAATGGTGGAAGACTTGTTGTTCTTTGTATTTGCTAAACGAACCTGAGAAAGAGAAAATGATCAGTATTGCTTTTGTCTGTAGAATGTGGATCTCCCCCAGTATAAGTAACATTCCCAGAGGTTTCCCAGTTCACTACTGGGGAAAGAAACCACAGGAAGCTCACTGCCTTCCAGTAAGTTATAAAAGTGGAAATTACAAAAAAGTTGGAGTCACATTTCCACATTTCTAGAAAGGTTTGGAGAAAGATCCAAAAGATGCAGTAGAACCTCCAGGGACTAACTGGGAACCAGAAAATCCAAGTCCATGGTGTAATCCCTCTGTTGCTGTTACTGTGGCACCCAGTGATGGCTCTCACTCCTCAGCCCAGCCAGCTCCAGACCCAGCAGGGGAAAGGAAGTCACACAGGTAACAGGTAAGTTCCCCTACCTTTCCTTCAGCGAGACCAAAGACAATGACATTCTCTGCTGGCCACAACAAGCAGGTCACAGCACTCTGCAAAGGAGGAGGTAAAAAGAGAGGTAAGAGCTCCACCCTGCTCAGCTTCCTGCCCCATTGCCACCTAAAATAGTTCACGAACAGACACCACTGAGGCACGAGAGATGGCACATTTGGACAGGCCTTACAGGAGCTGAGGATACTGCACAAACCTTACTCCATGCTGAAGCTTAAAGGAGATAGGAGTGGGCTGGTGCAAAGTAATTGAACTCCGGAGGACTATGGGAGGGCAACAAAGTTATATAGATGTGTTCAGTTTGGAGCTCTTTTGAGAGTATTACTTACTGAGCAGGTGCTTGGCTTGCCACATGCTGTTGGTGAATGTGTAAAATCATGGCTGTTTTAAAAGGTTTTTTGCAACAAGTATAAAATATAATTTCACTGTGACAACTTCTGTAATAGCTATGAGAATATTTGTCAGTTGGATTTTTATTTCATGAATAAGAAATAGCCTTTATTTTTTCATTGACAAGTAAGATGGCTATTAGATGCTACCAAGTAGGTCAGGTAGAAACAGGCTCATTAAATCCAAACTGAAGGTATTCTCAGATCTGAGGTGGAGTCAGAATGAATGAAGCTGACCACAAAACACAACTGTAAGAGAGGGCCAAGAAAGTTTATGAAAGCCTTCCACGTCTACCCTGCAGAACTCTAGTCAATAAGGAGGCTGGTGTTTGGCACTGTGCCACCAGCACCAGCCTCACTGGCTCTCTGTCCCATTTGAAGCATCTGGGACTGCTTAAGATACATAAAACCCCTCATTTATTAATCTCCATCCCTGCTCTGATCATTTGTATCAGCACACACAGCTACAATCACACAACAAAATGACTCAAGGAAAAGAAACTGTTCATAATATAAATGTCCAACAAATGACCAAGACCCATTTTCATTACCTGTTTCCCAGGAATTTTTATCTTTCCCTTATTATGTGTCAGCCTCTTGTTTTCCACTCTAACACAACAAAAGCTTGGGAACAATTCTCACACAGTGGTGATGTGCTCATTGTTTGACCTCCTGGCCCTCAGCAGAAGCCTGGCTTGCCAGTGTATCACACACTGTGATCACTGTGTGTAAGAGAGATCAGTGGCAGGAGAGGGAAAGGGCTCAATAAATGATCTCTCATATTGACTGAACATGTCAAAAAGTTGTAAATAACAATATTTAGCTACAGAAGAAAGCCAGACATAGTGGTAAAACCCCAGACATACAGCACCAGAAAAAATAAAGGATTCATTGTGTTACAAATGGTTGAAAAGGTATGGGGAAATGAGAGAGTACGAGAAAAAAATTACTGAATTTCTATATTAAAAATACAAAAATCTGTACATGTGCCATGCACAGCATCTGAGCTTGTGAGAGGTGAGCAGGGCCCCACCAGGCTGGCAGCTGGAGGGGCAGGCAGCAAGCAGTACACAAGGAAAGAGCCCTCCAGGGAGGCTAAGGATGCCCACACCTGGGATAACCACCCTGCTCAGGAAAGGGACAAATGGACACCAGGGCCCTGTTGCTCTCTTTTCCTCACGACCACTCAGTGCAGCAGCTCAAACCACAGAGAAGCAGAGGCTGACCAGTGGCTTTCCAGTCGCCAGAGACAGAGAATTCCCTGGGCTCCCTGGAGCAGTCAGAGCAGCCACGGTGGTAAGCCATGACCCAACTCTGAGGTGTAAGAGCCAGAGGCTGAGGCTGCCCTTCCCTGAGAGACTGCTTCAGAAAGCCTGGCACGGACTCCAGCAGCTCCATCAGGAGCAGCTCTATGTCTTCTGGAGATTTGGACATGAAGAATGATTCCTCCTATCCTGCAGAGAACTTTCTTGGTGAAACAGAGAATATGGGGTGATGGCACTTGCCTGGAAAGCCCAGGGCAGCTGCTGGACTTTTGCCTGGGACAGAAGTAGTCAGTGTGCTGTATTTGCTCACTCTGATGGCTTTCTGTGCAAGGAATTAGTAACACCTTTGCCTTTTCCAGACAGATCTCAGGGCAAGCCTTGGCAAACACCTCCTGGGAATATTGCTGACACAGGCAGGCAGAGCCAGAGCAGCAGAACACAAAGGTGGCCAAGGAGCAAACCTGATAGAAATCACAAACCTGAGGCAACTGAGCATGTGGAAATAGCACAGTTTGAATTCTGCACACTTTACATTTTTATTTATTTGTTTAATAAGGTGTCTTGAAGTTTAGAGTTGCAAACCTGTGAAGAATAGTTGGGCACTGAGTGAGTTGTATTTTTCCCTTTCAACTCCATTAAAATAGTCTGTCCACTGATGCCTAAAGTAGTCCCCAAAGTTTTGCAACTGATTGCATTGATCGTTCAACAATTTACTCTGTTGTACCCAGGCATCAGGACACCTCTGAAGCCTGATGAGTAACACGTGCCTCAGAATTTAGAGAGTCTCTTAGGATCTTTAAAGGTCAAGTACAGATTGGCCAAGTACACCTGTGAGTACAAGCTGAGACCTCTCATTGTCTTTTCCTACATATGCTGGAGAAAATGGAGTCAAACAGAAGTCTGGGTCTCACCGTTTGGATGAACTTGTTGCATATCACCTTCTTGTCACCCCTGCAGAAAAAGATAAACAAAGTTACTATCAGAAACACTACATATTCTGGTCTCTACTGCTTATACAGTCTGGTTTGATATTGCCAAACACAGTCCATTGAAACTTTGCCTGCTGCTAGTCTATCACAACTTTAGGCAAAAAAATCAAAAAGACCCCCAGCTTCTGAGCTTCCAAAATTCTGGTGAACTGCCTTTCTGAGTGTTGTTAGCACAACTCCTGCCAGCAAATGCAGCTGCAGTGGGACAGGTGTGTGCCACGGCTCCCCAGCTGTGACAACAAAGGCTCCAGCGAGCTGCGTGCACAGCCCGGGCTCCTGCCCAGGAAATCTCACTTCTGCTCCCCACGGGCACCAGTGCGGCTCTGCGGCTCAGGGGATGGGCCCTGCAGGGTGTCAGGGCGAGGATCAGGCTGAGGGAGCCCACGGCAGGGCGGAACGGAGCATACCGAATCCCACCCCGTACTCACCACTCCTCGCCGATCCTGTACACGTAGACGATGTTGTCCGTCTGCCCCACGGCCAGCTTGGTGGAGTCCGGGGAGAAGGCCATGCCTTTGACCACGTAGCTCTTCCTGCCGTACTGCGGGGAGGGTCGATGTGAAGGAGAGCTGCCCCAGCGCTGCCCGGCCCAGCCCCAGCCCCAGCCCCGGCCCCGCTCACCTTGGCGTCCGCCGGCTTCGTGGAGAACTTGTCCCGCCGCTCGCCCTGCTCGTCGTAGAGCAGCACCACGCGCTCCGCGGTGCACACGGCGAAGCGGGCACTGCTGGCGGACCAGGCCATGCAGGTCACCCGCGCCGTCCCGTCCTGCGGGGACACACACACAGCTCAGCGGGACACACAGGACACACAGCTCAGCGGGGACACACAGCTCAGCGGGACACACAGGACACACAGCTCAGCGGGGACACACAGCTCAGCGGGACACACAGGACACACAGCTCAGCGGGGACACACAGGACACACAGCTCAGCGGGGACACACAGCTCAGCGGGACACACAGGACACACGGCTCAGCGGGGACACACAGCTCAGCGGGACACACAGGACACACGGCTCAGCGGGACACACAGCTCAGCGGGACACACACAGAGCTCAGCGGGGACACACCAGCCTCAGTGGGACACAGAGCTCAGCGGGGACACACCAGCCCCAGTGGGCGCACGCAGCTCAGTGGGCGCACACGGTCCGGCAGTCACATCGCAGCCTCAGCGCCGCCGCTGCGCGCCCCCGCCCGCTGAGGGCCGCTCTCCCCGGTCCGGTCCGGTCCGGCCCGGCCCGGCCCGGCCCGGCCCGCTCCCCCTCGGCCCGGTCCCCCCAGCCCAGCCCGGCCCGACCTGCGGGGCCAGCAGGGTCCGCACGTGCCGCAGCTGCATCGCGCCCTCCGCCGGGCCCGGGGGTCCCACGGGCCCACTCCGCCGCCGCCGCCGCCACCGCTCCGGCGCCCGCCTCGCCCCGCCCCCGTTGCCGCGGCGACCCCGTCGCCTCGGCCGCGCTGACGCGAGTGCGTGGAGCCCGCGGGGAGCGCCCCCCCGCCCCCCGGCGCGGATCGGCCCGGCGCGGATCGGCTCGGCACGGATCGGCCCGGTGCGGATCGGCCCGGCGCGGATCCGCTCGGCACGGATCGGCCCGGCGCGGATCGGCCCGGCGCGGATCGGCTCGGCGCGGATCGGCGCGGCTCCATCCCGGCTCCGCTATGGAGGCGCTGCGTGCGGCGGGGCGCGCCGTGCTGCGGAGCCCGCGCCTCGCCCGGCACGGCCTGGGGCTCCGCCGGCGGCGCAGTGAGTGCGGACGGGTGCGGAGGTCGGGGCCGGGCGTCGCTCCGGGCGGGGAACCCGCAGCTCGGCGCGGTCGGGCTCGGAACGCGGCCGCTGCTGCTGCGGGGCAGCCTGAGGGGCCTGGAGGACCGCAGGGGGATGGCGCGGCCGTAGGGGTAGCCGAGTTAGGGGAGGGGGTCGGGCCGAAGGGGCCGGGGCTGTGCCGGCCGCGGGGCACCGCAGCGCTCCAGCTCCTCGCCGAGCCCTCCGCTCCCCGCGCTGCCGCTCCTGCCCCGCTGGTGAATCAAGGCCGCCCGCGCCGGGGGCTGACGGGCCCGGGCGGCCGCGCTGGAAGGGCTGCACTGCGCCGGGACCGCCCCGGCCTCCGCGGGCCTCGGGCCCCTCGGGCTGCCGGCCTGGCCCTCTGCGGGTGTGCCGGGCCAGCCCGTGATGCCCGCGGCCCGGCAGGGTCCGAGAGCGACCGCGGACACGTCCCTGGAAGTGTCCAAGGCTAGGCTGGACGGGGCTTGGAGCAGCCCGGTCTAGTGGAACGAGTCCCTGCCTGTGGGAGTGAAACTGGATGAGCTGTAAGGTCCTTTGCCACCCAAAGCGCTGCATGGTTCCGTGACCCCGCAGGCAGCCTGCGGCACAGGGGGCCGTGTGTGGCTGTTCTCAGTGAGCTGCCCAAGGCTTCCCTGGAGCAGCAGCGCTTGCCCTGGCAGCCCTGGTATTCATGAACCTCGGAGTTCGGAGTGACACAGGGCTCTGCTGCCTGGGGTGGGGGTCACCGGTGCCTGCATGGCACCAGGCAGCCTCCTTGATAGTTGTCACTTCTGCAAGAGTATGCTGTGCAAATAAGGTCTCCTGATTTCCCTGTGGGTTCTGATTATTCCAATTATGAGTTGGACCCTTCTGCAAGTGTGCCGGTATTGTTCAGGGAGCAAATCCCAGGGAAGAGGTGAAAATAACCCTGAAAAGTATTAGCTTAGTGTGAACAGTACATACCTTGGCAATTCCCATCTCTTTCTTAACGAAGCATCTCTAGTGCAGTTGCTTCCCATTAACCCCAGCTTGGATCACAAGTGCTGACTAAGCTCGCCCTGCCCTGGCAGCCTGCTGCTGCAGATGAGATGCCAAGGGGTTTGGCTTTGCTTGCACTGGGCCAATCTGGGGATTTTGATCTGAGGTGGCAGTGAATGCTACTGCTCTTCAGGCGTGCCAGCAGCTCAGGTGGCGGAGATGAATGCACCACAGAGAACATTTTATTTGTAATGAAACAGATGAGACCCAGGAACACAAGGCTTTTGCACACAGCAATGAGGGCTGCAGCATCCTCAGCCCTGTGCAGATATGCAGGAGCTGTCTGTCTGTGCTGACAGAGCCTGGGCTTCAGGGCTAGAGGACTAAAGCTTCAAGGGTGAGCTGCCTGGTCCTTCTGTTCCTCTTATCAGAATGTCACAGAGCCAGGAGAGTGTCCTGCTGGGGGCAAGGAGCAGCACTGCTGCTGGGAGCCATGGGTGGGGTGGCTCTGACAGGACTAGCTGCTGGGCACATGGCTTCTAAGGGCTTCTGTCTTTGCAGAGCTTCCTGAGAGCTGGGCCGATATGCAGGAGCCACTGCTTGAGGGGATGTGCTTCACCCTCAAGTATCTGGGCATGACGCTGGTAGAAAAGCCTAAAGGAGAAGACATGGCTGCTGCTGCCATCCGCAGGATCGTGGCCACGGTGAGACCCAGTCCTGGGGCCGTGGTGTGCTGGGGTCAGAGCCCAGCCCCTGCACTCCGGGAAGTGCCTGTGTCCTAGCCCTTAGGTCCAGTGAGGGACTGTGCCCTTCCCAAGAGGAGCGTGGCGTGCAGGAGGCTACTGGTGTCTGCCTGTGTGCTGAGGGACAGCTGTCCTCCTGCAGGACAGCCCCAGGCACCTGCTCCCACACCTGAACCTGGCTGGGAGCAGAGCTGGGCCTGCCACAGCCAGAGAGGAGGGTGAAGTACTGGGAGAGGTGGGGTCTGTCCCTTGCTCTGTGTGTGGCAGTAGTGTGAACAGATTTGAAGAGTGTTACGTGCAGGGCATGCCTGATTGCCAGACTCTGCTGTCCCATCCCTACAGCAGGAGCCTTTGCAGCAAGTATCCAAATGAGTGATCCTGTACAGAGTCTGTGGGGCTCCTTCAAGGGGGTGAGGTGCAGACCCTTGCCAGTTTTGCAGAGATTGCAGGTGTTTTTCCACTGCCAGGCACGGGTCGGAGCTCGCAAGTTTCAGAAGGTGATTCTGACAGTGTCTCCAAGGGGCATCTCACTGCAGGATGCAGACACCAAGGAGATGGTGGAGAACATCTCCATCTACAGGTGAGCATGTTGAGGGTTTGGGCTGGGTGTTCCCCAGCAGCCAGCTAAAGACTGATGGGAATTTGAGCAGCCAGGGAGGGATGGGCCTTCTGTCAGTAGTACCTTCAAGCTTAGGTCTTTCCTTGGCTCCCTTCCCTTGGCTCTCTCTGCTGTGCTCCCAGCACTGCCTGAGGCTGTGTGGGCAGGGTCCTGGATGGCCTTGAGTTCATCAGCCTATCCATCATCTCCCTGTGCCCTGCTTGTCTCTTCTGGCATTCAGCAGGATTTTGTGGCTCCTGATTGGAAAGCCCCACAGTTAGGACAGGACTGCATGTCTGTCTCCACTGCCGTGGGACCACCCTGCTGGCTTCAGGATGCCAGAAATTGCAGCTTACTTGGATGGGCTTAGGGCAGTTGCTGTGAGAGTTGATGTTGATTTCTCCTGCACCCAGTCCTTTGGCTGGGCTGGGTGTCTGTGGGTGCTAGGTGTGAGGGCAGTAAGTGTGCAGTCTGGTGGCTAGATGGGAAGCAGAGACAGGACATCTCTGCTGCAAAACGTAGGTCTCAGCACGAGAGCTCATGTGCCAGGTCAGGCCATCCCTGTTCCTGGCCTCCAGCTGTGTCCTTGGAGGCAATCACCCACCCTTCTCTGCTCCTCTTGTCCCAGTGCTGGAGTTCACACACTGGGTTGAGTTGGCCATTGGAAAACCACAGGGCACTCTGGGGTGGCACAGGAGGGAGTGCCTGTGGATGCAGTAATCTCTTACCTGCTGCAGGTACCAGGAGGCCTCTGGCCCTTGATGGGGGTTTGGGCTGCCTGGTCAGCCTGGGCAGGTGAAAGCCTCAGGTTGTCAGCAGTGCTTGCTGATGTGCTGGGAGTGCAGCAGAAGTCCCATGCCAGGGTCCTGGATTGTCCTGACAGCTCGTCTCTGCCCACAGGATCTCCTACTGCACTACAGACAAGCTGCAGAACAAAGTCTTTGCTTATGTTGCCCAGAGCCAGGAGAGCGGGGCACTGGAGTGCCATGCCTTCCTCTCACCCAAGAAGAAGATTGTAAGCACCTGCCTTGTGCTCTTGGCTCCGTGAGGTGTGGGTGGGAGCGAGGGCCTGTTTTCTTTCCCTTCAGCGAGAGAAGGCGTTCCCTCTGCGAACTTCAGCTGGATTTGGAGCCAGGGAGAAGGTGTGCTTGTGCTGCAGAGGCAGGGAGTGAGCAAAGGGGGATTTCCTGTCCCACCTCCTGAGGGTCTGCTCTTGGGGGTGGCTGGCCCCCAGGGGAACGGAACTGAGCTTGGCCTTCCACCTGTGTGTTCTGCAGAGAAAGGCAGCAGGGGGTGCTGGGGAGTCTCAGATTTCATGGCAATGGGGTTATCCTGCATTGAGGGCCCAGGTGGAAGTAGACATTCCCTCTCTTTCATGTCCACAGGCCCAGGCTGTGACTCTGACTGTCGCCCAGGCCTTTCAGATGGCACTGGATCTCTGGGAAGCAACACATGCAGGTAGGAGGAATTTCTCAGATGTATCTCTCTGCATAGCCCTGGAGTGGGTGTCTCTGGTGTGGGACCCTGTCCTGAGGTCATGGAGGGGACATGGATAGTGAAACACCCAAGGCAGGGAGAGTGTTATCCTTATGTTATCCTTATGTTATCCTTATGTTATCCTTATGGTTGTGTTCTCTGCCACTCCCCATCTCTGGCTGGAGTGGGAGGTGTACCTGCTCTCTATGCTGAACTACTGTGCATTACCTGAGCTGTAGCCCAGCTCAGGGCCTGGTAGTACCTGCCCTGAGCAGTGACCCTCACCCTTGTTTGCACCCTCCTGCCAGCACAGCAGGGATTCCCTGTTCCTCACCCACAGTCTGGCCTGTACATTCCTAGCTGGGCTTTCTGCAGGTTGCAGGCACTAACTCTGCTGCTTTTGCCCCGTCCCAGGCTCTAGGCAGGATCAGCCCCTTCACCCTTCATGTGTCTTGGAGAGCAGTGAGCCCAGCAGAGCCCGTGAGCCAGCCCCCCCAGGGAGTGCTCCCTTCAGACACCACTTTGGGGTACAGTATGTGCAAGGCCCATGCCCAGGGCTGTCTGGAGTCAGGGCAGGGACAGAGTCACCTCTCTGCAGCTCCCTGCTCCTGCCTTCCCAGAGCCCTGCTGATACCTGCACAGCCCCCTTGCACATGGCCTGTTGTGAGGAGGTGCACTGTGCTGTGTTGCTCACACAGCACGTGCAGTTCCTTGGTGTCTGTGCTCCAGGAGCTCTGCTCTCAGGCCCAGCACTGCTCTGCTGGCCCTGACACACAGGGACCAGGGGCCTGGGCTGCACACCTGGTTTCATGGCTGGGCTGAGGTCTGCCTCTGAAGGAGAGGACCCTTGGATCATCATCCTGCCAGCCTGGGCCAAGGCTCAGCCCAGCCCCTGTGCACTGCACCTCCTGCATGCCACAGTAGTTGTGTGCACCCACCTCTGTCCCCGGGCAGAGGTGCACTGTGTCAGCAGCTCTGTCAGCACGGTCCATGCTCACAGCTTGTCCTTGGGGCTTTGCACCTGGAGGGGACATGGGATGAGCTATGGCCTGTCTGTCCTTGTGTGCCCAAGCCCAGAAGGTTCTGGCAGCCCAGCACTCCAGTCCTTCCCTCACTGCTTGTGGGAAATCTTTGTACTGTGCCTGGGGAGAGACTTCCGTGTGAAGGGGCCAGACAGGGTCTGAGCAGCCCAGCCTTGCTCCTGGCAGAGACCTGCCCATGCAATGAGAGGTCATGGTGGGTTTTTGTTTGTTTGCTTGCCAGGAGGAGGAGGAGGAGGAGGAGGAAGATGATAATGTCAGTGAAACCTTATCTGGGTAGGTGGTGAGCTGCTGCTTGTATTCAGGGATCTCTCTGGTGATCCCTGTCTTGTTTCCTTCTCTGTGCCCCATGCAAAGGGAGCGGCTTGGGCCGTGAGCATGGTGGGATCATGGAGGAGAGCTGCATGGAACCAAGGGGGAAGCTTCCTGGTCCTTCTCTGCTTCTATCAGCTGAGAGCTCAAGTGAACAGCGGGTTGAGTGGCGGAGGAACAGACCATGCAGTCCAGCTTTTGCAGCAGAGATGTGGGGGACAGATGCTGACCCCCAGGATGCACCCAGAGATGTTTCTTACTCTGTTCCTGCCAGTCTTTGCCGAGGCCAGCCTGTCCAGACATGCCTCTCGTGTGGGACTCGGTTGCCCCTCTACTCCCACTGATTTCCCTGGGGTTTGGAGCAGGATGGAGGCCTGGTCATGCTGACTTCTGCCTGGACTGGGGCTGTGTCCTGTGCTGAGGGGGAGCTGATGGAACAGTCCAGCAGCAGAGGATTAACCTGCAGGTCTGCAGCAGAGCGGGTGGTGGGCCTGTGAGGCCCCTTACATCATGGCTGTTCTCCATGTACAGCAGCAGGCACCCAGCCAGGGTCTGGCAGGGCTGAGCTTGGGTTGAGCCAGTGTAACCTGGGAACCAGGTGTGCACAGACCAGAGCTGTACTGTAGCCCAATGAGGCACCACCCCTTTGGGCATGGGGCTCCTGATGGGAAGGAGATGGGGCTTTGCAAAGAGGGGCTGGTAACAAGGGGGCTTAGGGCCTTGTGCACTCCCAGTGCCTGCTGCTGCTGTGCCATTCCTGCCGTGTCGGGGTCATGAGCATGCCATGCCTCTCAGGAGGTCGTGCTTGGGGTATGATGGGTGCTGTGTTCTCTTCCAAAGCAGCATGGAGCAGCTGGGGAGGGGAGCCCACAGCCCAGCAGGTAAGTTTCTTCAGTGCTGCACTGGCTCATCCCCCAACATGTCCTTTGTAAGGCAAGGGGGGTGATGCTCACCTGGGAACATCTGCTTCCCCTAGCAGGCTGTGGTGGGCTCCCAGCTGTACACCTTTATGGTCCACGTGTTCCTTTCTCTCACTTTTCAGAATTAATACCTCTTGTGCCCCCATCGAGCTCTCCTACAGCACAGCTACTGTGCCACCGCCTGGGGCCGCCCCCGGACAGCTGGACGGTGCTGGGAGGGGTTGGAGACTCCCCCAGCACTGGCCCCACGACTGCTGGCCCCAAGGCTCCCCTGGGCTAAGCCAAACCTCTGCAACAACAGACCAGCCACTCAGGATTCACCCTGTGCCTGCACCCGGGCCAGCCAGTGCCTGCCGCTGCCCTGGCACTGCCCCCGGCACGGGGGCTGCTGGCACTGCTGCCGTGGAGTGCACAGGCTGCACCACCTGCTCTGTGTCCTGTGCTGCCTGCATGAACCGCTGGGAGCCGCAGCTGCCCCCAGCGTGGGCTGGGGGAGCCACGCTCCTGGCTCTGCTCACTCCCAGGCCGTGCAGGGCCACCCTGCGTGCTCTGAGCCTCCTGGTGCAGGAGTCTGCACCCTCAGGGAGCAGCAGCTCGGCCTGGAGCAGTGCGTGGTGAAGGCCTTGCCCCTGCAGCTCAACCCCATACCCTCTCACAAGTGAAATGACCCTGGTTTTTAAAGGAAAGCTCTGCCTTTATAGAGAAATAAACTGAGTTTTTTACTGTTGTCATTTGGGTTTGACTGCGGGATGGCCACAGTGCATAAGCATGCAGATTACTGTGTCTCCTGCACTGCCTGTGGTGAGGATTGCTGTGCCCCAAGCTCACAGAGCTGGAACTCCAACATCTTCCTTGGCTGCAAGCCCTGAGGGAGCAGTTCCTCCTTGTACTGAGGGCTGCCAGGGCCCAGGGTGCCTTTGTGACTCGGGAGGAGCAGGTTCAGGCTGTGCTGTATGGGCATCTCGAGCACCTCTGAATGTCACCTGCACTGACAGGAGCTGATACCACGCTGAGGCCATGGCTGACACAAGCCCTTGTGTGCCAGCTGCTCTGAAGTGTCTCTGCCCTGCTGCACCCCAGCCGTGCTCTACAGAGGCAAGCCATGCACTTTGTTTCCTTCCCCAGATGAAGCAGGGGAGGCTGCAGCATGCCTGGTTTTTGGGCAGCTTGCAGCTGTGTTCTGGCCAAGCCCCTCACTGCTGGGTCCCTGTCACATCCCCACACAGGTGCCCTTCTCAGGCTGGTGGCACTGACGGCCCAGCTGGGCTCTGATCGCTGTTTGCAGCTGGGTGGCAGGGCCAGTCTCCCAGCAAGTGCTGTAGGCTGGGGAGACCTGGGGTGCCATGGATCAGTCAGGAGCTGGGCACGGTTTTTTCACTGGAGGTTTTGCATATTGAATATGGTTTCATGGAGAGTAGACAGCAACATGTAACTTGTTAGGGTGAGCAGGTCGTTGTCAGCCCACAGCTTCCAGCACTCATCTCTGCACTTCCCTGCCCTCCTGCACCACCACAGTCTGAGAAGAAGTGGTGAGTTGGGGGTTGGTTCGGTTTGGGTTTTTTGGTTGGTTTTGTTTTGGTTTGTTTTGGTTTGTTTTTTGTGGTTTTTTTTTTTTTTTCAGAGGGAAAGGGCTTTTTCCTCAACAACACACCCTGATTCTACATTTAATGTCAGACTCGGGGTTTTTTATTTGGTCGAAACCTCTTCATTTTGACAGTTTTTTGTGCCTTTCCTAGTTCCTCACCTCTGCTACACAGTCTGATCCTTTGATTCTTTGTGTGTGCCTCTGGCCTGGCTAAAAGTCTCACAGTAACAGCCATGTCTGCTATGGCATTCCAAGACAGAACTTCTAAACATTTTCCAGGGCACTAGAACATCCTTAAAACTCTTTTCTTTCCCTGGCAGCCCTAGTTTTTCTAAGGTATCTCCTTAAAAAGAGCTAGCAGGCAAAACAAGGTGTTTGTGTCTCTGGAGCTGTGGCTGTGCTCCCTGCAGCCCAGGTTACAGCCCAGCAGCAGCTGCATCCCACCATGGTGCTGTTGCTCCTCAGGTTCCCCTCTCCTCACCCGAGCAGGGAGCAGCACAGGCCCCTCCAGCCAGCACCCTGCCAGGGGCAGACCCTGTCCCCCTTCTTGGCCCTGCTGCTGGGATGTCTCTGCTCTCTGCAGAGGAGCAGCCGTGATGTCACCCTCAGTGGGACAGCCTGCAGCTGGCCCAGCAGCACCACATGGCCCAGACTGCAGCAGCAGCAGCCCTCCCTCAAGGGCCAGAAGGCTGCAAGGTGACCACGGAGCACCTCCAGCTCTTGCACAGCATGCAGGAACAGATCTCCAGGACACATGCATTCAAGAACTTGTATATGTGTGCATGCATGGACACACACAGAGACCTGCAGCTCTGATGCTGCCTTTGAGCCAGGATGCTTTTATTGAAAAGACCCTGCTACAGGAGTCGCTTATCCCGTCCCTTCCCCGCCTAGTCTTGCAGCAGGAGCAGCAGGAGCTGAGCAGCACCTGGAAGGAAAAGTCCTGAAAGTGCTTTTACTGGGAGATTTATTCCTGGAAGACGCTGGATCCTGTGGTACTTGAGTCCAGGGCTGCTGAGCCTGTCTGTGACAGGCTGCAGAGCAGAGCATGGAGGGAGAGCAGCAGCCAGGGCAGCAGGGAGCCTCCTTGTTTCACCCCACTTCCTCCAAGTGAGACCTTGCAGGCCTCACCACATTGTCTCCTCCAGGCAGCACAGGCACTGTGCTGCTCAAAAAGTGCTTGGCAGCTCCCCTGCAACAGCCTGAGCACTCAGCCCCACTGGGGCCACAGCACAGCCGCAGCCCTGGCACTGCCCACTCCCCCAGCCCTGTGGGGCTTCCACCAGCACTCCCTGCCCCAGCCCCTGCAGGCTCTGCGGGCTGGCCAGGCACTGTCACAGCACTAGCTCCTCATCGTCCCTCGTGTCTTTGTCCTCTGCAGCAGACAGGGAATTTGAAGCCCCTGCATGCCCATGACAGGGTGCAGTGGAGCCTGTTCTCCAGCAGCAATCCACTCACGCCTGTGCTGGCTGGGCCCAGCCCCGCAGACAAACCCTCCTTCCACCTACAGCTCTCCTGGCAGTGCTGGGCAATGCCTGCACCGCCCTGTTTCCCCAGCCCCATGGCCCTGAGGGGAGCAGCTCCTGCTCTCTGCAAGCAGCCCCCAAGGCCAAAGAGGCAGCTGAGAGCAAGGTCTGCCCGCTGATGCTGGGCACAGTCTGGCGCCACAGCTGCACCCAGGGCTTTGGCCAAGCCGGGCACAGGGACACGGCCTCCCCTCAGGCCAGTGCGTCAGCCCATCGGCTCCCCTGGGCTCCCTCCCACCCTGGCCGCTGGGGTGGCCCCACCCGGCCTCAGCTCGGCCTCAGCTCAGCCTCAGCTCGGCCTCAGCTCAGCTTCAGCTCATGCTCCCAGCGGGAGAGGGGAAGGGCCCGGTGTGCGGGATGGGCAGGGCCATGCTCTGCATGCACGGCTTGGAGCTGGCTCCGTGCACATCCCCAGACAGGGGCCCTCAGGAAAGCGGGAGTTCTGATACATGGATCTTCGCATGCTGAGTTCCAGGCTGCGCGCCTGGTGCTGCCTCTTCTTCCAAGGCCTGCTTTGGCTCTGGCAGGACACCCAAGATCCCAGACGGCAGAGCTGGTGTTGCACTTACACCTCGATGATGTTGACTGAGGGAGATTTCTTCTATGAGAGAAAAATCTGCTTTAAGACCTTGCTTTTGCTTTACTGCACCCCTGGGATCAGACCCGATGCCAGAGCCCCTCAGCCTGTGGCAGGCATCAAGACCAGGAGATCTCAGCAGAGCAGGGTCAGTTTGGAGTAGGGATCCAAGATGAGGAATCTCTTTTGCAAGGAGTAATCAGCAAGCTGAAAAATCTGGAGGAAGGGAACGAGGGACTTGAAGTCCAAACAGGAAGTTTCTGCTCCTGACATCCGCTGGAAACCAAGATGTGGGATCAATGGGCAGTCAGGCAACACCGTGAGGGGAGTTTCCACCCTTGACAGAGGCAGTAGATGACACAAGCAAAACCCTTCTCCCTCCCCATCCACAGCCTGGCATAGTGCTTCCATCAGGGTGAGGAAGGGGCCCTGCAATGGCTTGTGTGGTGATGACCCAGAGGCAGCTGCAGTGAAGGCAGAAAGTGAGCAGTGACAGACCCGTGCAGGAGCCATGAGAACAGCTGCCTAGCATGTCCCCTCCAGCCTGAGCAGGCAGGAGCAGACCTGTCCATCAGTGCAGGAGAGGTGCAGCCTTGGAGGGGCACGACGAAGGGTCTGTTACAGTCAGAGGTCCGGTACCACCTTGCAATGCAAGAGCTGCCCCAGCTGTTGTGTCTGCTTGTTTCTCCTGCTATCACCCATGAGGCACACACACTGCCCCACAGAGCAGAGCTCACTGAACCCTGAAAGCCCTCAGTGTTGGGGGTGAGAGCACAAGCTGGGGTGTTTCCATTTCTGGAGAGAGCCGGGCTCTGTCCAGGCTGTGAGCCCCCGCAGACGCCACACGCCATCCCTGCTGCCAGCCCTGCCCACTCACCTTGCTCCGCAGCAGCCCTCCGCTTGGTCGCTCTGGCGTGCTGTGCTCTGAGGACGGCTTTGTCTTCTCCTTGTTGTTGTTGGAGTCATTATCCTTGATGATGTCATATTGTCTGCAGAACAGGGCGATCACCGCTGCCCAAAGACAGACTGCGTGAGGGCCTCCCTCACAGCGGTGCCTCTGTGTCCCCTCCCCACAGCATCCCAGCTGCAGGGCAGTTGTGCCCAGGGCTCCTTGGGCTGCTGCAAACCCACAGCCCCACCTGCATCAGCTCGCACCACCCCAGGTACTCTGCATGCGTGGCCAGGCCGGTTTCCCTGGGCAGACAGGCACGGATGTGGCTGAGGCCACTGGGCCACACATGAGGTGCTCAGCACTCACCAAAGGCAGATGCTGAGGCACTCAAACAGGGACAGTGACGGCAGTGGGCAGCTGGATGGGTTTTGGAGGGCCTCCAGAAAGTCATTGAAGTTACTGAGCTGGTGCTTGTGACCCTCACAAAGGCCAGCCCTTGTCTTTGTGCACACTGGCTGTGGGGTCAGTCACTCTGTCAGGCTTTCACAGCATGCATCTCATGCAGCACGTCCCACAGCTGGGAACCCTGGACACAGGAGTCTGGAGCAACGCCCCCAAGTGTGACCATGCTGGACTCACTCAACCCCAGTGTGTGTGTGATAACACACAGGCACACACAGACTGGGCTAGACTCCTCACAGCCGGCGTCCTGACACATCAATCTGTGCCACGTGTAAACTACCAGCAGTCATCTTACATTTTTTTTCCAGTTCCCTAGAAAAGTGTCAAGGCCAGGGCAAGAAATTTCGGCAACATGCCACTACAAAATCCACATTTCCTAGGAAGGGAGCAGGGGATTAATGACTTCCCATTCACAGCAGCTGCATGTGACCAGTCAGGAGCTGACTTACTGCCTAGGCTCCCATGCTCCCAGGGCAGCCTGCTGCCTGCACTGACTTTAACTGAGCTGCACAGGAGCAAATCATCACTTTACAGCTTTAGCAGACTGAGGCACAGCCTCTACCAGCTCGTGCAGTAGTGTTATCAGTCACATCATCTCTGACCCAAGCAACACAATCGCCACTGTCAGTTGGGATGCTCCCACCCTGTAATTCCAGGTCCCATTCTGTCTCCTGCTCTTGGACATACTCCAGGCCATTACTGCTGAGCAGTGGCTGTGGTTGCTCCTTTTACCCCACTGGCTACAGCACCTCCAGAGACTCAGTGGACTTCCTAGAAAGGGTGCCAGACCCTCAACAATGTGCCTTTGCACTCTCTTGAGCCACATGCTCTTTGTGAACCATGCATTGTACCTTTCCTTCAGCCCGCCGGGACTCTGCTCGTGGCACTCACCTGCCCACATGAGCAGCACAGCCACAATGATGATAATCTCTCCTGTCTGCAGCTGCCGGTCTTTGTCCAGCCCTTCCATGGTGATGTCACCTGCAGAGAAGAGACCCCAAGCAGGGCTGGCAGCAGATACCCTCCCACTACAGCAAAACTGGAGGATCTGAGAAACTCCATAGAAGAGAAGCCCATCTCCCCCAAACAAGGGAGGGTGTGGGGTGACATCCTGTCTGGAGAGAGGACATGCATCCTGTGGCTTTCCTGAGTCAGATAAACCATCTGTGCTACAAAGGTAATCAGGGATTCCAACAGCTTTGAGATCATGTAGGGACAGCACAGTGCATGCCAGTAACCACTAAGGTCTCCCTCCACAGAGTGACCAGGGTAGGTCAGGTCAGTTTAACAAGAAGTTCTGAGGAAAGTCAGCCATCTGCTTGCCCTGCCACTCTCAAGACCCCTCTCATGGTCTGTCTCCTGCTGTAGACAGACTCCCTTGCCCTCTATGGGCATCATCTCTCTTGGATCCCTGGATTCTCTTTCATGGACCACCATGGAGGCAACCCTAAGGCAACACAGATATGAGTAGTAAAGGAGACCATGGTGCTCTGTCATTTCTCCTTTGGTAGCCTGCAGACTGGGAGATCTGAGAGTGTTCAGTACTGGCTTCCTACAGGCAGCAGCTGAGCAGGCCCCAGCAGCTGTCCTGGCCAGTCTGCCCAGCTGAATAGGTGCCAGGACCTGGGATAGGAGGGCTGCAAACCACAGCTTGGGGAGATTACTGTGGACACAGACACAACAGCAGCCTGTACAAGCCTGTGTGTCCCCAGCAGCCTGCTGCTCAGTCCAGCACCTTCCTCACTGGTTGTTGAATCCCTGCCCATCTGCTGTACAGCCTCCAGGCGTGGCCCCACCAGCAGCACCTGCAGGGAGGTGCCTCACCTTGGTTGGAGCTGTTGGAGGGCAGGCGGTCAGTCTCCTTCAGGGTGCGGAAGTGCACGCGCTTGCTAGCCTGGCTCTCCCCGTACAGGCCAATGCTCTGCACCTGGATGATGTAGTCAGCATCCTCTGCCAGGTCCCACAGCACACAGGCACGGTTGGTGGTGTTCACCTCCCGGATGAAGCGCTGCATCTGCCCGTCCTGCCTCTGCCAGAGGGAAGAGCTGTCACCCCTGGGAGCTGCTTCCAGCCGTGCCCTCACTCCTCCCTTCCCAGGCAACCAGCCACCCCAGGGTGGGCCAGACTGGCCAGCACTGCCTATTCAGCACACCTGCATGGCTTCAGAACCAGGCACCTCCCTGGACAAGGCACCATCCCCCAAGGCTGCATAGGTGGAGCAAGGCAAGCAAAGAAAGGTTATGTCATGGCTGAAGCACCATCCCTACCTGGAGAAATCCCAGGGAAGCTATTGGAGGGACTATCCCCAATGCAGCCCACAGTCTTCTGCCTCCCACCAGGATGGATGGCTCAGATGGGGCAGCCTGGCAAGGGCTGCTCAGCAGCAGAGATGTCCTCAGGCAGATGCCAGAGGAGCCGTGGACTGTGGCAAAGGGACCGACCCAGGAGCATGCTGGTAATCAGTGTCCCCAGCCCCTGGGACAGCCCCTGGATACCTGCTGTAGGATGGCGTAGCCAATGACCACGTCTCCTTCTGGTACGTCCCAGGACACGGTGGCAGAGTTTGCCTTCAGCTGCGTCACAGTCACGTTGACAGGGGACGGTGGCCTGTCTGGGTGAGCCATGGACCACAGGGGAGAGGCAAAAGAAGATGTCTCAGAACAGGCACTCAGCCCTGCACATCACCACAGGGCCTCTCCAACACCTGCCAATGGCAGCATGTTGGCTCCAGGGAGCCCCTTCCCTGGTGAACTCATCCCCAGGAGAGGAGTGGCACAGCAGACGGAGAAGCCTGAGGCCTGCCAGCAGCAACACGTGCACAGCATGGTGCTTCCTGGGCTGGCAGGCAGCTGCCTGCTCTGTGCATGAGGACTGGGCAGGTGCAGAGCTCTGGGGCTGCCCCATGGATGGGCATACCACAAACGCCTGGCACACCACCCAGAACTGCATGGAAGCAGCCCAGACACAGCAATGATATATTGATTGTGACAGAAAAAGGGGGCACCTTGGAACAAACACACTCTACGACTCAATCTGGCCATCTCCTCTGCCTGGAATTACTCCTTGCTCCCCATGCTCCAGGGCATGGGGAAAGGCCAATGCTGAAGGCAGAGCTGGCTGTCCCAGTAAAGCCTGGAAAATAGAATAGAACTTCCCAACAACATTAAGAGTGAATATAGAAGCAAACCTGTACTTGAAAGCTTTCAGGTACACAATACGATGAAAATTGTATGTGGTATAGTAGAACTACAATTTTTATAAGGTTACTTGATTAGTATACTTATCATATACTGTCCAATTAAAAGGTTAGTTGGTTAGGTAATAATTCCAGGGGGTCCTGCCCCACTGGAAGCAGTCCAGAAGTTTTTCTTGTCCCACTTTTGTTATGCCTGGTCCAGATTCCAGTTGGAAAACAGAACGTCCTTGTAGCTGGTTCTCATCCAGCCATTTCTTGAACACTTGCAGCCACCCACCAGACTTGTGCTTCAGCCCCTTCCCCAGCTCTGTTCCCTTCCGTGGACACGTTCCAGCCTCTCAATGTCTTTCTTGTTGTGAGTGGCCAGGATTCAGGGTGCCTCAGCAGTGTCCAGCACAGGGGGAAAACCACTGCCCTGGTCCTGCTGCCACACTACTGCTGACATAAGCCAGGATGCTCTTAGCTTTCTTGGCCAGATCATGTTTAACTGCTGTCAACCAGCACCCCCAGGTTCTTTTCCACTGGACCACTTTCCATCCTTGTCTGGTTTTCTGCCCCAGGCACGGCCAGGTCAGGTCAGGCTCAGCTGACAGCCCAGCTCAGGGAGGATCCTGTCAGCCAGCAAACATCTGCTCTCTTGCACTGTCCCGGACACAGGCATGTCAAAGTGTGGGTGTATGGGGGGCTGCATGTTTCTGCTTGTCTTCGAGCATAAGAACAGTTGTCCTAGGTTACCACTAGTTAGGAAGCTAGCTAGGTTTGTGCTAGCAAACATAATGGGGTCAGACTAGCCCAAGAATCCAGTGGGGGAGACTGGTCTAAGACCTGATTTGGTCTGCACCAGTCCATATGTGCCCAAACCACTCTTGGGCATGGCTTGGAAGCTAGGACAAGCCAGAAAACCATTCCTCACAGGTGGCACTGATGTGCCTCCCCCTTTGGAACTCATGAGTTTAATACCAGACCCTGCCAGCTGGCCTCAGGACAAGAACAGGATATGGTGCTTCACAATACATCAACAGTAATTAATTAGGTGGGGTTTTTACATCTAACAGAATTTTTAAAGTCCTGAATATGCGCAATTGGGGCAGTTTGACTACCAACCTTTAAGTGTACGTGAAGACATTAAAGACAGGGTCTGACATCTCTGCGACACAGAAGTTTGTGGGTGGAGTTTGTAGCAGCTGTCCAGCTCTGCTCAAGAATTTTCTAGGCTTTTGCAAGGCACCCAGCCTGTCCCAGCTGGGGATGCTGAGACACTGCCCTGGAACCGAGCCACTTGATGATTTGAGAACAAAGGCACTGCACCAATTCACAAGCCATGCTGCTGAGTGCACACAGGTCTGACAAGGGCTCCAGCTGTATTTAGCCAGGGCTTGCACAGGCCCTGTGCAGGGACTGTCACTCACTGGCAGCAGAAGGGTGAGAGGATCTGGGGGCACGGTGGAGCCACAGTGCACGTGGCTCGTCAGTGCCCCACACCTCAAGCACCCTGAAGACACTTGGTGCACACTCCAGGCCAGCAGCCCTGAGCCTGTGTGACAGGAGCCGTGGTGTCCAGGCTACAGTTCTGCATGACAAGAACCAGGGCTCCTTCATCAGTTTCCTGCTGAATGAACTGCAGAAAAAACATTTCTGAGCACACGGGATTTGCACACCCGTCAGGAAGAGACAAGACAAGAAGCCTCTGAAGTCAAAACTTGAGAAGTTCACCCTAGACACACAGAGCAATGTTTAATCCCAATCACCTCTGCTCTGGAGACAGGCTGGAAGAGCTGAGGTTTTTCACCTCGAAGAGAATAAGATATTGGTAAGATATTGGAGCCCTTTCCAGTGCCTAAAGGGGCTCCAAGAGAGCTGGAGAGGGGCTTTGGACAAAGGGACAGGACAAGGAGGGGACGGCTTTTCACTGACAGAGGCCAGAGTTAGACAGGATATTGGAAAGCATTGTGAGAGTGGTGAGGCCCTGACACAGGTTATCCAGGGAAGCTGGGGCTGCCCCTGGATCCCTGGAAGTGTCCAAGGCCAGGCTGGACAGGGCTTGGAGCAGCCTGGGACAGTGGGAGGTGTCATTGCCCACCACGGGGATGGATTGAATTGGGCTTTGAGGTCCCTTCCAAAGCACACCATTCCAGGATTCTGTGAAATTCAAGGTGAGACCTCAGAGTTTTTACAAGACCTCCAAAGGACAAAGCTTTGTGTATAATCCCCACATTGCATCTAATATTGTCCAGCCTGCTCTGCAGCTGAGATCTGAGCAGTTTTGTGCCAGAGCTGTTGCCATAAATGTCTGTGGATGCAAAGGCTCCAAAAAGCATGCACTCTGAAGCCAACACATCCTGGCTCTACAGTCAAGATGCTGCTGGGCTCTCTGGGAAAAGTGTGCCACCATTTAGCTCAATGCATTAACTCCTAATGATTCTACATCACTTATAAATGATCCAGCTTCACTTTTTGTTCAAGCCATATTACGAAAGGAGCACCCCCACAGAAAGCACAGTCACTTACTTAAGGCCTGGCACAGGTTTTGTCCTGTCTGTACAGCAGTGTGCTCCTTTTGGGCCTCATTAAGGGGTGGGAAGAGCTGGGCTGTGCAGGAGCGAGCAGCACTGCAGCCTGTGGCTGGACACTGGGAGGGACGGGCAGAGGGCAGCGGGAGGGATGGGCAGAGGGCAGCAGGAGGGATGGGCAGAGGGCAGCGGGAGGGATGGGCAGAGGGCAGCGGGAGGGATGGGCAGAGGGCAGCTAAAGGGATGGCCAGAGGGCAGAGGGAGGGATGGACAGAGGGCAGCGGGAGGGATGGCCAGAGGGCAGCAGGAAGGATGGGCAGAGGGCAGCGGGAGGGATGGACAGAGGGCAGCAGGAGGGATGGGCAGAGGGCAGCTAAAGGGATGGCCAGAGGGCAGAGGGAGGGATGGACAGAGGGCAGCGGGAGGGATGGCCAGAGGGCAGCAGGAAGGATGGGTGGTGGCCAGTGGGAGGGGTGGCTGGTGGGCAGCTGGACATGGGACCATATATGCCACGCATCCCGGCTCCGTGGGTCAGCAAGGGGCCACACAGATGCCCTTCGAGATGGATGCTGGCACATGCGGTGCTGCAAGGGACAAGGCACGGGGCACACATCCACCGGTGCTCTCCCCGGGCTGCTGTGATCCGGAGAGTGGAACCCCCCTGCCCCCCGGCCCATGCCCTTGGGGCTGCTGCTCAAGGGCACCCAGATGTTTGCCCAACTTACTGCTGCAGCACGGAGTAAGCACCAGACTTCACATCTAAAAATAAGTGGCCCCTTTTTAACACCCCTGATTGCATCTCTTCCTGAATCCGTCAGTACGTGTTTTGCAACAGAATGTAGCAGAACACGTCTGGCAGTCGCAATTCGATTTGATATCTCTGACCTGTCGAGGGGCAAACAGGCAGCAGGAAGCGGCTGCTGATCGCGGGGCATCCCGGCGAGTCAAAGGACGCAAGGACAGCGGTGCCTCGGGCGCACGGAGCTCCAGCGAGCACCGGCAGGAAGGGACACGATCCCCGTCCCCCTGCCGGCCCCAGCCCTGAGCGCCCCTGCCCGGGGCAGGACGGGCCCGCTCCGGCCCGCGGCCGCCCCAGGGGAGCCCGGGGACCCCCGGGAAAGGCAGCGCGGCTGGCGCCGTCCCCCGGGGGAGGGGACGCGACACGGTCGAAGGCACGGGGGACTCGGAGGCCGCGGCGCCCCGGGGGTGCCCGAGGAGTCCTCGGGGATGGAGGCAAAGGCCAGGCCGGGGATGCGGCGAGGCCGGCGGGGGTACCCGGCGGGACCGCAGCCCCCGGCAGGGACGCGCAGCCCCGGTGCCCGCCCGGCCCGGCCGCACTTACTGGCTCGTACGAGACACAGGTCGCAGCCGAAGAGCACCAGCACCGGGCTGATCATCGCCGAGACTCGGGCCATGGCGCTGGGGCTGCGGCCCGGCCGGGCGGCGGCCCTGGCACCGGCCCGGCTCCCTGCGCCGCGGGACGGAGCGGGGCCGAGCCCCGGCCGCAGCGCGGGGGGGCGGAACGGCCGCCGGGCCCGGCCCGCCCCCGAGCGGCACCGCAGCGGCTCCGGCACCGCGGCGGCTCCGGCACCGCCTCCCTGCCGTGCCCCGAGCGGCCGGCGCCGCCCCCAGCCCCGGGCCGTACCCCGAGACCGCCCGAACCGCGCCCGCCTGTTCCTGGAGCCCCGGAGCAGCCGCGGCGCTCCCGGTACCGCTCTCCAGCAACCCCGAGCGCCCCGGCGCAGGCTGCACCCCCAGAAACCCCGAGCGCCCGCCGTCCCCGTGCGGCACCCCCAGTACCCCCAGTGCCAGATGTTCCCATGCTGTACCCCAGCAGCCCTCAGTGCCAAATGTTCCCATGCTGTACCCCAGTAGCCCCCAGTGCCAGATGTTCCCATGCTGAACCCCAGCAGCCCTCAGTGCCAGATGTTCCCATGCTGTACCCCAGTAGCCCCCAGTGCCAGATGTTCCCATGCTGTACCCCAGCAGCCCCCAGTGCCAGATGTTCCCATGCTGTACCCCAGTAGCCCTCAGTGCCAGATGTTCCCATGCTGTACCCCAGTAGCCCCCAGTGCCAGATGTTCCCATGCTGTACCCCAGTAGCCCCCAGTGCCAGATGTTCCCATGCTGTACCCCAGTAGCCCCCAGTGCCAGATGTTCCCATGCTGTACCCTAGCAGCCCCAGTGCCAGATGTTTCCGTGCTGAACCCCCAACAGCCCCCAGTGCCAGATGTTCCCATGCTGTACCCCAGCAGCCCCCAGTGTGCTGTACCCCAGTAGCCCCAGTGTGCTCTCCCCAGCACGGGAGGCTCCACACGCGGCACCAGTCCCGGGCCCACGGCCGCTCACGGCCGCGAGCGGCGCTGCTGTCACGACCGCCGGTCACCAACAGACGCCGGCACTCGGGCTGCTGCCCCCAGCACAGCCCCACAGCTCCTCTGCCCCTGGGCGTGCTCTGACCCTCCAGGGTGCTCCTCGTGGTGTGTCTGAAGACACAGGCATGGGGTGTGCTCCATCCCCGGGAAGGGCAGCACTGAGTGTGCCTAACGAAGCCGTAGAGAAATAAGAAGCTGTAGATCATCCTCCATTACCTTACAGCAGTAATTTACTACTTTATGTGAGCAATGCAGACTGAAAGGAGGAGTCAAGCAAACGTGGAATCTGTGGTTCCAAGGGGCTGCTAAGATGACTCAACCTAGCTGTGGTTTTGGGCAGACTTGGGAACTCTTGAGGCTTCTCTCTGCCCAGCTGATGTCCTTGGCGTGTTGTCCTGCTGTGTAGCATAGCTGGACCCAAGTGGCAGCTCAGACCATGCCCTTGATGAGGTCAGCCCACAGCAAAAGTATATTGGTGCGTGCATGTGTGCAGACATGGGCACATCCATAGTTCAGGGCACTAAGGCCCCTAAAATTTAGTCTTTATTTGGGCACTTCAAAAGGGCTTTCCTAGTTATAGGAGAAGTGGTCTGTGCCTTGGGGAGAGCTGTGGGAGACCAGGATGGTCACGTTGCCATGCGAAGATCTAATCTGCAGTGCGTGTGCAAAAGGCAAGGTACAGCTAAGTGAAAACTGAACCTTGTCAGAATTTACATCAACTCTGCAGCTTCATGGCAGGTGAGGTGATCAAAATGGTCCCATCTGGGTTGTTCAGTGCTGCTTTTCAGATGCTCTTGGCAGATCAGGACTGGCTCTTTCCTGAGCTTCATTGCTGCTGCAGTGCACAGCGGTGAGGAGCAGGGTGAGCCTGATACTGCTTTCCCAGCAGAGTCCTGTTTCAAAGCTCCTTCTCTCTCTATCTGATTATGGGGATGGAACTTCAGGAAGGCCAAGGGTAGAGCTGGCAACTGTAAAACTGTGACTGCAAGCAGATTTAAGGAACAATTTGCCAGTTATGTCTTCTCTGCAAGGTCCATTCTCACTCGGTAGCTGTGAGAAGCACTCGGGTTATTGCAGAGCTAGCTGTTGGTGTTAATGTTGACTGCTCCATAGCCTGTGTTTGCCACCAGGCAAGCATCCCTGGCTTGCCCAGCACTGCTCTGGCCTGCACAGGAACCCTCAGACACATTATTTGAAAAGCTCAGTTCTGTCAGTGTTAGGTATCAGTGAGTAATGCCAATTTTTTGACAGCAGAAACAGGTGGCGATTAGCACTGTTTGTTCTGCATCCTTCCTCTGAGCGACTTCAAAGTGGTTCAGGCTCTGTGTCCTTTCCCTGTGCTCCAGGGTGTTTCTTGTGCAGGGTGAGAACTGTGCTGTGATTGGGGAATTTTGTGTCTGGTCACCCTAGGCATCACTGTTGCCTGGCTGGCATTCCCAGGCTTCACACACCTGCCAGATCAGTGCAGGACATGGGAAAGAACACGCTGTGCCACTTAGGACAGCCCTGGGAATTCAGTGACTGTGCTTTGGGAGCAGGTGATGGCTTTGCATTTCTGAGTTCAGTCTATAAATAATGAATACTGAGAGTGCATACTCTCCACACACATTTAATTATCATTTGAGTATTTGGGATTTTGGCCAGGCAAAACTCAATTTGCAATCACAAATCAGGCACTAATGCGTCTAAATTGTATTATATGCCTTGCAGTGCCTCGTACTCAGAATTCAGTGGGGAAATCCAGCAGCAGCCTCGAGATCCCAGCCTCACCTCTGCAGCCTGGCCTGCAGGCTCCGAAGTCCCAGCCTGCCCCCAGCAAATAGGAGGTTCTGGGAGAGTTGCTGGCAGCAAGAGGATGTCCTGCCCATGATGCAGGAGCCTCCTGTATGTCACCCTGCTGTCACCTTCCTCTGTCCATTAGAGGAATACACCAGCAAGGACTCCCAGCACGCCAGGAATTGACCTCTGCAGCTGGGAAAGGTTTGGATTGATGATATCCCTGTTCAGAATCTCCCCCATACTTTGTAGAGTATAAATGTTATTGACTAAATGAAGCCCACAAAGGATTTTGTGTCCCTAATCTAAACTTTAGTTAGCTGTTAACTAGTGTGAGGTGAGCATTCACGGATTTATGAAAGCATGACATGACCTGCAATAGCTGGGTCCTGACCTGGGGGTCCTGGACCTCTGTGACTGTTCCCCCCTGGGACACAACACTCATGCAATTATTTCTCCCACTTTCTGGCTGCTCCCTTTTCCTGCTCCAGAGCCTCCCACGGCCAGCTGTGACCCAGCTGTGCCTATGGAGGCAGCTGGCAACTGCAGCTTGGCTCGGAGGGCTTTTCCTGGTGAGCATTGCCCTTCCGACAGTTGCTGGCTGGCCTAGAGGAGGGCTGGGCAGGGTGTGAGTGCCAGACCTGCCCCTCCACCCCCAGACCCTGTCTCCCAGCCAGGGTGGGTGGGTGCTTGCCCACCATGTCCTCTCTCCAGGCCTTTCTGGCTGCTGCTTCACGTTAGCTGTCTCCTGAAATGAAACGTCCAAAGTTGTTGTGAGGGTTCATTCCCATCCACTTTGTCACGTCTGTGCTGGCTGCTGTATCCTCCATTTCTCTCCCAGGGAAGTGGGAATTAACACTGATTCCCTGTGATAATAATAACGGAGGGCAAAGGCGCAGCAAACCTCAGAGATTTTCTGTAAAGCCACTACAGGGAAGTCCCCTATTGTCCTCAGCCAAGGAACAGGCTCAGACCTGTCACCAGTCTATGAATATCAGCACTTTATCAACACTTCATGAACTTTATTAAATGTGGAAAGTCAGTCTGCTAATCATTAATACGCACCAATCGTTAATAACTTCTGATCCTCCTTTTGTGTTTATTTATTTTTTGATGTCATCTTTTTACCATCTGCTGCATAATTGGATTTGAGGAATTCAGTGCTGCCCAAGAACAGGCATTTATACTTTCTATTGTCACAGGGTATTGTGAAGTCAAGTCAATTGTGAATTCCCTGTGTAATTATGGGCATTGTGAAAAGTAATTTATTCTGTTGCATTTAGACCAGATGCCCAATTACTTCTTCTGGTGCTTCCTAGCTTCTATTGTAAGAAAAAAGTAATAACAATTTGCTATCTATCCGCAGTGCACCATCTGCAGCACGGCAGACCCGGTCATCTTTCACAGCTGATTATTTCTTTTTTACCCTTTTAATATGGGACAACTAGACAGCATATGGTGTTTGAGATGTGGTTTCCAGGGTGTCAATGTATTCATAACAGTGTTACCTCTCAGCTCTTTCTCAGATCATTTCCACCACATGAAGCCACCAAAGCCAAGAGCCTGGTAAAGCTGAAGAGTGAGGTCTATCCACAGCAAAAACATTCAGCACTGTCATGGTCAGGGAACACACAACTGATGAGGGCTGATGAGCAGCTCTATCAAAGCCCACCCCGGGAAAGAAATTTATTTGTTATTGCTCAGATAAAAGCACAAAGCACTGAGCATGAGGCAGGAAAGCTTAACCCTCTTCATGAAGAGAAGGGGAGCACTGGGCAAACCCTGCACCCCAAGGCAGACACTGCCACACGAACAGGGGGTGTCAGGGCCCTCTCTAATGGGCATTGTGCCTGCCAGAAACCTGCTCTGGCTCCGATGCCCAATCTTCTGCCTGTTAGTACTGGCATCTCTTTTGGGTGTCCAGTTAGGGGCTTGGGCTATAGGGAGGGAGAAAACTCACCGGGACTGGCTGGAAAACTCTCTGGGATGACCCTGGCTGGATCCCAGGTTCTCATCAAAGCTGCCCCATCACTTTCCCCCTCAACTGGACAGGGAAGAGAAAGTATAATGAAACACTCATGGATTGAAATAAGGGCAGGGAGAGCTCCCTCACCACCTACTGTCATGGGCAAAACAGACTCAGTGTTGGGAAATTGGTTTAATTTATTACCAATCAAGTCAAAGTAGGGTAATGAGAAATAAAACCAAATTGTAAAACCATCTTCTCACCACCCCTTCTTTGCTCCCCAGCTTAGCTTTGCTCCCCAGCTCTCTCCCTCCTCCCCCTCAGCAGTGCAGTGGGACAGGGAATGGAATCAATTCATCACAGCATGTCTCTGCCTTCTCAGGGGGAGGGTCCTCACAGTCTTCCTCTGCTCTCACTTGGGGTCCTCCATGGGCTGCAGGTGGGTCTCTGCTCCTGCATGGATCTTTTTGGGCTGTAGGTGGGTCCCTGCTACCCCTGGGCCCCACAGGCTGAAAAATAATCCCTGCCCCAGCACATGGGGCACCTCATCTCATTCCTTCTGCCCTGGCCTGGGGGACTGCAGGGCTGTTGCTCTCATAAACCCTCACTCCTCTCTCTGGCTGATGCTGTGCACAGTTTTTTTTCCCTTCTTAAATCCCAGAGGCACTGCCACCATTGCTGATCGACTCTGCTTTGGCCAACCACAGGTCTGTCTTGGGGCCAGCTGGCTTTGGCTCTGCTGGGCATGGGGGAAGATTCTAGAAGCTTCTCACAGAAGCTATCTCTGTAACCCTCCCTCTACCAAAGCCCTGCCATGCAAATCCAATACAGTTCCCTTAAGAGGGAGTTTTGGGCGAAGCGACTTACAGTGAAAGCCTAAATCAGCCTGAGCTGTTTAGCCTAGGAACTCTGAAACTGAGGGGGCTGTGCTGACAGCTTCTCTGCTTCTCTTTAGATCCTGACAGCTGCCAAGCACACACGTATCTGCTGCAGAGACTGGAGTGGCCTCTTCCACGTCTGGGGTAGAACTTCAGTCCACGCTGGCTTGGCCCACGAGGAGTCCAGGGCTGGTCATCCTCTCGGTGTGAGACTGCAGAATGCTGATTCCGTTTCCAGCCACTGCTCCACCTCAAGGACTGTCCTGCTGCCATTCTCCTGACACCCTCACCCTGGCATTGCTTCTGACAGGGCCAGAGTAATTTGCCAGCTGCATCACTGGCGCTGGGATCTGCTCCTTGTGTTTGCTCGTGCTGACTGCGTGACTGCTGCCATCATTTGGGAGCAGAGACGAAGTTCCTGGAGAAAGGGAGAGCGTGTGCTTGGAGCCAGCCTGGCTGTGCCACGTCCCTGCTCGGGTGCTGGGCCCACCTGCAGTGCCCCACAGGGCCAGGGGCAGAGCCAGGGGGGCGTGGGAAGGAGGGAAAACCTGTGTGATGCCTGGATCTCCATGGCAGAGGAGAGGGAGCTGTCAGGGACATGGGACAGGGGGACAAGGCACTGTCTGGGCAGCCCTGTGCAAGAGCCACGTGTGCAGCAGGCCTGGCAGGGCTGTGGTGCCACGGAGCCTCCCTGTGCTGCCCAGGGGCTGCTCTGGGGCAGTCATTGCCTCAAAGTGGCTGTGATGAGAGCTGGCCAACAACACGAGAGACCAGACCTGTTTTGGGTGGCATGGACCTCCACCCTGTCTGGAGGGAGCTCTGCAGACCAGCCTCAGACCTCTGAGCCAGCCACTTGTGTCAGGGATGTGCCCTGTCCCTGCAGTGGGGAGGTGCTGACGCAGCCAGGCTGAAGTGTCCTCCCTGCTTTGCCTGTGCTCTGCACAGCAGCAGCTCTGAGGCAGGGGCCAGGGCCAGGGTGGTTGGAGTTTGTCTTGAAAGATGGTATTTGATGAGAGGTATTTGAGGTATTAGGCATGGAAAGATGTTTTGATGAGGAAGGAGCTCAGCAGTAAGAAGTTACGAAGTAATCCTGTAGGTTTTCAGGATATCCCCATTTTGAACACTAATGCAAACCATCTTAGAGGGGCTGCAAGGGCAATATATAGATGTTACTGAGGCCCTTTCATTTTATAATACTGAATTTCATCTGCCATTTCATCTCCCAACCACTCAGTATTCTAAGATGTTTCAGCACTTCTTTGTGGTTACCTTTTAATTTTTACTGCTCCATGCAATCCTCAAACCTGACTTTACTCTGTGCCCATTTACTTCCTGTATCATGAGGGAAACATTTTGAATGTTCCGGTGTTAATGTGAATCCTTGCAGGATTCCCCCAGTGGCCTCACTCCCCTGAAAATGCCAAATGTCTCCTCCAAATGCTTCCTCTGGCCCTCAACAAGACAACCATCCTATTTAATGCATGGCAGCCTTGCTCTTTAAAGAGGTCCAGGGCCTTGGCAAATTTTTTTTGGAAATTCCAGTAGCAATTTCAACAAAATCTAACTGAAGATATTCAGCTCTGAGGTTCTCAGCAGAAGTACATGGAGCTGCTGGGGTGAGAGCAGAGGAGGCCGTGAAGATGCTCTGAGGGCTGGAGCCCCTCTGCTGTGAAGCAAGGCTGGGAGAGCCAGGGGTGCTCACCTGGAGAAGAGAGGGATCCAGGGAGAGCTGAGAGCCCCTGCAGGGCCTAAAGGAAACCCACAGGAATGACAGGGATGGACTGTTCAGTAGGGCCTGGTGCAATAGAACAAGGAGCGATGGTTTAAACTGAAGGAGAGGTAATTTAGATTAGATGTCAGGGAGAAGTTTTTCACAATGAATGTGGCCAGACACACATACAGGCTGCCCAGAGAGGTGGTGACTGTCCCATCCTTGGAAGCATTCAAGATCCGGATGGGTGGTGTTCTGAGCAACCCAATGTGGTGGAAGACAACCGTGCTCATTGCAGGGCCATGGCCTAGTTAACATTTAAAGGTCCCTTCAACCCAAAGCATTCCATGATTCTGTGTGGAAAAGTCTCCTTTTGAGGTTTACCTCTTTACCAAGTACCTAAATCAGATGAAGTCTGTCTCCCATTTGCACATGAGCCCTCCTCCTCCCTGTAACCCTTACTGCTGCATGGGCAGCTCTGGTTCTCACGAGGGGAAGGAGCTGTCCCCAAAAACGGCACCACAGGTGCCACCTGTGCTGGCTGGGGCAGCCCTGCCTGCCTGTGGCCGTGCCCGGTGGCAGCAGGGCCAGCCAAAGGCAGACGAGGGACCAGCCCACACTGCAGTGGCACAGAGGGCCAAGAGCCTCCGTGGCAATGAGGAAGAACTGGAAAAAAGCTGACAGCACTGGCTGTGATTTTCCTAACCTTTACTTTGGGTCTGTCTCCCCAGGCAGCCACTGGGACCATGCCTCTGGTTATGTTCATTCTATGGTTCAGTGCAGGCTATATTTGAATAATCACCTGGCTTTTGGTACCTGCTTCCAAAATAAGACAGAAGCTTGCTTCTGAAATGCAACTGCACTTTTTGAAAACAAAAGCTTCTGATTTAGAAGACCTTTGAGTGTAATTCAGATGGGTTTTTGGACCTGATACAGCATGCACAAAAGAGGACACTGTGCTAATTAATGTCTCAGCAGAGCTGTCCAATATAACCACCGCCCCTCCAATCTCCCTCTCATTCCACTGTATTTTAATAATAAGATTGACCTATTTAATTTTGAAGGCAGCTGGCTTTCAGAGTCAAGCAACACTTCAAGAAATAATGTCATGCTTAGTGCTGGTTTCATTACACAGCATCCCAGGAGGACATTAACCCTCCACTTGCCATGAAGGTCACAGAGCAAGCACCTAGGACCAGACTGCTCCAGAAGCTACTCCCAGACACCTGCAGCAGCCCAGGGAAACATTTGATTTACAGGTAATATCACTGAAGGAAAGCAAAGCACTGGAAGAGCTTGCCTGGCACCGCTGTGGTGTCCTTACCCACAGAGAGGTGATAAACTCAGGGGATGTGCCCCAGCCTGACACAGTGACAGAGCTGAGTGCACGACTGCACTGCTGTTACCCCCACGTGCCACAGCACCAGAGTGCTCCGGGGATGAGGCAGGGAGCAGGAGCTGCAGTGGATGTCTCTGTGTGAAGCACGCCCCGTGTCACAGTCCCCTCTCAACAGAACAGCTCCATTGTTTTGGACATTTTGGCATTATTAAAAGAGCATAAACCTTAAAGCTACTGCATTGCATAACTTGCAGGGAAGGATGGTAAGTGATCTCATGAAAATTACTGAATTATTAATGACTTTTAACAAATCTTGGAACAATGGGGAAATCCTTGAGGATTAAGAAAAAACAAAACAACTGAACAACTCTGAAACCAAAATATATTCTCTCTCCTCAAAAAAAAAAAAAAAAAACAACCAAAAACAAACCCTCCAGGCCCCCAAAGATTAAGTGTGCCAGTACTTAAAAAAATACAAGTTGGGTGATGAATGTAAGACAGCTTAGTCTGAAATCTCCCAGACATACCAACAATTGACATTAAAGGGCACCATAAGTAAGACCCAGCTGACGTGGTTTCACAGAGAAGAGTTTTCTGTAAATATTATTCTTTAATTAATTACAAGTCCATTTAGGTAAAAGTAGCTGTTGACATCATAAATTTCTCTAAGGCCTTGTTCTTGGCCCCACATGTTATACAAGCATCAGTGGAATACATTAAATGCTTGATATTAAATAATTGTAAATAAGGATTTGTCCTAGAGAATCCCAGAGTCCGCAGCTATTTAACATCTTTATCACGAATGTTAAGGAAATTATATAACAATTACAGAGAAAATCTGCAGATTAAAACCAAGCTTCCTGGAAAAATTACTGTACAAAACATAGTTATTAAGGTCTCTGCTAGAACAGTTCTGTGAAATACACCACAATGTTTCAGACTGCGTTCATCATGTGCCGTCTGGCCTTAAATCATGTTGAGTTTTTAGAAACAAAGAGATGAGTTCTCAGAGGCATTTGCAAAACAACTGAAAAATGTGCTTGATAGGGTAAAAGCGAGTATCAACAGTGTAGTGAGGGAGTTGAGGACAAAAAGAGGTAGGTGAGAGCAGAGCAAGGTTATCGTTGTATCTTACATAAACCAGACTGTTACAGAATACTGCAGCTGGTTCCTGGTTCATCTCTCTGGACTTAAAAAGTGAAAAACACACCAATCAATATACAACATGTCAGCAAAGAACAATGCACAACAGAAAAGAAAGAAAGAGAGAAAAACCTGTTTTGACTGAGACTAGCAAGCCTCTTTAGCTCATACAGCAAATTATGTATGGAATTAATGACTACAAATATGCAGGAAGAAATGTCTGATACCATAAATCTATTTCAGTTACCAGGACTCAGCAGTATGGAATATAGAGGCTGAAATGAAAACAAGTTCTGATGAGAAGAAACAGCATTTTTAGTACAATGAATCACTGCAACAAGTATTGAGTGACTAGCTGGTCTCTTTTACCACTTCTGATTCCTTCAAAACTGGATCTTTCTAAATATGTACTTGCTCAAGCAGAATTGATAACAGCAAGGACCAGTTTGCTGGGCCAGTGGACAGCATTTCTCCAGGGCTGTTGCCCAGGCTATGTAATGTCTTCTTCCAAGCTGCTTGGTGCAATTGATTGGCTGGAGGAGAGGGATGGCATCCAGAAGAATCCGGGGAATCCATGGATGGAGAGCAGCCTGGTGGACAAGGTCCTGGGGATAACAAAACTGGGCACAACCTGGCCATGTGCACTGGCAGCCCAGAAACCACCAGTATCCACGGCTGCCTCTGCAGCAGTGTGGGCAGCAGAGGAGGGAGTGATTCTGCCTCTCTGCTGAACCCCTTGCCCTCAGGGCAGCAGAGCCCCACCACAGCAGGATGCAGGTGCAGCTCTCTCCTCACACGCAGGGGACTGGCAGCAGTGCCACCCCCTCACACCACCCTGAGCCAATCCAGCAAACAACCTGCTGTAATGCTGAGGGACAGGGAGGGAGTGTTGGAGAATGCTTTTTTCCCCCCCTGCCATGGTATGTGGAGGAGTGTTACTGAAATAACTACAAAACCTTTAAAATAACTACAAAAGCTTTGAGAGGTCAGAGTATCCATGTCTAGAGAGCAGGTCTAGTTAGTAACTCACAAATGATAGGAAACTGGACTCTAGACTGAAAACCACTATGAAAAACCTTCTTTAATTCCTGGGTTTATTGTACTGAGTGGGAGCATAGTGAACATTTGCTCCAAGCACACTGCTGTGGAGTTCTGAAGAGAAACTGTGAAGACAACTGAGCAGGCCAGTGCTGGACAAGCCTGCAGGCAGGCTGGGTGTGCTGTGTGAGGAGGGATGGTACCAAGAACACCACACACCAAACAGACAAGGAACCACATTCTTGCAGTGGTGACATTTTATTTTGCTGTCTTTTGATCTTGCCCGTCTCACTGCAGACTTTACACACCCTGCACAGTCCACATGTCTGCTTTCAGCACAACACTTGCAAATGCAGCAGCACCTGGTTCCAAAGGCAGTTCTTGAGACCACCTTGACCCTACAGTATTGCCCCTGTCAAGAACAATATGATCATGCTGGTACTAACACACATGTACAAACCTGCCTATTCCCCAGGCACTGCAAAGGCTTCCCTGTGAATTTCGGCACCAGCAACTTTGTCAGACAGTGCAAATTTTGCAATTTTCTGGTACAGTGGGTCTTTGGATAACAGAGATTCTGGAGAAATCCTTGAAACCCCATTCCTTGAAAAACAGGACTGCCTGTGCTGCTGCTCCCTGCTAGCTCCTTTAGCTTCTGCTGCATTTAGACACTGCAACAGGTTGCCCAGGGAGGCTGTGGATGGCCCAGCCCTGGTAGTGTTCACAGCCAGGCTGGATAAGGCCTTGAGCAACCTGCGCTGGTGGGACGTGTCCCTTCTCATGGCAGCAGGGGGGTGAGACTGAATGATCTTTAAGGTCCATCCCAATCCCTTCACCTTCTATGATTCATGGAGAACAGGAAGATATTATTCCTTATGATCCAGGGACAATGCTGACACATGACTTAAAACAATGACCCCTCTTCTTTTAACCTTTTCTGCATGGGGAAACCACTGCCAATTCACCTCATTTGCACAGAGAGGTGATACTGAAAAGAAACAGGTCATGTCAGAGAATGCAGGTGGTGTCTGCTGAGAGGGGATAAAGGACACTGTGGGAGCACTGGCATGACAAAGAACCACAGGCTGGCAAGGCAGCTGCATGGAACCTGCTCCCAGCACTAGCAGGCTGCTCATGCAGGGATGCAGGGCCTTGCAGGGTTTCCCACGAGAGCATGAAACAAGCGGGCTCAGAGGGCACACAAGGCCACCTCAGTACATGAGTTACTGGGGCTCTGAAAGGCTGCTGCATCTCCAAAGGGCTTGGGGAAATACAGCCCTTGCAGCACTGGAAGACTTTCTACATCTTTACTGTCCAGCATTACAGGAAACAGATGCCAGGGGAGCAGTGGGTTCCTGACAAGGGTAATAATGACTTTCCATCCCGTCCAGGTAGACACGCTGCTGGTGGGTGCTGAGCTTGAACACTGGTGTATGAAACAGCGCCTTGTGCAACAGGATAGAAAACACTGAGAAGGTCTCTTTCGTGGCAGCCTTGCTGAAAACAGACAGGAGAATGACAGGGCAAGCTGGAGTCCTTGCATTCTGCACAGCACTGTTCTCATGTTTAGTTTGTGTGCATCCTGTACAAGAAAGGATTTCCCCCTTGAAGAGACCTAAACATTCTGCTAGTCAGTCCCTTATGAGAAGAATTGTAAAAAAGAACCCTGATCTCACATATCAGAGGAAGATGACAAAATAGACACTTGCTGTACTGGAAACCACTAAACAAGCAACTAGTATGACCAAACCGAGACTGCAACCAGAGCAGGAATCACACTGGGTGCACTGTTAGTGCCACTGTCCAAAGAACTACGCCAGCAGAAGCAGCCTCTGCACCACAGCTTTGGTTTGTATTCCTCACAACTGACCAGATGCAGAAGTTTCAGTGTCAAAGTCACCCGCAGAATTGAGTCACAGTCCCAAAGACATTCACTTGCTTATATTAGTGCTGTGGGTTATGAGCCTGACAGAAGTGGGGCTTGTTACTGAAAGCCTTAGAACTACTCCTTCTCATCTTCTAGGGATTTGCTTCGGCCTCGCTTGCGGCTGGTTTTTGGAATTTCAGCTCTCTGTGCAACTTGGGGTGCCCCTTCCTCACTGCTTGCACTCTCGTTGTCCACTCGTTGTGGACAACCTCTCTTACTTCTCCTCGTTTTTTCAGCTCCAACAGTGGGGAGCTTCTTGGCAGCCAGGGTGCCAGCTCTCTTCTTTCTGCCCCTGGTCAAAGGACGTTTCTTCCGTTGCTTCCTCTGCTCTTCCCTTTGGCGAATTTTCATCAGCTTCTCAAAGCTTTTGGTGGTCGTTGTGTTCATATCAAACCAGTCCTGCAGGTTTAGAAGGCAACAGGTTGGTACTGATGGTGCTGGAAATACCAGATAAAGCCTATCAGAGCTTACAATATAGCTGTGCTGTGGGACAAGGTTTCCCTGAAATGTGAGATCTGGAAAGGAAACTGCCTAACAATGCTCTGTTCTTTGATATGTCTCCTCAGGTGTCACTCTGTCTCAGAGGATTCAGATTTGATTTGACATTTGTCCAATTAAAGGGCACAGGAAATGCTGCAGAGCTGAACAGAGCAGCAGCAGCTTGGGACAAGGCATGTGACATCACACAACACTTGCTCCCCAGACTAACATGTAAGGCCAGCTATGTTTAAGGACCCAGTTCCCAACAGTGAGCAAAGAAAAAGTAAAACATGGCACACATCCAGCATTTTCTTCTTAAGACACTGTCCTCACCCCCAACAGCCTGGGGTTTGAGTTCCACTCTGCTGCCTTACCTCAGCGTGCACAGAGTTGATGTGATACTTGACCCCACTCTCTGAAATGAACTCCTTCTCACACAGGAGACACTTGTATTTACCAGCCACAAAGTCTCCCTGCCATTAAAACAAACAAACAAACAAAATATTTCATCAGGAGTTGCTGGACCAGAAGGCTGATAAACCTATATATTTCATTTGAATCTTGCTCAGATAGAACCCAGCAATAAAAACTACAAACTCTCATCCACACCAGACAGCTTTAGCTACAGGAGCACTGACATGAGCGAGCAGTTGTGCCCACAAAGCACGGGGGTGCTCTCTGAGATGCTGTGAGGTCTGCAGCAGTGCACCTGGAAAAGCTGCTCTTGTGAAATCACGGGTGGAACTGCTGTGTCATTAAAATGCCATTGAGGTGCTTCCTCCTGGTCCCAAGTATTGTTTAAAATGGCAATCTCCTTAGCACACAGGAGAGCACCTAAATTAGGGGCTGGAATGAGATGATCTTCAAGATCCCCTCCAAGCCAAACCATTCTGTGAATCCATGATCTGTGATGATCTCAGATTAGCAGATGCAGGACAAGAGCTTGAACTAAGGGTTTTCAGAGGGACAGGGACAGTGGGGCTATTAAGAGGAAGGCTACCAACCAAAGTACACGTGCCAAGGTGAGACTTGAGTCCTGAGACACTGCCGTACACAGATTCACAACCCTGAAACAGTAAGAAAAACCAAACATGTGAACAACATGCTAGCAAGAAATCACTTTCTCCTGGACAATAAAGCATTATTACGTCTGGAGGGCAATCCCGAAAGTGCAAAAGAGAGGAAGAAGCCAGAAAGCTTCTGGTAAAAAGACCATTAGAAAAGTTAAGTTTTCGTTAAGCTTAGCATTTATATTTCCAGTTTCTGGGCACACTTGGACATAATAAAGAGACTCCTGCGACAGTTACACTCATGCTCTATCAACAGCCTGACTAAATTGATAGTTTGCTTTCTGCCTGCAGTGCAACAGAGAAAAAATTCAAGCAGAGCACACAGGGCAGGTGCAAGACACTTCTTCCTCCTGCACTGCTCATGTCTCTAGGGGCACAGGGCAGGAGCACAGCATCCAACATCCCTGGTCTCAGTTAATGGGCAGCTTTAGAGGCCCATCCCACGGGGAGCTTTAGGCATCACTCCTGGGGTACCACCCTGTGCTCAGCGCTCAGCCCAGGCTGCAGAACAGGAAGCAGGAGTGAGACACGCTGCTGGGTGACTGTTGGTGACAGGACAGCTGCACTCTGGGGACAGCTGCCCTCTGGGGACAGCTGCCCTCTGGGGACAGCTGCCCTCTGGGGACAGCTGCTCGTACAACACGGTGCTGCAATTCTGACACCTGGAAATTATGCTAGCCTGAAAACTGGGGAGAGAGTGCTGGGGGTGGGGTAGGGTAGGGGGAAGGCATCATCCATACACTAAAGCCAGAGGGCAGCTGCCACTGACCCTGGGCTCTCTGACAGAATGCACCCCTTGGAGATGGCTCCACCAATGGGGCCGTTTGCTCTCACTGGATCTGATGGTGATTGCTGCAAGGCTTTGTAAGAAACCAAGCTTTGCAGTGCCCAAAAGGGTCCAAGAGAGCCCGAGAGGGACTTTGGACAAGGACCTGGAATGACAGGACAAGGGGGAATAGCTTCCCACTGGCAGAGGGCAGGACTAGATGGGATACTGGGAAGGAATTCTTCCGTGTCAGAGTGGTGAGGCCTTGGCAGAGGCTGCCCAGAGAAGCTGTTGCTGCCCCATGCCTGGAAATGCTCAAGGCCAGGTTGAAAAAGGCTTAAAGCTTGTCTTGTGCAATGAAGAAAACTTAAGTGCTGTGCCAGACAAAGTCTCATTACTCTTGTATTTCCACCTCTACTCCTTCCTTCTACGATTAGATTTAGATAGAAAAGCAGGGGCCCGATATTTTTCCACTATTCAAACCTCCAAATGGACCAACTGCCCACCTGGATGAGAAAACTGTACCAGCCTGACACCAAGTTATGGCTCTCAAGTGTTCATAAATTACCAAAAGGATCATCCCCAGGGCATTTTGATGCAAAGGACAAAGGGAGCATTCCCAGACATCCTCAAGACTAAACAGAGTCTTGATTACACTGAACAACCATATTGAGATGGAGCAGGGTTTGTGTCCCACAGAGAGACCAACTGCAGTGTCAAGGCTGTGGGAAGCTGTTGGCTCATACAGACCTGATATCTGCCCCCTCTGGGGCTTTAGAAACAGTCAAGGATTACCTGATTTGGGCAATGGACTCTTCGGTACATCTTTATCTCCGTTTTCCATTTGCACAGCACATCTTGACTAAACGTGGGCAGTCCAGGACGAGTGTATTTCAGCTGAGACAAAGATGGAAATGACAGCTGGAAGTAATGCTGGTTACACAGAATTTCCTCTTCTAGGCCGAGACAGAAGTGCTATCTCTTCTCCTACTCTAACAGGCAAACTCCTAATAATCAATGTTTTCCTGTCACCAACTCTCTAGAAACATAACTGAATCTGGAAAACCCCCACAATATCAGAACCTGAAACTTCCTGTTGCCTTGACTACCAGAATTCCTCTAAATGTACCTACCCCACTGAAATCATAAAGCATCATTGTCCCTTGTGTTTCACTCACAGCCTAAAAGACTCCACTGGAAACTCTAAAGTCTAAAACACTGTGAAACACCACAGCATGTATGAGAGACTGGAAGGATTGCTGAGGCCTTACAGCATGGCAGGAGTAATCTTGAGCCTATCACTTGTGAGCAACATCATGCCCATAACTGTCCACGTTCCTTGTGCCCCCTGAGAATTCCAGCAATGGGACTTCACAGTCATTACAGCCTGCCTGAACAAAACACTCACAGCACAGCAAGTGCTGCTGCAGAAATACTGGAATCCAAGACAAGGGAGAGCAGAACCCAATCCCCCATGCAACATGCTGCTTTCCAGTGCCATAAACATGGGGTTATGTTCCTGACTCATCAGATGTGGAGGCATAAACTTGAACCCTATAAAGCATTTTTAAGGCCTTGTACCTTCCGGTCATCTGGAATCAAGTCCTGCAGAACTTTTCTTTTGGGCCACTCTTTTGCCAGCTCTTCTCCTGCCAGCTCATGGAGATAGTAGATTGCCACCTTTGCAGATCTCCTCTGAACTCTGCCTGTGTTGTTTTGCTCCCGTTTCATTTCTTTCAGGTTCTCTGTTTTTCTCTCCTCATGGAGGAAAGTGACCTGCAATGAAGGCCCAAAAATGTCAGCCTCTTTCACTACTTCCTATTTCGGTTACACTAAATACTGGGAATAAATGTTTTGCCAAATCCCTCATAAATAGGCTGCAGCAGCTGTGGTTTACTGTCACAGACATAGGACAGAAATGCAATGTGAGATCTGCCCACAGGGATCACAGCAATGAGGCTCAAGCAGAGAGCTGCATGCAGTTGCTAGTCTTGAAAGGTATTCCATCATTCACTGTAAAACCCTCATGGACAACAAGACTGCCCGTTCTGCTCCAGTGTGAGTCTTTGAAGAGCAAAGGAAAGCATCTCATGAGTTATGCTAGCATCACTCTTCCATGGAGCCAAAATCAGGTCATTTACTGCTGCCATGCTGGTTTAATACTAAAAACTTCATCCTAGTCACAGACAAGCAGCAGCTGCTGCTAGAAAGAAACTATCAAGGACAAAATAATCCGAGGGCAGGAAAAATGCAAAGATCTGTGAACTGTAATTCCCCAACAAAGCAGCAGACAAAAGCCCACACGTGTCCCAGGTCTGAGTGGCTGCAGCCCCACCACAGCCCCTGGCAGGCAGCGCAGGGCGCACTCACCGGGCCGTGCTTAGCTCGGAGGTGGTACACGAGTCCTGCCTTTGATCTGTACGCTTTCCCACAGTGATGGCACTTCATAGCCATCTTCTCCAGCTCGGAAGGAGCCTTCCCGCATTTTTTAACATGATATAGGTATCCCATTATGCTGGTGAAACTGCCTGAGCAGCCCTGTCAACACAGAAGGAAAACATGGAAGAAAACTGTTCTTCAAGGGATTACACATCCAGTGTGAACAGGATCCACAGTTTGCTGACCAAAGTACTATCACTTATCCTGACAGGGCAGACAGGCAGGTAGAAAACTTTAATGTTAGTCTATTCAGGCAGACAAAATCTGCAACAAAGAATTGGCATTGAGATGACTATTAAAGGCCTCTTTTAACCCCAACTATTCTATGCTACTCTGTCTTAAAAGCATAGCTGGGATCTTGAAACATATCTTGCTTTGGCCAGCACCAGAGCATGCCCAACAGCACTCTCATGTTTTATGTTTATGCATTCAGTGCTGTTTAAGGTACACTTTGCACAAGCTTACCTCCCTTGTACACTTCAGTTTTCCCATTCGCTTCAAAACCTTCCGAAGGCGCTCTCGCTCAAGCTGCTCATCCAATTCTTCTCCCTCCTTCACAACTGGCTAAAGCACAGCAGAAAGATGAACAAAAAACACAGGATGCTCAGCATTGACAGCTCTTCTCACAGGGAATTCACTACCCAACACAATGGGGCAGGAAAGTTTCTAATTAAATCTCTGCAACTGACGATTCTACAGACATGTATTTACTATAATGATCACTTTCTAAACCTGTTCTGGTTATGCCTGAAAGTTACACACCCTATTGGTGACTGTGTTTTGGATCTGTGCTGAGAACTGGGCTGACAGTGTGGAGATGGTTTTGCTATGGCTGAGCAGCCTTGCACAGGACCAAGGGCTCTTCTGGACTGCTCTGCCATCGAGTGGTCTGGGGGTGCACGAGCAGCTGGGAGGGGACACACCTGGGACAGCCCACCCCAACTGCTCACAGGGATGTTCCAGGCCATGCAGGATCATGCTCAGCACACAAAGCTGGGGGAAGAAGGAGGAAGACATTCAGAGCAATGGGTTTGTTGTCCAAGCCACTGTTATGTGTGATGGGGCCCTGTGGTCCTAGAGATGCCTGGACCTTCCTGCCCAAGTGGTGAGTGAACTTCTTGTTTTGCTTTGCTCAGGTGCTTTATCTTTTGAACTGTCTTTATCTCAACCCATCAGTTTTCTCACTTTGATTATCTCCCCTAACCTGCAGGTGGAGGAGAGAGTGAACGAGTGCACGGGGCTTGGCTCTGGCTGGGGTTAAACCAAAGAGGAATTCTCTTTAAAAGGAGTAAACTGACTGAAAATGATGCATCTTAAACATTTACTGGTCCTATTGTTTCCACTTAGCTTGACTAAAGTGAAGCAGACTGCTTGTAACAGTTATTCGCTGTGCTAAACTGCAGCTCAAATTCTTTATTCTCTCTCTGATGGTTATTGTGTATTTTTTCCTGCTTTACCTAATATTACACCTAGACTGAGTAAAAAGATAGAGCTCAGTGACAGACCTAATCCTCAGGGCCAGAACATGATCCCTGACCTGCATAATTGACTAATACAGCTGTAGGTTCAGAAACTGCAGTACTGAGAACTGTGCAAAATAATTCAGAGTGAATTATCTGAACTTTACACAAACTTCCAAATGACCTTTTCAACAGTTCTTATTCTTCACAACTACAACAGGAGACATTGCCTTCTTTAAAGTAAGAGCAAAGAGGAAAAGCAGATTGTACTATTAGTACTAATCTAGTGTTAGATTAGTATTTTTACAGTAGAGATGAGAACTAATTGCTGCTTCTGCTATTTTACCTCAAATCTAGTCTGCTCTGGATGTAGAAAAACCTCCTCCTTTCTAGCAAAGGAAAATTGCATCTTAATTTTTTTCCTTCTGATTGGGAATGCCTTTTATGTGTGACTTATTACCAGCCTAAACAGAAATTCATCCCTCTTTCTATGGTGTTGCATGCCTATCATCTCTGGCAACATTCTACTGTTTTTCAGATGTCAAGTCTCACTGGAAGAATAATAGTTAGACTAGATTTGAACAGCTACAACACTTGAAAAATCCACTCCATGTTCTGTTTCAGTGTGTACCAGGAAAGGACCAAAGCCTGTTCTGCCTGTAGGAGTTTCAGATGCACAGCAGTTGTGTTACCTGATTGTTATGGTCAGCCATGACATGGTATTTCATCCCTGCTAGAGACTTCAGCTGCTTCCCGCAGTGATGACATGTGAACATTTCCTAGAAATAAACAAGAACATGGTGCATTTAAATGTAAATTAACCAAAGTAGTGGAAAACTCTTTGGTGGAAAGGAGCAGGAGAGCAGAACAATTTATTTGGGCCTGGTAACTGCCTTTTAAGAATAGATTTTATGGAGTCTAAAATTTAGTGGAACAATGACATAACAACACCTTTGTTCACCACCCCAAATCTCAATCAAAGCTGGGCAAGAAGCATCAAGCACTGTTCTTACAGATGTATAAAGGACTCTTGCTTAGGGACACGACAATGAGATGAAACTGGTTTTAAATACAACACGAAACAGGCAGGCATTTCTATCAGTAAGCTGCAGAGGAGCAAAGGAACCATTGCTCATCTCTCGTGTTCTTACCTTCCTGCAATTTACCATGTGTTTCTTCAGTCCTTCTACAGTCTTCCTCACCACAGCCCGGCATGTCGGGCAGGTAACTCGGCCTTTGTCCTGAATCTCTAAAGACCACTGCTCTTCCATACTACCTGTCAAAACACAGTGTTTAGAACACCAGTGCTAACACAAGATCTCTTTTTTATCTCCTTCAAAGTGCACAGTGAGCTCTAAAAAGAAACAGGTCACAAGCTACCAAACTTGTGTCCATCTGCACTTCAATACCTGTAGCTTATTCACAGCTTTGGGTGTGCAGTGTCACAGGCACACATCACTGCTTTTCAAAGAGCATTTCACTCTTCAACCTTCCATTCCCTTGCAAGGAGTGTTCTTCTACTTGACCAGTGGACACTTCTTTGTTAATTTCTGTCACACAATTACTTTAGCATGCTGAGTAAACTTTTCTTTTGGCAAAAGTGTTCTCATAGTAAAAGGAGCTACAGAGCACCAGGTTAAGTTACTCAACAGCCAGGGAAAAGCATCTTGTGTGCCCTGATTTCCAGTTTCTGGCCTCTTTGTGAAATCTGAAGCATACGTTTGGCATAATCCACAAGGATTATAAATTACTGAAATGGGTTCTGGAAGAAAGTGGTTTATCAACCATCCACCTGAATTCTTACCAGAACAAGATCCAAAGCCTGTCCTCTTCCCAGTAATAACAGGTCCAGGCTGTCCCTCTCCAGTAGACTGGGGGAAAAGTTTGTGAATCAAAGAGCACTTGGCAGAAAACTGGGGTGTTAAATGACTGCTGTGATCTGCAAATACCAAGTCATTCCACTCACTGAATCAAGGCTAATTTCATTTTTGTAGGACAGACTGCTTGGGTCTCTGGTTCCCAGAAAAAGGTGATCTGGCAGCAACAGCTACCAAGTTTTTTCCTGCACACATATTCTGCTGAGTAAAAACTATAAATATTTTATGACTTTAATACTGCAACTATTTTAGCAGGCTTTTTGTTCAGCTCAAAAAGTGATTCTCCATTCACTATTACATTATGCAATGGCAAGAGCATGTGGAACTACACTCAGGCAGTTTCACTCCTGCTCTGCAGTACTGACACAGTGCCAGGACAGCAGCCAGCTCTTCTTCATCAACAGTAAAGTGAACTACTGAATGGAAACACCACAAACACATCTGTTGCTCAGATTCAAATCCTAGAATCACATTTATCTTTTATCTGCTTCACAGACAATGTTTAGCTACTGCCTCTTCTTACCTGTGTCATAGGTTTCTGGTTCTTTCTGAACACAGTCGCTTTTCGTTCTGGAGTTCTGTTTTGTTCCAGTTTGCTGCTTTTTCCCTGTTATAACACAAACAAGACAAGCCAGAAGACTCAGTTCTGCTAGTTTTGTTACAATAAAAAACAATTTTTTTTTTGCTAGAAAAGGCTTTGCTAGAAGGCTGCTATTTGGTCTGCTGTCTCAAAGTTATTCAGAAATGTTCAGTGCTTTATTTTTTTTAAAGGAATGTCAAGATTATGTTTCCTACTCCCTTTCAAAATCTATTTGTAAGTGGCAGGCATTAGTCCCACCCAAATATTTGTAAGTTCTATGGTTGTTTATACAGAAAGCTCAGGTGATGGGAAGTCTTCACACTGAAACATCCTCTGTGCACAGTTTGGCTGAGTCCATCTGATGACAACCAAAACAGAGTCTCATTTCTCTACTCATTCCTGTCTTCTTTAGACTAAAAAACTCTTATTGTTTCAGTATGGGTTATGCTGTTTGCTCTCATCTCCCTGTCCTCTTCAGCTGTCCCACATATTTCCTGAACAGCAGTGCCTGCTCCTGGAAACAGCACTCCATGGTGACTCTGCCTTAGAGCAAAAGAATTACTTCATGTGTCTAATTACTTCACAACGTCTACATTCCTGCTCAAAGCTCTCAGTCTAACATCTGCCTTCTTAAAAAAACCTACGACACTGCTGGTCCGTAGTCAGCTTTTGATCTGTTATAGATCTTGAATCCTCTTCTAAAGCATTGCTCCTGGGAGGCTGTTCTTTGTTTTTCAGCTGTGAAAGTATTCCTTCCCAAACTGTATAATCTTTAATTTTACACTGTTCTCTGTCCTATTTTAAAATTGTTTCTCTATTGACAAGACCACTAATTTTTAGGTTTTTCTCCAATACACTTGCTGTCACTTTCAGCTTTGTGCTGTCTACATCCTTCCAAGTCGTTGGTGACAAAAAACAATAGTTAGCATTGAACATAGGGACAGATGGTGAACCACCTTTCTATATTCCTATTTCACCAAGCTAGTGACCTCATTGTAGAAGGCTATCAGGTTGATTTAAGCATGATTTGCCCTGCATGAATCCATGTTGACAACTCCAAATCCCCATCTTGTCGTTCATGTGTTTGGAAATGCTTTCCAAGATGAATCTCTCCATTAGCTTCCCAGGGTCTGAGGTGAGGCTGACTAGCCTGTAGTTCCTTCTTTCTGTCCTTGAAGATACAAGTGATATTTTCTCTCTTCCAGCCTCCAGGAACCTCTGCCAGTTGCCATGACCTTTCAAAGGTAATCAAGAGTGGCCTCACAATGACATCAGCCAGCTCTCGGTGCAACCTGTCAGGCCCCATGGGATTTAGAATCATAAATGGTTTAGGTTGGAAAAGCCCTCTAAGACCATCAAGTCCAACAGTTCACCCAGCACCATCAAGGCCACCACTAACCCATGTCCCCAAATGCCACATCCACATGCCTTTCAAATCCCTCCAGGGATGGGGATGCCACCACTGCTCTGGGCAGCTGTGCCAAGGCTGGACAGTTCTTCTGGGACAAAAAATTGCTCCCAGTATCACATCTCAACCTGGTGCAACTTGAGGCCATTTCCTCTTGTCCTGTCCCTGTTCCCTGGGACAGAGCAAAGGTCTTCCCTTTGCTGTTCATGTACTTGTAGAATCCTTTCCTGTTGCTGCTCACATCCCTTGCCAGATTCAACTCCAGGCTGGGTTTGGCTTTCCTAACCTCATCCTTGCAAGACTGGACGGCAGAGGTACACTTCTGTGTCACCTGCTCCTACTTGCACCACTTGTACACCTTCCTTTGCACCTAACCACTGACTGACAAACCTTTTGCAGGAGTGAAAGACCTGTCATGTCAGGCATTTTTCCCCTTGGCCTTTGTGGCAAAAAAAAAGTGTTTGGGTTTGATTTCTTCTTAACAAACCCATACTGCTGTTATCAGCTACTCAATCTCCAGATGTTTACAAGCAAGGTGTCTGATTATTTAGTCTACAACCTTTTGGGAAACTGAAATGATGCAGACTGCCCTATACTTCCCGTAATTCCCTTCCTCCCTCCCTTTGCTGGACTTCTAAGACAGACTGAAATTAGATCACCTCTCACTGATTAATCAGACACTAGTCAATGGTCTCCTAGAACAAAACATTCAGAATCAGAAATAGGGTTTGAAGACTCCAGAAGATGTCATTTGGGCAGAGAAGTCTGAAGTACCTGGAGGCTTGCAATTAGGAATTACAAGTTATTTGTATTACCCGAAATCTTCTGCTTCTTCTTGGGAGAGTCTTTAACATCTTTGCCTTCCCTTTGCTCAGATTTCCTCTTGCCTTTCAAGAGTACTTCTCCTGATAAGTAAGAACAGATATGCTTCAGTCTCGGTATTCAGTCTGGATAACAGCTTTGAGTCTACTCCTGCCTCATCCTTCTAGTCAATTCTTAGTCAAAAAACCAAAGTAGTTCTTGTGAGGCACCTGGACACCAGTGAATCAGACACAGCCTTCTCTGTCAGCAACTTTTAGGCACTCCCTGGCCCACAGTACCCTGATACAGCAGGCATGGAGGAAACAGTGCCACAGTAGGGCCTGGAAAAATAATCCTCAGGAAAAGAGACACAAAGTGCTAGGGGACATCATAAAAACTTTACCTGCACTCACACAAAAAGGAGCATACAGAAACCCAAATAACATCACACCTGCCATGAATACTCCCAAGCCTATCAAAGACTTATCTCCACAAATACAGATGAGCACAGAAGCACAATGGTAGGCAGAGAACGCCAATTATAGACTTTAAGAAACAGACAGCTTCCTCCTGGGTCTGTCCTTCCTGACAAGGATAAGTCAGTAGGGACCCCCTGTGAATCACCCTTCAGAAGGGGGGAACAGTGAGAAGGGAGAGGTGGTGTTATTGCCTGGGGTTATGCAGAACCTGGGATCTGAGTGGAGAACAATTCAGGATTACACAACACTAAAGGATAAAACAAGACTAGAATGTTTAGGAGTGGTATCAAAGGGAGGAAAAGGGAGAGAATTACCCGATTTGAGGTTGACCAAGTGTGGGAAAACAGAGGTGTAAAAGGATAGCAAAGAACAATTGCCTGTAAATAGGTGACTGGTCAGTATTCAAATCTTGTCATGTCTGACACCAAGCAGGGTCTGTGAGTATGAGCCCCTCTGTAAGGAGGTCTTCACCCACCACTGGCATTGCTCTGCGGGCCTCAGGGGCCAGTACATCCATGGACCAGCAACTGGGGAGACTGGGATCCAAAGGCCAGATACTGAGCAGACTGAGTATTTTAAGGATGGAGGCTGCTGGTGCTGTTTGTGTGAACGCTGATCTGCGTGGCTCCTCTTTATGTTTGCTGTATGTCTGTGTTTGTTCCCACAGGAATACTCACTCAGCCTTGCTACTGACTGGACCTGGGGGTGGAGCTACAGCAATCTCACTTCTATCAATCTACTGAATTTGCCTCTCCCCACAATAGAACTGAATATGTATCCTGACTTAGAGGTAAGAACGAAGTGCATTAAAGAAGTTTGAAGTTTTGACTCTCTGCCACACAAGAAGTTTGGAAAACAGCTCCTAGGCCAAGAAATCTGAATGTTCCTACAACAACCTAAGACCTAAACCATTCCAAATCAGACAATTATAACTGACAAATGTGAGAAAATAAAGACATCCTTAAAAAATAACAATCTACCAACCACAAAAGCTGTGTCTAATCCCAAATACTGCTGAATGGTCCCCTTTGCCACATCTTTAGTGTTGATGGTTCTATTTTTAAAGCTCTTGAAGCTTATTTCCGATGTGATTGGTGTAACTCTTATCTCTTCTACTGATAGAACAGAGTTTAGCCACAGAATGATTATTTTAATAGACAAGTCACTCAAAAGGAACTGTGTAATGTCAGAAAACTGTACCCGTATTTGTGCAGCGGCACAAGTTCATTTCTTTCTATCCATGAGCAGCACTAGCACGTTTGTAATTTTTGGCTGAATTGCAGCATGTCTTTCGGGAGCAAACTAACCTCTCACTGAAGAACCAGAGAGAAAACCAGTTTTGCCTTGGGCCAACAGTGATAAATACCTTTTTTCTCTGCAGATTTGTTAACACTGTTTTTCATTCCTCTCATTTCTAACCAGTACGCAGGCCTGCGGATGGTGCGCTTGCTCCTGGGCTCTGCACTCCCATTCACTGGGCCCTTGGCTGAGGCAGAGATGTTGGTGGCTGTGTCATCATAGCTACTGTTCACCCCCAGAACTGCAGTTTCCACCTCCTCAGGCTGCTTAGACCTGGAAAACATCAAGTTGAATTCCTGTTTATATGGATATATATACACACAATCACAATAGGCTTGACAGACAACATCTTTTCATGCTCCCAAGTTTTCTAAACATTAATCTCACAGTTCACTAAATCTCCTGAGTTTTGGGAACTGTAAAATGCCAGCAAGATAAAGCACCCTCAGTGTTGTTTTTCAGTATATCTTTTTGATAATGACATTAGTAAGCTCTCAAGAGGAACAGAAAAAATATTCCTCCTACGTCAAACTTTCAACTTTAGAAGCAGGCACAAGTGAATCTTAATTTAAAAATAAGCATTTATCATTGGAATATAAAAATATTTCTGCAGCCCACCAGTACAAAAGAGATATTTTCCATCCCACAAAGAGCAAGATCTCCTTCAGTCTCTGTTCCCAGAGTCAGGGCAGGCACCACACAATTGAAGATTTCATGCCAATCAGAATTTTAACTAGCGAGGCTTTCAGCAGTGAAGACAATCTTCCAGTATATCCTACAAATCAACTCCATTAAGACCACTTTAGGCTAATCAGCAGCACTCTATTTTTTTCCTAGATGTCAGAAGGAACTTTGCTTCACTGTTCCAAAGTATTTTTCTCAAGCCTTGAAATGTCTGGACATCTCCTTTCCTATACAAGCAAACTCAATGAGGTGTCAAAGAAACACAGAATATCTATTCTCTGGGCAAGTACCATTTATGTACAGAGGAAAGAGAGAACAGAAACATTTTGCAATGTATCCCACTGTTACTACAATTACCAACTGAAATAACTAGATCACTGGAGTGATGACTGCAATGACCATTCAGTACATTAATTCTGTTAATGCTCTGAGCTGTGGAGCTCACCTTTTAACACATCAATCCAGCAATTAATAAGGGGGGACACTGATGGCACCAGGTCAGGTCATTACATAGTATGCTTCAGGAGGTACTGCAGAAGCACGGGGAGAGGATTTCTCAAATTAAAGTCTTTAAGTGGCACTCACACCCAAAATACATAGATTCCAGAGCATAACTTGGTCTTGGACTTAAAATATTTATCTTCACAATGTTAAAATCCTTAAAAAAGGAAAGCTAATACACACTGAAGTGTCAGAAAAGCACTTTTCTTACAAACCAATAAGTGAAATCAGCTGAGACTCTCAACACACTAATTAAAATTGCTGCAACTCTTAAAACTCAGAATATTTATAAAGACCAGATATAGTTTTCCACTACGATTCTCTCAGTTTTTTTCTTGCTCTCAATCAAACTAGACAAAAAACCATTTACATACTTTTTATTTCCCAAAGACTTCTTGAGCTTCTGCTGACTGTGATGGCCAGTCCTGGTGTCCTAGCAAGGCAGAACAATTCACATTAGCAGCATCATTTGTTTTCTTTTAGCACGTTTCACTGTGCAGCCAAGCACAATCACCTGTACTTTGAGGATGTGCACACACCACCCTTGGAAAACAAACCACTGCTTTCTGCAGTGGGAAATTCTTAATCTTTCCAACTCCAGCTGAATTGGAACTGAAATCAAACCAGGGATGAGTCCCTCCACACTCCCCATATGAAAGCTAACCATTCCCCTTGCAATGGGATGGGATGGAGTGTGCTTTATCTCCACTGCATTCACCCATTTATGTCTTCTGCCTATACTTAACCACTTGATGACAAATATTTTAGATACTGATTTGCTAGTTTTTACACAGTACTTATTTTTTCCTTAATGAAGTAATTCTTGCATTTACCCTGCCAAGAATGTTGTCTCTAGTCTCCTTCATGCCCTTATTTTATATCTCCCTTTATTATACTCCATCAGCTGCCCAGATGTTCACTTTATGCACATCACAGAATCTTTTTTCTTATTAAACAAAGGGGTTTTTGTCACTTATGACTTGCTATGCTCCTATTAAGACATGTAATCTAACACATCTTCATAAAAGTACATTTACAAGTCTGTATGAACAACTCATTTGCTGTACATTGCTCCTAGTGCGTGGACATTTATGTACCACCACCTTCTTCCAAATACCAAAACTGTAACCTAGGGAACAAAGATAGTATTTTGCCATGTACAGGAACTGGCTAAGAAACTGGAAGACAAAAATAAAAGCCCAACAACAATCAACCAATGAACAAAAAACCCGGAAAAGAAAATCAAAAAAATCCAATGAAACACAACAAACAAACACACATGAGAAATGAAAACATAAGAAAAAAGAAATGGCTAAATTACCTGTCTTCTTTATAGAAAAATGTGATGGACACTATCAACAGTGAGAGACACCCCAACCATCAGCTAAGAAGTTCAGTAGCAGGCACTGATACCAATACATGAATGATTAAACTCTGCCTGCGGAGTGTCAGGCTCTCCTTGAGCCTCCAGCCCCAGTCTTCTCATGGAAATGTTTTAAGGAAGCAGCAAGAGAAAATTCACAACTGCTTCACAATGACTTCACAACCAAATTTGTCTCCTTTGGAAGTAAAGTCAATTGGATGTTTGTGTTTGCATTATTTACACCAAAAGAGTAGTGTCAACAGCACTGCCTGGGAAATCTCCACATTCAAAATGTGTAGAAGCCTCACTAATCAGCAGCAGAAAAAATCAGGGCTATGAGATTACAATGATAAAAATTAATAAACAGGCAGATAGAGTCTTCTGCAATTCCCTCGCTTAATCTACAATTAGAAGAACTGAAATGACTGACAAATATACCATGTGTTTCAAGATTCATGGAGTTTTTATAACTAAAAAAATTTGCATAAGAGTGAAGATTAGTATGAAGAACTTTGGTGGCAGTTAAGGATCTGCAACAAAAAAGGAGAGTGAAAACGATCTGTCAGGCTTTCTGAGACGTTAATAACAGCAATTATTAAGGAAACATCTATAGAAACTGGTGTTTAAGTTTTGTGTGTTTTTTCATTTATATAGTTTACTTCCCACTTAAAGAACAGACATCTAGTGTGTGCAGGAACGCCCAAGGGCTGGACGTAAGGAAAACAAAAAAGCCACCCTCCTTGCACAGCTGAGAGAAAGTGAAACAGCGGCCCCGAGCCCGGAAAGATGGGCAGTGGTGGATTCTGTCTGCTCAGGGTCTGTGGGCCATTCCGGTGAGCGGGAACACGGCCTGGTGCTGGAGACGGGCTCTCCGCAGCCTCCAGCCCGGCATGAGCACAGCACGGAGACTCCCCGAGGTGAGGAGGCTGATACGGAAACTGCAGGTGATGAAGGGGCCAGCAGGGCCCCCGGGCATCCTGCGGGCCCCGACTGGCCCCGCAAGGCGCGGGAGGCCTGAGTATCCCTTGGGGAGCTCCCTGTTCCAGCCCCACGTTCCCGCTCCCGGCCGCACACTCCAGGAACTCCGTCCTCCTGCAACGAAGGCCTTTCGGACAAAGCGCACCACCGGCTCCAGCAGCGCCCTGCTCCGGGCTCCTGCCCGGTCCCGGGCCGAACAAAACCGGGCCCGGCCCGAGGCCTCGGGGCCTGGCCTTGGGGCGAAGGAGCCGCTCCCGCCGCAGCTCCCCCGGAGCCCGGAGCGCGACCCGCTCGCCGCCCGTTCAGGGCCGCTCACCGCGCCGGGCCGCGCCGCACAGCCCCGCCGGCGGCCGCCTCGCTTCCCGATCCCGACGTCGGAGCCCACCTCGCGGTGACCCGCGGACCAGCCAGGCTTCCCGCGGCAGCCGCCGGCGGCACCGCTGAAAAGCCCGCGGACACTCACCGAGCCGCCGCCGCTGCCGCCGCCCCGCATGGTGCCGGTGCCGCCGCCACGTCAGCGCCGCGCCGCCCGCGCGGAGCCGCCCCCGGCGGGCCCTGGCAGCGCCGCCGCCTCGGGCCCCGCCGCGCTGCTGAGGCGCGCCCGGGGCCGCGCCGGGCCGTGCAGCGCCGGGAGGCCGCGGGGCCCGCCGTGCGTCCCGGGCGGCAGCGGGGCCACAGCCGCGTCCGTGGGCGTCACGTCGGGGCCGCGGCCGCCCCCGCCCCGGAAGGACAAGTGGGCGCTGGGAAGATGGCAGCGGCGGCGGCGGGAGCTGCGGCCGGGGCCCCGGTGTGCGTGCTGGTGCTGGGCATGGCCGGCTCCGGGAAAACCACCTTCGTGCAGGTGAGGGGCCGCGAGGGGCCGCGGGAGCCGCCGGGGCTGCCGCCGTGCCCAGCGGGGCCTGACGCCGCGCGTGTCTCCGCAGCGCCTGGCCGCCCACCTGCACGGACAGCGCTGCCCCCCGTACGTGATCAACCTGGACCCTGCCGTGCACAGCCTGCCCTTCCCCGCCAACATCGGTGAGCGCCGCGCCGCGGGACGGGGCCCGGGCCGGAGCAGCGGCCTGGGTCCGCCAGGGGAGAGCGGCTACCAGGGCCTTAAGCGGAGTCGGGACCGGTTCGCGGAGAGCGCCTTTCACATGAGCCGCGGAGGCGAATACGTGAGGGAATGCGAGCTGAGCTGCTTGTATTCCCTTAAGAGAGTCCAAGTCCGAATAAAGGAAGGACTTGGATTTTTTTAAAATTGTAGCTCTTTTCTCCAAACAGTCGTTAATGTGGGTACTTTTAGAACCAAAGCCATTCTTCCAATGCGTTTGTACATTTTTTATATCATCTGGTGTGATTGGAGGTGTTTGGGTTCTGGAGGCTTTTTTTTGGTCAGTAATGAAAGGATTAGCAGATTTGATCTGGTTCCCTATATACACATATGCTATCAACAAAGAGCTATAAAGCACTTTCAAAGACAGGAAGTTTAGAGAAAACATTTTAGCAGTAGAACAGGTCTTATGTTTAGCTGTTCCAAGGAGCCTTCCAGTCCCTGGTTTTGTGGCAATCCTGTTACACTCTGTGAAGTGTGCCAGCCAGCCTCTCCAAAGGATAAGAAACACCGTGTGGGTACACAAGTATTTTCACTGCTGTCAGAAAATGACTGCAGTTCCTGTTCCAATGCTGGGTCTCTGGTAATACAGACAGGTAGGTAGGTGTGTATGCTTTATTGTAGGTGTGTATGCTTTATTATAGGTATGTATGCTACCTACAGGTAGGTGTGTATGCTTTATTATAGGTATGTATGCTACCTACAGGTAGGTGTATATGCTTTATTAGCTGGTGGTCACCAGCTGGGGTTTCGAAAATTGCTTATTTGTCTTTCCCCCCTAGATATCAGGGACACCGTGAAGTACAAAGAAGTCATGAAACAGTATCCTTTTCTTGTATAAATAATACTTGAAATTTCAAGTTTTTGAAAATAATCTGTCGCTTGCACACTGGGGTGAAGGGGCAGGAGGTGGGGGGGCTTGCAGTCATGCAGAATGTTGCATGAAGATCAAGAGGTTTTGACTCTGTACTTCTTGCATGTAATATTAGGAATGTGTGTTCTACAAGATTTAGTACTTCTTAGATAATTTTCTCCTGTGCTAAAATGAGTCTGCCTAACAGGTTTTTTTAACAAGGAGTAGAGACTCTGCCCACATAGATTTTTTTCTTATTTTTTCAGTTGTTCTTTCAAAGAAATTGTATCTTCTGTTGGTTTGCTGTTGTTGTTTTTTTTTTTTTTTTTGTGGAAGCCAGCGGCCTTTTCACCATGTTCTAATTAGTCTGATTTTATTTGTTATACATACGGAAATTCTTACTTGCCTGTAGTAGGTGGAGAAAACTCTCTCCATTTGACCGTGATCAAGGCGCTGTTGTCTCCGAATGTCAGAGACATCGGGGTGTTTGCTCTTGCTTACAGGGTTGGTGACTGGAGTGCAGTAACATCACTCTAAAGGGGCTGCACTCCCACAGGGCTGCAGAGATCCTTGGTCTCTTAGGTAATATCTGGTGCAGATGGAGGCGATACGCAGCCTTTGGTTTTGACTTGCAAGTATGCCTCTTGAATTTAATATTTTAGACAAGAATAAAGGTGGTGGGGGATAGGATTCTTGATTTTGGCTGTTGTCTGATTTGGGGTTACCAGCAAAACATCCTAAATATAAGTTTCAAATTAATATGTTAGTACATTATTTGCTTCACTGCACCTGTTAGCCATTACTGGAGTTTCTGTGCCTTGTTAATAAGGGCCTGAGGAGGATGTTTGCCCTCATGTTTGGATATTGAGAGTAGTGGTAGAGAAGACAATATGTTATGGGTCAATGCTGGTTCTTGTGCTGTTAAAGCCGAAATGGCAAGGAGAAGCCACATAGCCCCTCCTTTTTCTGTCAGTCACACGTGTTTGGGTAAGAGAGGATTTGTTACTCCACTGAGTGACTCAGAGAGTGTAATCGTGTGTTAGGGCTGCTGGCTCTTGATCTCGAGGTAACCAGTGTGCATCTGTTGTCAGAGTTGACAAAGACAACCTGTGGGGTCTGCATAACCATCTGCTTTCCTAAATGAAGCATCAGATATGGGCTGGGTCCAAATGGCGGAATAGTGACCTCTCTCAATCTCTTTGCTACGAGATTTGACCAGGTACAGGGTTGTTTCTACCTGCTGTTCCTGTGGTGCTGGGCTGGAGACGGGGCGGGGGGTTGTATGTTCAGTGTCAGAGGACACGGTGTTTGGTCAGCCTTCTGATATTTCTGGGGAGTTATTCTCCATACAGAACCATGTATTTTACAATGCTGTCAGAGCACATTAGCTTTCATATGAGAGGTTTCAGTTTTTCAGCTTTTTTTAAAGTGAAATTAAGAAGCCGCATGTAGGGAACATTCTTCAGTCTTTGTATAGGACTGTTGTTGCACCATATTTCCTATAAAATCTTTCATGTGAATGCTCTGGTTTTGAAGTAGGGAAGCGCACTTCTGGAAACCCTTTAAATTTTCTCGTTTTTTGATAATTGACAGCCCTCCTAAATCATAGCACTAAATCAGCTGTGGGGTGGGGACTGATGTCAGATATTGAGACAATTTCTTGGAGAAAAGGAGGCAACAACTGCCTTTGGTCAGGTACTAATTTCTTTAACCAGGTACCAGAACACACACAGAATCAAGGCTGTCTTTGACCTATGCAGGGTATGAGCATTTTTCACCCCTCCTTAGCAGGGCATTTTCACACCCTGAAAAGCATAGAGACTTTAACTTTTTGATGCTCACCTGCAGCTGTGCAAGTTAATGTAGTTTTTGCTATGAAATGAAGATGAAAGTTTTCTGTTGTGAGTCTAAGTACAAAATATGCTTCTGCCTTTTCAATCAGGTGATGAAGTTTATTGAAAAAAGACAAAATGCATCCAAGTGAGTACATTCTACTATATTGTGCTTTCCTGGGATCATTGTGGGAAAATTGCAAAATTATAAAAATCTTCTCTGAATGTTTTCTAGTTGATTTTTTCAGCCTTGCTGTACATTTTATGTGGAAAAGGGCATAAAATGGATAAACTAGATTTTTCTTTAGATACATCAAAAAAAAGCCTCCTTATTACAGTCCTGCTTTTCTTGTCTTCCATTAGACTATCATTTTCTCTCACAGACTGTTCAAATAGGCAGCAATTAATTGTTTTTCTGAAGATTTTGCGCTACTAACTGTCTGTCAAATTGATGCCTTCAACTCATGAGAGTACATGCTTCTTTGTTACAAAATTCACACAGGAGATTTTCAGACATGCCCTTAAATTTCATTAGTGTTTGGGAGAAGCTTTTCTAATCTTTTATAGCACGAGCATGTCATTTGCCCTTGTATGCTGGTAATAATCTAGTCAGAAGAGGAGGTTGTGCTTAACTAATTTTCCCTTATTGTTGTTTGGGGGTAACTTCTTACCAGGTATGTTATTATTGACACACCAGGGCAAATTGAAGTATTTACTTGGTCAGCATCAGGAACCATCATAACTGAGGCCTTGGTGAGTGCTTTTGACATGACTGGACTGTGAAGTTGTGTGAATGACCTGGCTGTTGAGCAGGGAGCTTCTAATTAAACTTTCACTTTGTGTTCCCAGGCTTCCTCTTTTCCTTCGGTTGTTGTCTATGTGATGGACACCTCTCGCAGTACTAACCCCATCACTTTTATGTCCAACATGCTGTATGCCTGCAGGTAAGGAAAGCTGTAAATGCAGCCCATCTGCTTCAATTGCTGTGTCTCTTTAACAGTTGTTTTTAAGGGGAGTCATGGAATGGTTTGGGTTTAAAGGGACCTTTAAAGTCCACGCACTCTTCCATGGGCAGGGACACCTTCCTCTGCACCAGGCTGGTCCAAGCCCCATCCAACCTGGCCTTGAACACTTCAAGGGACGGGGCAACCACAGCTTCCCTGTGCTCCACTATCTCTCCACTGTCATGGAAATTTTTTTCAAAATGTCCCTTTCAGCATAAAACCATCTTTTCTTATAATCTTTTCTTATAAACCTTTTTGTGTACTCAAAAGCTGCAGTAAAGCTTCCCTTAAGCCTTGTCCAGGCTGAACAATCCCAACTCCCTGGCCTATCTCCACAGGAGAGTCCTTCCAGTCCTCTCATGGTTTCATGACCTCCTGTGGGCCCACATCACAGGTCCATGTCTTTCTTGTACCGTGGTTTCCAGAGCTGGATGCAGTGCTCCAGGTGGGATGAGAACAGAGTAAAAAGGGAGAATCACCTTCCTCACCCTGCTGCCCATGCTGCTGTTGATGCAGCCCCGAGTGTGGTTAGTTTTGCACTTGGATGTTTCATACCACTTAATCTACTGGCATGGTTATTCTCATAGGGATTTCCTCATTGAGAAAAACAGAATAATTAGGTGGCAGTGGACATCTGGAGGTCATTGGCTCAGAACTCCCACTGAAAGCAATAAATAATCCATGACACCGTGGTGTGAGGAATGCTGGTTACAGTAGATTTAACATTGCCTATTGCTTATAAACCCATTTATCTAAGATGTATCAAGACAGTCTAGGTTAAGTTCCTTCTTGTAAACACATAGTTTCTTACTCGATTTTTTAATGTTATTGATACTTTAGGAGATTCTTCAAGATTTGTTTTGAGTTCAGCATTGCAACGAGTTCTTGATTTATTGTATTCTTTTTCATACATGAATTTATCTGATTTCTTTCATGTTCAATCAAGAACTAAATACCTATGGAATGATCAGCATAGCTGGAGCTGTAATAATTCATGGTAAATGTTGGTAAAAGGTTTTTAAGAACCTTTGCAATCCTCGTATCAAGGTCAGGAGCTGTATCACTGTAATAGTGTACAAAATGTGTCTTATTGCATGAGGCATTTTCTGACATTAGTTTGAGCAGAAGGCGATAGCACATATACAATGAAATGAGTGTGTGAGCTCTTGTGTTGAGATAGTTTTTCTTTATAGATCTGTGTTATTTGAATTCATTGCTCTGTTCACAATCTCTCAGAACACAAGGTCGGAGTCAAATGCAAAATGCAAAGGGAATTAAAAACTAGGATCTGAGAGTCATAGAAAATGGTAACCAAAATCAACTGGGTGTGTCAGAGATTTTCTGTCTCGCAGATATGTGCTTACATCTTGGGGAGGCATTGTTTGTTCAATGATTGTAGGCAGGACCTGGGTGAAAATTACATTCTGATTGGTGCAGAGGAAAATAGTTACCTTTTGATCTCAAATGTATTCGGTTTTGCACAAATTTTGTCTGCCTGATGCTGAACTTGCTTTCTATTCTAGTGAGTTTTAAATTAATGTTAAATTTTCATTTTGTGTCTCCCTGCCCAGTATCCTCTACAAGACAAAGCTACCTTTCATCATAGTTATGAACAAAGTAAGTTAAAGCTCTGGTTTCCATTTCCTAGTGGAACATGATTCTGCTTAGCTTTTTTGGTGTGGTGTCTTTGTTTTACCACAATAATAGGGTTTTTTTAATTTGTCCACTTGACAATCTACATTTAAGATTATTATTTCTGAATATTTTCCCTTCTCCCTCCAGACTGACATAATCGACCACAGTTTCGCAGTGGAATGGATGCAGGACTTCGAGACTTTCCAGGATGCCCTGAATCAAGAGACCTCCTATGTCAGTAACCTGACTCGTTCTATGAGTTTAGTGCTGGATGAATTTTACAGTTCACTGAAGGTAAGAATCTTCTTTTTGTTTATTACCTCTCATAAAAGCCCGGAGAAGAGAAAGCTCAAGAATGTTTTTGATGTAGGGCGGGAGTAGAGTGTAAGGAGGGCAAAAGGCAGACTCTATTCTCTGGTGCTCAGGGAAAGGAAAAGAGGCAACAGACACAAAGTGAAATGCAGGAAACTATGTTTAAACAGAGGAGCAAAAAATTACCTCATTTTTACTGATTGAGCACTGAACAGATGGTCCAGAGAAATTGTGAAGTCTGCATCCCTGGAGACAAATTCTGTGAGCAACCTGTTCTATTTAATTCTGCTTTTTGAGCAGAGAAGTTGGACTCTCCAGAGGTATCATCCAATCCTAACCATTCTGTCTTTCTGTAAGGGATCTTTGCACTGCCCTTTTGAACTGTGATCTGTTGATGAGCCATGTTGAGGATTTGCGAATTTGAACACAGTAACTTCAGTAACTTTTCATGCTGAGTGGCAGCCTTGAATACTTTATTACTGAATTGTGATTAATCATGAGAAGAAAGCTAAGATAGGCTGGTAAGAGGCAGCATTCTTTGCTGCAGCATTTCCTGTCTGAGGTAATTTTGCTTGTTCAGAAAGTGTTTAGTAGAGTTGTGCAGTTTAGTACACAGGAAGAACAGAAAGAATCTCAAACCCAAGCAAACACCCTCTCCTCCCTGCCCTCCCCCATATTTGCTTGGGCAAGAAGAAGTTGGGGGTTTTGTCTCAACCAGGTTTTGAGAGGACAAAGTAATCCAGTTCCTCATGAAACCCTATGCATTGGAGGCTGTTACTATTCCCATAGTTTGTGCTAAAGGTTTCAGCTAATTGTGTTTGTCATCAGCTTTTACTGAAGAAAAAGCAAGCCTTCTTGGCTTTATGGGTATTAAAATAAAGACAACAAAAATAAGTGATTCCATTCAGATAGATAATGATAATGTAGCCAGAACAAAAATATTCTAAGTGTTTTATGTGGAACAATATACAGAATTTTAGAAGGGATTGTAGTGGTGCCATATACAGAATTAAAGTATTTCCTGTTCCTTATTTGTTAATTAGGTCATATTTCTCTGCATGTCAGAATGCTGAACTGGAGAGCAGATCATATGATGATTATAGCATAGACTGCAGCTTGTACTTAAATGCAGGGAAAGTATAAATATTAACATATGTCAGCATATATTAATACTTACAATCCTTTGGAGAGCTGTCTCATGTTTGCTGTATTAATGATCAAGTGCAAGGCTGTATTGCAAAAAATGTTCCATTTGAAAGTGAGTAGTTGAGACTGTCTTGGTTTTCAAAAAAAGAATTTTTGTTAGAAGATGATTGATTCTGACTAGTAATAGTCCTAATGAAATGTATTTTTAGGTGATTGATTAATGCAGGCAGAACAAATGGCCAGAAGTGTAATGATAGACAAGTTCAAATTAGGAAGGAGATATGCATGTTGAATGTATTGCCATCGTAACTGATTAAATTCTCCACCTCTTGCTGTTCTGGGGTTGGACTGTGGACTTTATAAAATGTGATGTGGCTAAACACAAAGTGTTAGATGTAATTTCAGAGCCAGGAGGTCAGTTGTCTATTTTGCTACCTAATTCAAGTCCACTGATACATACTAACTACTTATAACCCGAGATGTTGCTTGGATTATTAACAGTAAACAAGTGAGCAACAGAAGGACGTGACTTTCTGTTGAAATGCCCAACTTGTTAAAAAACCCTGACCCCCTTCCCCAAAGAAACACCCCCCAAAATACTGCAAAAACTCACCAAATAGAAAACCAGCAACAACCGAAAAACAGAGGTAACAAACTTGAAGAGCAAGTGGAGAAAGAGTTTGAAAGCAGGATGGATAGAAGCAGAAGTGTTACTGCACATTCCTGCAGTCACTGTGCTGATTAAATGGCTATTGTTAAGTTTAGACTAGTAATTATTTGTTGCTTTTTAGTTTTTTGTTGGAAACTGGTTCAGTTATTCTCCAGTTCTGATGTGTGGTTTCTTTTGCAGGTGGTTGGTGTTTCTGCAGTGCTCGGCACAGGACTGGATGAGTTTTTTACCCAGCTTTCTAAAGCTGTAGATGAATATGAGAGGTAAGGGGATAGTTAACCCAGTGAACACTTCCTGAAGGTATTGATTTGTAGCTCCTTTGACTTGAAAGACTCTACACTACCCTTAGCCAAGGTAGTTTAGAGTTTCTAATAAACTTTAAGCATCAGCATAAGAAGTGGCAGTGTAAAGGAACTATTCAGAGTGAATTTTTGTGTTCACTGTTCAGTAAGAAAGCAAAAGCTATCTGTGCCATCAACTATGTGAAGTAATATTTTTTCTCTAATTCCATACAGTGATCAAGGTTTGAACTCTTACTATTTCAATGAAGTATGTTCACTTATTTTGTATCCGTTGGTTTCAGCATCCAAATTTGGGTAAAATGTACTGTTAGTCCTTCTGAAATGTCTGTCAAACATGAAAGCCTAGATAAAACTCTTTTTGGGGGTAGAAGGCAGCCTCTGAGATGATCCTTACTTAATATAAGTCATGTGTTGATCCAGACTTTGCTCCCTGTCTTTTCAGAGAGTATCGTCCAGAATACGAGCGCCTGAGAAAAACACTGGTAAGTGTTTTCAGCTATTGTACACCCAGAGAGTTTATCTTGAGGGCATTTTTATGCACACAGTTGCCTTTATGTTGAGAGGGTCTAACATTTCATTTATTAGTCATACTCAGTGTGGGAAAACTCCTGTCCTGAAGAAGTCTGCTATCTGCCTTTTTTTTCCTAGATGTGGTGGAGCATATCTTTACAAGAATAAAGATGTTTTATAAACCACATGTTGTTTGCTGCTTTAGTGCTAGTATTTGAGCTAATTGTGAGAAAATGATTGGGAGGTTTTGTGTCTTCCATTCAGAAGGATAGAGAGGTCTTGAAAATAAACTCTTGAGTAGTTTGTTGAGGCTATCATTGTATCTTCCTGTACCAGTGGAGTGTACTGCTTTGACTTAGACAGTAACAGAGACTGATTTGCAGTGCCAAATTAGTAGCTCTGCTGATCTTAAGTCCTGGCTGTCCAAAGGACAGTTCTCTGCAGGCACGGCTGCACTGAGTTTGGCTTCCTGATGCTTCTGAAAATGTTCTTGAATTCCACCATACTGGAGGTTGCTGTCCATGTTTGGTCAGAAGTTAGCTATAATGTAAGATCTGCTTAGTGACTTGCACTCTGGCTGGGGGACAGACTGCTGGCTTTGAGTGAGGTTACTGTTCTAATGATTTAAATATTCTCAGAATCCACATGTAACTCTTTATCTGCAGGAGGAAGCTCAAGAGAAACAAAAGAGGGAGCAGCTGGAACACTTGTGGAAGGACATGGGCAGTGTGTGCGGGCAGGGCAGCACACTGGCAGGTACCTCACCAGAAAGATTAGGTTCACTGCAGAAGTTTTCTGAAGGGTTTGCATCCAGACCTGCTTCTCTGTTCCCACAGCAAAAGTGTGAAAGCATCTCCATGTTAGAGGAATGGGGCTTTAGTTCCTGTGGGATTGGCCACAGTCAGCTCTTCCTGTGTCAGTCACTGGCGGGGAAGGAATCCTGCTGTGTAGCTAAAGCAGCAGACATACTAAAAGTAATGAAGTGCTCTAGAAAAGGTGAAAGAGATTAGAATATGGAAAAGCTGTGCTATTGGCTGCACTGTTCCTTGCTGAGGTATGTGCTGGTGAAATCTTGTCCTCTGTCTTTGGGATCTGCAAGCGGTTTTCTTTCCTTTCAGAGCAGGTGTTAATTGTTGTGTTTATGTGCAGATAAAAGTTGTCAGTGTTACCAATACCTTACCTTTAGCAAGCTGGTTTGTGTACAAACATTTCTTTTCCCTTCAAGGGCCTGATGATGCTTCTGCAATGGGTCCCTCTGAGTTAATCCTAACACGAGGAAATCTCGATGAAGAGGAAGAAGAGAGAGAGAGTGATACTGACGACATTGACCATGAAGGTAAGGGAATGAGGCCTGGAAGCTGCCCATGGAGTCAGGAAATCTCCTCTGTATTTCATGACCTGGATTACTGTAAAGAGAGCCTAGAAGATGAGAAAACATTCAGTCACCTAAATACATGTGATACCATGCCATACCAAAGCCCAGCTGCAATGTTTGGTCCAGAGCTATCACTCTCCAATCTTTGTGAGAGTTCAATTGTAAATTTTATATTTAAGTGATTAATAGATGTATAACACATAAACCAGAGAACGTGTGTTAGGCTTGAGGCACGCAGTGACCTCTGATTGCTGCACAGATGTTTTATCATCTTTTTGACCTTACAGTTTCTGCCTCTGGCTCTCTTTGCTTTTGCTGTGACTATGGTCTTGGAGCAGTCTTTTAAGTTGTTAAAGGGTGATTTTTCTCTTCCATAGCTCACAGACTTAATCTTCATTCTTTTCTTGTTCCATCGATGTTTAGGATCACTTACTTCCTTTGCCCTGTAATGTAGTTGAAGGTCCAACAGACATTTATGTTGTTCTGACTGTCCTGACTCTGTCTTTTGTCAGTAAAAAAAGTAGATTAGTGCTGAACTGTCATCTCTTCCCCCAGTGACTGAGGAGAGTCATGAAGAACCAGCCTTCAGAAACTTCATGCAAGACATGCGGATGAAATGCCAGAGAAACAGCAACCCAAATGAATGAGGCCTTCACAAACAGAAGATTTGGAAGGAACAGACTTTTATTTGTGAACTGCTTCCTCTGATTTTTATTTCTCTTCCTGCAGTAACTGATGGTCATGTGAGTTAAAGATCTTGTAGCCAACTGACTGCACGTTTCACCATCTGCCACTGTGGCTTCCTGAAGGAATCAGATAGCAGTTTCTTTTCCTCCAGGTTCTTCAGATCTCTCTGTTGAGAGCTTGTTTTGAGCTCTGACAGCAAAAGTATCTACAGCACTGACTGGTCCCGAGACACACGTTCCATTCCCCTGGGCAGTCAGGTGTCTGCTGCAGCCAGGGCACAAGTGATGCTGTGTTGAACTTTATCAATCTACTTACTGTTTGATGGTTTGGTTTTCATTAAATATGTTTTATGTACTAATGAATGTGTGATAATAGGAGATTTCATTTTACGCACTGTTCTACAGTAAGACTTTTTTCCCTGTGCTTGCAGCCCATCTATATTATATGGATGCACAGCAGATGCATCTTAAATTACATTATACAGACATGGTACAGATGCCTCCCGGGAAAATCCTGAGTAAAGAAAGTTCCCAGGAGGGAAAGTAATAAATAGACTCTAGCTTGATTTGGCTGAGAACAGAAATACACATGGTTATATACTGGCTGCAAATATCCCTAGGTTTGTTGTTGTCTGATGAGGGACAGTGGCAGGATGATGACACAAAACTCCAATCTTCTTCAGAGGGCATATAGCAAAGGTTTATTAGAAACACTCTCTTTTTATACAGCACTTCAGAATAATGAATATGACTGGTCATTTACACCCTTCTGTAAACATCTTTGCCAGTAAACAAATTAGAAAAACACCACCTGCTAACAGTTTTTCACCTTCCAAGGATTGTTTGGATTCCTCCTTACGGTTTCCCAGACCAAGGTGAGAAAGCCATGTGCTTGACTTTCCCACAGGCTCAAGCTAGTGCCTGAAGCCTGAAAATCTCTTCTTTGACCACGGTCAGATCCCACATCGGTTACTTAAAGCAAAGGCATTTCCCTAGATGGGTGCCTGCCTGGAATACAGACAAGTGCTTGGAGACTGGCTAATATTTATTTTCCTGGTAAGCACCACAGGCACAGGTCAGGTTCACTTGCAGTTTAGCAGTCTGGACCCTGGAGTCTTTGGGGTTTTTTCCTCCATGGAAAGTGTTGGATCCTCATCATCCTCACTGGATAGGTCTTTGAGTGGAAATCTGGCACAGGGTCTGCTAGCACCAGTCCCAGGTCGTCCGTATGGAATACCACTGGTTTAATTTATAAATCACTACTTAGTGGATAAGCCCTTCAACTGTACTTCGAATTTACTTAGTTCTGAACTGTGGCCACCACGATTGCACGGCACCTTATCCATGGTGGAATTCTAGACAACATGAAGTGTACAGTCCTGTGGGAATGTTGGCAAGGAACCACGCTGACCTAACCCGTGCCTACAGCCCAAAGGGAGATCCCTTCCCAGTACCCCCAGCTGTGCTCGCCCTGTCCTGACAGTTCCTGTGCTGACACACAACAGGTTCCTCTTGGAACCTTCCTGCCTTGGCGAGTATCCCTAAGGTGCCATAAAGAAAGGAGCTTCTTATGGACACAGTGAATTGGGATTGAGGGGGAAAGGAGCGAGTTTTGAGTCTGTAGCACCTCACACGCCGTCAGCATTGATAGCAAACAGCTCCAGCCCTGGGAAGACAGAGTCAGATTTTACAGATTCTGGTTTCACCTCGGCCTTGCTGCAGGTACAGTCTGACAGGGAGAGGGAAGGAAACAGGTCTGGACAGACAGTCTGCTTCCAGAAAATCATCATAACCCTTAAAACATTAAATAGAGCTGTAAGAACTTCCCAAAATGTTCAGTTCCCTGCAGACTGAGGGCTCAGAGTGGCACTAAGTTGAAGGACAGGCTGGACCTGCCATGAACAGACTGAAAATGTAAGAAGTAAGAGCTACTCAGACAATTCCACAAAAGGTTCCAAAATCAGTTGTTTTAATTAATTATATATTTGTGTTTATATATAGATACAGTTAAATATAGATAGTGCCAGTGCTATTTAATAAGTAGTGGTATTTATATGTGGTTTTTATTCAATATTTCATTCTTTGGTGGTATTTAGTGTTTTATTCTTGGTATTATTTATTAAGTGTAATTTGAGTTTTGAGTGAGGGACGGAATCGGGGGCGCGCGGATTGAGGGGACAGCGGGGGGTCGCGGAGCCGAGGGCGGCGGGAACGGGCGGGCTCGGATTGGCCGGGCCGGCGCTGCCTCAGGTTGTGATTGGCTGGGCTGGTCCGGCCCTGGCTATAAATAGCGTACCCTGAGGGGTGCAGCCGTTAGTTTAGCGGCGGAGTTGAGGGAGGCTGCTGGTGGTGCGCGGTCTGAGGAGCGCCGCTGCTGCAGATCGGGAGAGTCCCGGTGAGCACGGACGCGACTCCCGCGTCTGCCTGCGCCAGAGGGCCGGCGGTGTCCTGGGGCAGCGGTGCCGGCCGTGCCCGTTTATTTCCGCCGCACCCTGAGCGACTCGGGCGGCCGGAGGCTGGTGCGGGGCCTGGGGCGGCGCAGGGGGAACGGCTGCTGCTACCGGCGGCCGGGGAGAAGCGCTTCTGTGTTTTATGGATTTAAAGTAACGTTTAAAATATCGCGACTGAAGCTGCGGTTTTTGAAGTTTTAGTATTTTATTTGGCTTTTATTAGAAATAACTATGATTTTCTTCTTTATTACATCTCTTCATTATTTTTGCTGGGTTTATTACATTATTTTGGTTTCGTTTTCTTTTGCTAGATATCTGATGTTAATCCAGTAAAGGTTGTAGGGCTAGGGCTGAAACACCCGTTTGAGGCCAGTGGAGACATAAAGCCCCAGGGTGTGGAATAAGGACCTTGGCACTAGAGTCAGGCCCAAACCAATGTGGAGCAATGGAAGTGCTGGGGCTGGAGATGGCTAAATGCCATGGGAGAAGGGGATGGAGCTGCAGCTCAGGGCCTGCAGACGATGCCTGGGGGGGTCGCCAGCCCCTGCCCTGTGGTACCAAGCAGAGGCTGAGGGAGTGGGGGCTTGGAGGGCTCCAGGGCCTGAGAACCAACCCACAGGCACCTTTTGGGATGGGGGAGCAGGGGCCCAGTGGCTCTTCCCAGCCCCTGGTGCTGCCTGGGGGAGGTGAGGGGGCCTTTGGGCAAGTGCTGGCCTGAGACCCTGGTGGAGGGGGAAGATAGATGTTGGGCCTCAGGCTTGAATTTCTACCAAGTTGGGAACCCAGTAGGGTGGGTGGTACACCTCTTAAAGACATGGAAGTGATGACAATAACTGACTTGTGGCCTAATCAACAGCCCCGGGTGCAGCAGTAGAGAAGCAGTAGCAGCTTTTAGCTGCAGGCAGTGGGAAGCTGAGGAGCTGGAGCTGAGGCAGCAGAGCTGGAGAAGACACAGAGATGGTAGGATTTGGGGTGAAACCCCTGTGGGGCTGGGATAGGCAATAGGGAGCTGGGACGTGAACAGTGGCTGCAGCTGAAATCACTGTAAGGGCTGGGATAGGGACGGGAGAGCTGTTGCTACAGTAAGGACGATCAGGTTGGGGCTGGAATATGGGCTCAAGAGCTGAGCTGAAACAACACAGAGCTAGAGCTAAAACAAAAATCATACCCTGAGAACCAAAAGCAGCATTATATGCCGCTGCTGGGAAGATCTGGAAACAGAAGTGAAACAGAAGAGCTGGCAGTGAAATAAAGCTTGTGGGACCAAAGCTGAAATCACTGGGGCCGGAATGGGAACTGCAGTGCTGCAATTGCAATCACTGTTCAAAGGGCATAGTGACTGTAGAATTGGTAAATGGCCATGGAATGGGACACAAACTGAGGGGCTAAAAATGGAATAAAGATTTCTGGGATGGGGGTGGAATGGTGTTTCTAGAGCTGGAGCTGAATCCTCACAACTGGAGCCGAAAAAAAAACCCTGTTGTCTCAGCCTGGAGCAGCTACACCTGGCCGACTGGGAGAAAAGAGGATCTGGAGCTGGAAAAACTGAGCTGGCAGTGAAATAAAGCTTGTGGGTCAAGAGCTGAAATCACTGGGGCTGAGAAGGGCACTCTAGGTCTCGACCTGAAATCACTGGAGCGGTGAGGTGGGGACTGCAAATGGCATAGAACCTGTAGGGCAGATGCAGACACTGTAGGATTCGTGTGCTGAAATTACTGTAGGCCTGTGATATTGATGTTTGCACTGGGTATTGTGACTGGAAAGAGATTGCTGTAAGATTGTGTCTGAAATCCCGGCAGTGCTGGGATATTTCCTGGGTCTGTGACAGCCTCTGAAGGGCTGGAGCTGAAATCACTGGGGGCTGGGATAGTGAGTGCAAATGGAAAGAACCTGTAGAGCAGAGAAAGGGACTGAGATGCATGGTGAAATGATGGAAGGGCTGGCATGGGGACTGTGGAGCAGGGATAGGGACTGTGGGGTTGGGATATGGACTCTGGGGTGGGCTTAGAGATGGTAGGGGGGAGCTGCATTGTTGCAGAGCTGGAGCCAAGACAAAGGTCTGCAGCAGTGTGCTTTTTAGATGGTGGAGCTGCTCTCTATATCCCCATAAGCATCTCCTGTGGAAAAGCTGCTTGGGCAGGATTCAGGTAAAGCAGCCAAGCTCACACATGCCACGCCTAGGCTCAGCAAGGAGAGGAAAGAAGGGCCTTTTTGTATGATAAATTCCAGTGAGGTTTATTCCAGCACACCAGAGGGATCAGGGACAAAAAGACCCAGCCAGGTGCTGTGCACAGGCCTAAACAGGGGTCAGGAACCAATGGTCTAAGGGCACGGGGGTGGTACAAAGAGCAGGGCAGGGGTCAGTGACCTGTAGAGGGGATGGGGCCAGACACTGGTGATACCACCACCAATAGGGAAGCAGGGAAAGGAGAAACCACGAGAACCAGGGGCATGGGGAGAAGAGACAACACTGCAGAGCACCATGGGGAAGGAATTCCTTTCAGCATAGGCAGGGAAGACTCCATGGTCCATCCTTCCAAGGCAAGACTGCGAATTGCCCCAAGGGGTTTCAGGGACTCCACAGGAGAGCAAGCAGTTGTTGCTGTGTGGGCAACCAGGCCTCAAATGATGCATTCTTGGGTCTCCCATGCAGCCTCATTACCCTTCCTGCAAAGGGTATGTGGGAGTTGTGATGACAGTCAGGGAGTTCACCCCTGACTTCTGACAGCTGCTGCTGCAACCCCTGGACCAACCTACATGCCCATAAATCTTACAGCAGGTGATGGGAGGGAGAGCTCACCTGTGCTTCCACCACCAAAATGCCCCAGCAGAGCCTGTGGCCACGAGAAGCAGCATCACAATGGTGATGGTGATGGTTGGAGGTGCACTGCTGTTTTCTGGGACAGAGAGGGAAGACAGCGAGTGCGTGAAGGTGGCAGCGCCAGTCAGGAGCGGCCCCTCACAGGGCCAGAGGCTGCTGTCTGCAGCCTGCACCCCCTCCCCGAGGGTGGCACCTACCCCATGGGATGAGGAGGCTGCGGGTGCCCAGGCTGTGGTGGCGCACACGGCAGACGTAGCTGTGCCCGTCCCGGGGGGCCACGGCCAGGACGCTGCGGAGCTGGTAGGTGAGGTCAGCGTTGGGCAGGATGGGGCTGGTGTTGAGCGCCGGCCCCGGAGGCACCTCCTGGCCATCCCGCAGCCAGGCCACACTGATGGGACGCGGGTAGAAGCCAGTGACGTGGCAAACGAGCAGCAGCTGGCCTAGGCTGGGGGTGCGGGCGAAGACCGTGGCCACAGGCAGCTCTGGGGAATGAGAGCAGAGGGGTGGGGCAAGCCCCGGTGGGGCACGGCTGGGCCCCGGTGTGGGGGTGGCTGTTGCAGGGTCAGGGTGGTCTCACCTTGTCTCTCCAGAATATCCCTCCCATACCTCTTCAGGGTGAGGAAGTTGCTCTGGCATATCCAGAAGGAGAGAAGGTACTCCAGGAGCACTATGACAGACCTCTGCTTGTTGAGGCTCTTGCTGACCAGCTCTGCCACCTGGGATGGCTGCCGGGCCTCCCAGCGCTGTTTATCTACCTCAAAAGCTGCGAGGTCTCTGCCACACCAGCTGACGTTCATGAAGCCCTGGCTGGTTGTGTTGGGGTACAGCACGCAGCCTGCACGGAGCTGGACCACCAATGGGTCTGTCAAGGGCAAAGCCAGTGGAGAGGTCCCATGAGTGTGTGGACGTGGGTGGCATGAGGTGGGATGTGTTTGAGGGCCACGGGGATGCAGTGGAAAGCAGGGTGCAATGGGAAGCAGGGGATAAAGCCATGCTTCAGGAGACCCCAGACACCCTGCAAGCCCTCAGGCCCCCTGGAAGAATGGAGTGGATACTGGTGTGCAGTGCTTGCTTTAAAAGAATTCTGTCCCCCAAAATATTTGCCCCAAATTTTCTCTTCCATGATCTTTGCTGTGTCAGTCCTGCAGTTCTAGTAAATTCGGTGGCAGCTCTCTGACACACAGAGGGGTTCCTTCACCCAGATGGCAGAAGCCCCGAGGGGTATTTTTGGTCTGCTGCCCTACCCACTCCTGCTAGTCATATCCCCCAGCAGCTGCAGTGTTTCAGAAGCTGATGCACCCTGTGAGACCCTCCCCCAGGCACCATCCTGCTGGGGAGGAGGCCACAGCCAGAACCTGGGGAGAAGGACTAGGGCCCTGGCAGGGCTCATTCCTGTACTCACAGTGTTGTTCTGTCTGCTGAACTGTGTCGTGCACAAATCGGATCATATTGCGCAGAAAGATTTTGTACGTGGACATTATCTTTTCCCCGTCGCCTTCAGCTGCAGCCTGGCTGACCCAGGGCCAGTGGAAGTGGATGCTCCAGTCGGCTGGATCCAGTGTTAAGATGGGTATGTCCCCAGCGAGTACCACACATGACACCTGAGCAGAGCTGATGTTGGCAAAAAAGCTGGTCACAAGGTACTGGATAACCTGTGGCTCTGCTAGGAGACAGGAAAGGGTGCAGGAAGGGGATGACTGGAGGTGCTAAAGGGGAAATGGGAAGTGGAGGTGCTGGAGGGGGAGCGGGATTTGGACTAGATAATAAGAAATAAATTTTTTATGTGAGGGGTAGTGAGAGACTAGCATATGTTACCCAGATGTATGGTGGATGCCCTGTCTTTGGAAATATTCAAGGCCAGGTTGTTTGGGGCTGTGAGCAGGGAGGGTGTCCCTGCCCATGGCAGAGGGGTTGGACTGAATGACCTTTAAAGGTCTTTATCACCCCAAATCACTCTGTGCTTCTATGATTATATGCTCTTCATCCTGCTTAGGGGTTGATTTCCTGTCTGAACTTCCTCTGACTTCACTGCTCTTTCTCCTTCTCTGTTTTACTTTCAACAAAGTGGTGATCTGCTGCAGGAGATTTTAGGCACTTTATCCCCTCCCTTCCATGCCTCCCTCCCGGCTAGGGCTGCTGTCTGACTGTGCAGAGCAATGAAGGGGCACCTTGCTGCTAGTTTGGGGTGATGTTCCCCCCAGGAGAAGCACCTGTGTCAGGACCTGTATCTGCCAAAGACCTGGACATGGTACAGAGGATCCAGAGGATGGTTGATAGGAAAGGGCATTTTGTCCAGGCTTGGGGCACCCTGACAGGGCCAGAACACCAGCCCAACCCAGAGATCAATCCTGCCTTTCTGTGTCTGATGCTGCCTGCCCTGAAAGCATAAGGTCTCCCGGGATTGTGGTAAGACTCTGTGTGGCAGCAGTGCCCAAAACACCCTGGCAGGTGCAGCTCCCTAACGAACGAGGGGCTGCTGTAAGGGGCCCTCAGCACCGTGTGGAGCTGAGATCTGCCTGGCACCCACGGGCTCCCTGCAGGGGGAGGACATCTTGCAGGGAAACTCAACACCCAAGGCCTGTTTTGAGGCTACTGTTGTTTCTTCTGCTAGTGTGCCCACGGCTCTGTGTTGGAGCTGGAGGGGCAGAAGTCCTGAGCTGGAGGCAGGAAGGGAGAGGGTGGGCAGGGACAAGGCACGTTTGGGTGGTGCACAGTGGGCGGTGGCCCTCTGATGCTGGGAACCATCCGCCCCCCACACGGCACAGTGGCCTGGCCATGGCTCCCCTGAGCAGAGCTTGTGGGGTCCCCTGACAGGGCGGGGGGGTGAGAAGGGGTGAGGTGAGCCAGGGCTCCCACTTACCCTCCGAGGCTGCCCCCATCCCAGGGAGGAGGATCGGGAGAAAGTGGAAGAGGAGGAGGAGAGGGGGCTGCATGGTGCGTGCGGCAAGGCTGAAGAGGAGCAGCAGTGACTGTGGGATCCCAAGCTTCACCCCAGCCCAGCAGTCACTGCGGCGGCTCTCCACCGATTGGAGAATCAATGTGTCAGGGAGGGACCCAGAGGTCTCAAGCTGAAGGCTGGGGACGTGTGGGAGGGACAAAAGCTGAAATAAGGTCTTGAGCACGAAGTATTGTGACAGGCTGGGGTGGGAAAAGCCCAGCCAGAAGGAGAAGGCGGGGAAAAAGAGTCCCAGGAAACAGCACTAGGAAAAAAGATATTCAAACTGGGTTTTCCTGACTCCCCTTCCCCGCCAATATTACATTGTCCCATCCCTGTTCTTGGGAGATGCATCAGCACCAATGCAGGTGACGATGGCTTTTGAATTTCAGACCTGACTGGAGACAGATGGTTTCTGTCCTCTACCCCTACACAGGGAGAAGGAATACTTTGGGTCACCCCCCTCCCACTCCTGGCACCTCCAGTTTAGGCTGCTCCTGTATCACTTACATAATTCTGGGGATGGGGCTCCCGGGAGGAGTTGAAAAGCTGTTCCACCTAGTCCCAAGCTGTAGGACACTGCTGGGGAGCCCCAACTCTGCCCTAAACACCTGGGGTGGGCCTGGCAACTCCCCTTTCCTTCCTACCAGCTTTGGTGAGGAATCCAGTCCCCCTCCCCAGGAGGCCCCTGGGCATGGGAACAGAAGTGGTGGGAGCCCTGCCCCTGCTCTGTCCCCACGGGCACCAGTGTGCAGTGCTGGAGGGATCACGGCGTGACCAGAGTCAGCCTCTCCCCACACTGTCCCCACTGGACTGCTCCTCCCTGGCTCCTCCCCTCAACCTGCAGTTTCTGTTTGCCTTTTTTGGGTGGTTCCTGCACGGGGGGGTGAAGGCAGAACCAAAACCACAACCAAGGGCGAGTGTGAGGGGTGCACCTTGCTACCATCCAAACACTGAATACTTTTGCTTCCATGGAGCTGTCCCAGAGAAAAGTAGCGATGCTGTGGCGGCCTGGTAGGCCCAGAAATGACACCAACTTCCCCAGCAGCATGACACAGGGGATGTCCAGCTATGCCACCACAAGGTCCACATCCCTCCCTCTAGTCCTAGACCCGGAGGAGAGTGTTTGGCTGTCAGGATGGCAAAGCGCAGCCATGGGGCAGCCAGGGAGGGAAGAGACAAGGGAGCTTTTGTCTCTGCAATCCTGTGAGGTGATCACTTGTCCCCATGGTCTCCCCGGAGACGACTGCTGGTTACTTTGTGCTGAGCAGCTGAGAGGCCACTCACAGCCCTCTGACCGATGAAGCTGCCTACGACACTACCGGTGCCTGAGTTGCTCATAGGACAGGACCAGGCACCTGGCTTGTGTGGGTGGTCACAATGTGTTCAGCCCCCTCGGAAATTCCTTCAGTTGTCTCCCACTGATGCAGTGGGTCTGCTTTAAAGTTCTGCTTTAGCCCGTCCACTTCTCTGTTGAATGTACTTCTCACGTTTGGAGCTTTTCTCACTTCCTTTTTTTGCTCACATCTTCCTGCTTCATATTGTCAGTTCTCTGACCTGAAAATGACCCAAGGGGACAGGGGCTGTCGGTCCACACAGACCATTGGTCCTCAGAGTCCTCTCAAGTCACCATGGTCCTCAGAGTCACCCCCAGATTGCCACTGGTCCCCACAGTTCCCTCAGATGACCTTGGTCCTTACAGTCCTCTCAAGTGATTACTGATCCTCACTTTGCCCCGCCCTAGAGGACCATCAGACTTTGAAATTCTCATGTGGCCACTGGTCCTCAATGACCCCACAGGTGACATTGGTCCTTGCAATCTACCTGAGGTGAAGGCTGCAAGCCCCCAGGCTGTGTCTGGGTGAGTTGGGGTGGGGTGGCCGGGGATGCAGTGCCTCTGGGGGCTGTACTGGGTGGGTGGGTGAGCAGCAGCATCTGCCGCACTGGGCTGTGGTGAGGTGCCTCTAAAAATGCCTGGGTGGGGTGTGTTATTGTAAATCTCTTAGGGGACGTGAGCAAACACTTGCAGACACCCCCCTGGTACCAGGTGTTTGTGGGTGTGCTGCTGTAGGGTCTCTTGGGAGATCATTTCACATGAACAGCTTTCCTCAACATGTTTCCTCAGTGGTGGCACCTGCTCTCAGGTCTGCCTGGTCCCGTGGCTGCTGCAGGATGTCCCACTCTGCTTGGGGGAGGAATTGCCCCGTTTGCCCTGTGGGTGCTGAGCCTGCAGGGAGGCACGGCCACGCCTGAGAGTTTCATCTGTCTGTCCCCATTCAGCAGGGGCTGAGAGAAGCTTGGGCTCACTCCTCTTGCAGCGAGGTCCTTGAGTCCTGTGATGCCCGCAGGTGACTCTGGCTGCTAGGGAATTGCAATCCTCTCCCCAGCATTGTGGTTTCCAGGTTCTGGCCAGGGGAGAACAAGCACTATTGGATTTGTGGTGGATATGGCCAAAAGCCAGCCAGGTTTTCTGGCTCACACTCGGCTGCCAGTTATCCTGGGAAACTCTGCAGGAAGCTGTCCAGTGAGACCAAACCTTTTGAAGCTACATGTTCAAGGTGATTTGGAACATGAACTACATGCCTTCCTCTGTGTGTGTGAACTTTGCTATCTTTGATGGAACATGGGCTTCTTTTCTCTCCTTTATGAGGAGCCTTGGGGTCACTTTACCCCTATATGCACAGTTGCTTATTTCCATGCAGTATGTGGGAACATGTTCACATATGCACAGGCACACATGTACTGGTTTTTTCCCCATGCCTTGGTGCTTTCTGCAATTAGTGCCAATAATTCAGCGGTGTTTCAGCTTCCATATGTGGCTGATCAAAACCCCTCCAAGTCCATTCAGCTGCTAAGGAAAGGCACATGATCTCAGTGAAAATATCAATGGTTTATTTTAATTTCATACACATCTGCAGCTCCCACACATTACACTAGAGTTTCAGTGTTACTCAGCACTTTGTAAAGCCATTTCTGTCCACGTTCTGTTTGTCTGTGTCGAACAGTTTTGTCTCAGTACAAATATTTCTGGGATATGGTAACTAAAGGCAATTTTAGGGAAAAAATTTATCAGAAAGTGACAGTAGAAGGGGATAGCTTTCCAGCTTCTGACAAAACTGTTACTGAAGGAGAATTTGCCATTGGGCACTGGGGTGCCTTAGAGCATCAGTGGGTGGACTGGATAGTGCACAAGCTAAGAGATGATCATGTGTAACAAGTGAGGAGTGAAGTTGTGAGTGAAACAAGTGAATTTGTGTCTGTTTAGAAATTTCAAGTGAGTCAAAAGCTCAGGTTTCTCTTGCCAGGTTTCTTTTGTGCATCTCTGAATCGAGTTAGTCTTGCAATTGGCCAGCGCCCAGAACTTAGTTGAAGCAGAAAGAGTTGCTGTGAAGGCAGTGGGAGGGAATGGGGACTGTTGGCTCCCTGCTGAACTAAGCTTCTTTGCTCAGGATGGAGTTCCTGGACTCTGATTCCTCCATCTGCTGGTGCTTTCTGAAATGAGAGGAGGACAGCTGGATGCTCCATGGCAGAGACCTTGTGGGAGTGCAGACAGCATCTGTCAAGGCCAAAGCCAGAGCTTTGCTGCTCGGTGCAGAAATCCCCTGTGTATTTCCTCCCCTCCTCTCTCACTGCTGCTCCATGGGGCAGGGAGGGACTCACCTTTGTCTCCACACCCAAAGCACCACCACGGCAGCTATGGCCACGGCTGCAAGCAGCCCAGCCACGAGCCCTGTGATCAGCACCACTTCTGAGTTCCCTGGGAAACATAAGGAGGAGCTGCCATGAACTTTCTGGGGTTTGCTCCATCGTGTGGGGCAGGGTGGCTCAGGACCCCCATCTCGCCCCCAAGGGTGGCACCTACCCCACGGGATGAGGAGGCTGCGGGTGCCCAGGCTGTGGTGGCGCACACGGCAGACGTAGCTGTGCCCGTCCCGGGGGGCCACGGCCAGGACGCTGCGGAGCTGGTAGGTGAGGTCAGCGTTGGGCAGGATGGGGCTGGTGTTGAGCGCCGGCCCCGGAGGCACCTCCTGGCCATCCCGCAGCCAGGCCACGCTGATGGGACGCGGGTAGAAGCCAGTGACGTGGCAAACGAGCAGCAGCTGGCCTAGGCTGGGGGTGCGGGCGAAGACCGTGGCCACAGGCAGCTCTGGGGAATGAGAGCAGAGGGGTGGGGCAAGCCCCGGTGGGGCACGGCTGGGCCCCGGTGTGGGGGTGGCTGTTGCAGGGTCAGGGTAGTCTCACCTTGTCTCTCCAAAATTTCCCTCCCATAGTGCAGGAGCATCTCCATCTCATCAACACAAGTGTCATTGAAGATCATTTCCACCATCTCACTCAAGGCGGTGTAGTTCTGGAGAAATGACTGGACATACCGTGACATTTTGGTGTCCTGGGAGAGGGTCCAGGTGACATTATTTGTGTCGAAGCTGAGGAAATCCTCACCATTGTAACCCACGTAGGCAAAGGCCTGGGAGGTTCTGTTGGGGTACAGCACGCAGCCTGCCATGCACTGAACCACAAAGGGGTCTGGTGGAGCAGAGAGGAGACAGAGGTTGCATGAGGGGCTGGGATTGCCTTCCTGCACCCGTGTTCACTGTCAGCACCAGCACTATCAGATCCTTCCCCACCTCCCAGCTGCTTTTCAGAAAGGGGATGCAGTGAAGACTGGGTACTCACAGGGGATGTCCCATTGCATGGCCCCTTCATTGATCAGGTGGTTGAACTTCTGCAAATAGATCTTAAGCAGGTTCTCAATGGTGTCCCAGTCAGCTCGGGGCAGGGCTGGGCGTACCCAGGGCTGGCAGAAGTGGATGGACCATGTGTGTTTATCAAGATAACCAAGTTCGATGTCTTCCAGCAGGCCCAGCCCCTCCATGTCCACAAATGAGGTGTTCTGGAAGGTGGTGGTCTGGAGCAGCCGGATAGTGAAGGTCCCTGCATGAGACAAGGGTTGACAGGGAGGAGATGGGACTGGGAGAAGAGGGCTGAGGAAAGTGGAGGAGTGGAGGGAGGGGTCCTCGAGGTTGCAGGGATCCCTGGGCCCCCCATAAGCCCCTTTCAGCCTTTGCAGCCCCAGTTCCCATCCCCTGCCCCCACCTGGGGTGGCTGCATCCCTGCTGGGGAGGAGGTGCGGAGCCAGGGGACAAGGAGGAGTGAGGAAGCAGTGCCCAGGGTGGGTGGGGAGCAGGAAGCCTCTCTCCTATGGAGTCCCATGGAGGTAGATGTGTATGAGCCAGAGGTTCCACTTACCCTCCAGGTCTGCCCATGTCCCAGAGAGGAGGACGAGGTAGAGGAGGAGGGAGAGCAGGCAGCAGCAAGGGGACTGCATAGTTCCAGCAGGGAGGCCCCGAGTGTGCAGCAGTGGGTGCAGCAGCAGGAATAACAGACTGTTGGGAGATGTGGCCGCAGTTGTCTCCTCAGGCTGGCTCTGCCTGGGCAGCGCTGCTGGTGCCAATGGCCCTGGCAGCCAATGGGGCTGGCACTGAGGTTTAGGGGAGGGCTCTGAGGTTCCCACATGGAGTGAGCTGGGGCATCCTGAGTTTCCCTGTGAGTGCTGGGGGAATTTGATTGTGAGCAAGGTCATTTCATTGCATGCAGGAGCGGTCCCTCATGGCTGCAGCAGCACCTTGACAATCAGGGTGATGTGGGTGAACTGAGTCCTCTGTTCTACCCTGTCAGGTGGACGTGTCACTTGGCCATGCCAGGGCATCCATTGCCCTGGTAGGAATGCCCCTTACTTGTGCCTGGCATACCTGGCCCTACGTAGAACACACATTGCCACCTGCTCTGAGCTGCCAGGTGGGTTCATAACAACACGGCTGTTTTTCCCACAGGGCAGGCAAGCCCTATTCCCACCACAGAGCCTCATGCCTGGCCTCTCTGTGCCCCCAGGCTGTGCACTGGTCCCATGCCTCTTTGTCACCTCCCAGCTATCCCACAGCCAGGCCACTCTGATGGGCACAGGTACATAAGCCAGTGATGTGGCAAGCGTGTAGGAGAGCTGGACCATGGCCTTGGAAAGTTCTGAGGGGTAAGAGAGTGAAGGAGAAAAGCTGATGGTAATATCCCTTGAGCCCTCAGCAGTGCTGGTATCATCCTGGGGAAGGGACTTCCCAGAGCTGAGGTGATGAGCACTTCCAGCTCAGACCACAGCTGTAGGGTCAGGGATGGCTGCAGGAACAGCCGGAGGGAGCAGTCCTCCAGGAGCTCTTCTTGGGGTGCAAGAAATGAAGGGACTAGAGCAGCTATAGCATGGTTGTCCCCAAGGGGAAAGATGGGCTGCAGGGCCTGGAAAGGGCTGTTTCCCTCTGACAGTCATCAGACTCCTGGAGCAGTGGCAGTTGGCTGGACAGGATCTTCAAGCTGGAATGGGACTCCACCATCAAGCTCATTCCAGGGAGTTGCAGTGGATATGCAGCTTCCCCCTTTCCACAGAGCTGTATCCATGCCATGGGGCCTGGGAGTTACCGCTCTGCTTCTCTGCACCCCACCGTGTAGGGGAGCCTGAACTCTGCCCTAAACACCCCCACAGAGGAGGGCCTGAGGATCAGCTGCAGCCTGGCAACTCTCCTTTCCTTCCCACCAGCTTTGGTGATGAACGTGGCCCCTCTCTCCAAGAGGCCCCTGTGCATGGAACAGAAATGGTGGGAGCCATCCCCCTGCTCTGTTCAAACTGGCAGCAGTGTCCAGTGCTGGAGGGACAATGTGGGGACCAGAGCCAGCCTCACCCCACAATGTCCTGTATCCACTGCTCCTCCCTCCTGCAGTTTCTCTCCCCTTTTCCTGGGGGTGCCCATGTTGAGGGCAAAGGCAGAGCTGAAACCACAGCTGTGGGCAAGTCTGAGGTGGGGTGCCCTGATAACAACCAAACACAACAGGGGCAGAGGTATCCATGTATCAAGGTATGTGACCCTTCCAAGCACAACTGGCACCAGTTGTCACTGCTCCATGTCACCATTTTTGGTGTCTCCAGCTGTAGGGACATGGGGAAGGCCCACATGGAGCTGCTGCAGGCTGAGCTCCAGTACCCCATGACACTGAGTCAGACATGGGGACAAAGGGACACCAAACCCCTTCCTTTCCATGGAGCTGTCCCAGAGAGAAGTGGGGATGCTGTGGTGGCCTGGTAGGCCCAGAAATGACACCAACTTCCCCAGCAGCATGACACAGGGGATGTCCAACTATGCCACCTCAAGGTCCACATCTCTCCCTCTAGTCCTAGACCCGGAGGAGAGTGTTTGGCTGTCAGGATGGCAAAGCGCAGCCATGGGGCAGCCAGGGAGGGAAGAGACAAGGGGGCTTTTGTCTCTGCAGTCCTGTGAGGTGATCACTTGTCCCCATGGTCTCCCCGGAGATGACTGCTGGTTACTTTGTGCTGAGCAGCTGAGAGGCCACTCACAGCCCTCTGTCCTGTGCAGGTGCATGTGACAAAACTCAACATGCAGTCCCCTGGAGGTCAAGATGAGGTCCAGTGTACACAATCCACTTATATCTACTCATACTTCATTTCTCCTTACTGGCAGAAATAATCACTAGATACAGAATTGCTAAATCCCACAAACTCCACAGGAACGAAGACAAACCCAAAGAGAAGGAGTATTCCCCTCTTTCAAGGTGGCATCTGCCACAGGCTACCATGTTTAGGGAGACAAAGGGAAAATAGAGTCAGCCTTCCTCGCTACTTATCTCTCCATCAGCAAAGGCAGCAGAGGCAGCAAAGGCAGCTGGCCCATTCCAGCAGGTGATACTCAGCAAACAGCTAGAACTCATGGAGAGATTTTGCTTTTGTTGTGGCACAGAACAGCAAGACAAAGCAGAGCAGCTGGGCTGGGGTGAGTTGGTGCCTTCTTGCCTCAGCTGGGCACTGCTGGCAAGCTATGGGCAACTCAGACTGGAGCAAGGCCACTCTTCTTTCTGGCACAGTGCTGCTGACAGGCACTCCTGGAATTTGCATTGAGGCAGTGCAAGATGCAAAAGAGGAACAAAAGGGAGGGGGAGAAAGAAAAAACCAACAGAAAAACCCAAAGCAAAGTTTCTGCCTTGAGCAAAGACCACAAGGCAAGAGGGGTCTGCCTGAGAGACCCCTGCCTTTGAAAAGGAACCCCAGCAACCCCTGTCCCTTGAGTGCCAACTTCCAGCCATGGGGCTGGATCTTTAAGAGACAGTAACAACTTTGGGCACGGATAGATATGGACTACAATAACATCCTGGGTTACCCAGGGCACATGCTCATTTGAAGTAGACCAATTTGGCTTTCTTCTTGCCTTTTCCCAGGCTCAGCACCCCCTCAGACTTCTCTCCTCCTGCTCATTACAGCTGCAAGTCGATGCCACTGGCCACACACAGGGTACAGGGCACAGTGTGGCCTCTCGCTTTGCCTGTGCTCCCACCCAGCTTCTCTGCAGATTGCAGCCCCTTCAGGGGTGGGAGGGGGTGGCCCTGCTGGCAGGTGACCCCCCTGCTGCCCACTCCCACTCCCTCAGGGGGACAGGGGAGAAAGTCACAAAGGCAAACGGGAGAAAACACTCATGGGTCAAGATACACACGGTTTAACAAGGGAAAGAAACTCTCTCAGGAAACACTTCATCACATCACACTGTGGCCAAGGCTGGCAGGGAACTCTGGAGGCCACTGGGCCCAAGCCCTTGCTCCAGCAGAATCACCTACAGCCAGCTGCCCAACTCAGGGGGTAGTTCAGGAATGACAGATCTTTTAAAAAGGATATGCATGGCAGCAAAAAGCTGCCTTAGTGTAGCCTTGGCATGTCTGAAATCTTCAATTCCAACCTCATCCCATTACATATTGAATGCATAAATAATTGCCCAAGTTGTAGTGTAGTGGCAATATCTAATGCAAAATTTTTATCCATAATTTTGACCTTTTTAATGCTGTGAAGCATAGTACTGGAGTCCATCTAATACTAGAAACCACTGCTTCTTCTTGAAGGGAAAGAGTATCTTCTGCATGGGTAAGTCTGATTAAAATAACACAGAGTTCCAAGCTGATGTTTGTTTTATTAGAATACCACATAACATGAAATTTTCAATTTATGACACTTAAGAATCAAAATCTTCAAGTTTCTTGCTCTATTCCAAAACCTCTAAGATGTGAAGAAAAACCCAACACGTTGTTCTAACCCAACATCTTCAGAATGTTACTTTGAAAACGTTAGCAAAGTAGAATTTAATTTAAAGCATTTAATAGCTAAGACAAGCAAAAAGCTTGAATTAAAAAGCTGAATTACAGAAGAAACAATGCAACCCAATATTCATACTACAAATCTACCTTTCCACAACAATTAGTACTTCCAGGTCATTTTTTTCCACCAAAAAGATGTTGTAGTGGGGCAAAGATGATGCTGGGGAAACAAAAACAAGAAGAGCACGTTACACTTAAAATACTTCTCTGAAAATCAGGAAAAAACTAATTTCTGTCCAACAGAAAGACATAAAACAATACAGAGGGAAACTGAAAAAATAGAGGAAACAATGAATAACTTGTGCACTAATGGCCTGGTCTCAGTCATTAAAGAATAGCACAGATTACAATTAACAAGGAGTTTTATTTTTAAAAAAACTAACAAAAACCAGCAGCTGCCAGTATCCAGCTGGTGCTGTGCAGTGATGGACGGCACTCACAGGATCCAGCCCTGGCAGCAGGAGAGAACTCCTCTGTGCAGCCAGCAGGCGTCTGTACAGTGACTGATTTCTATTCAGAATGGTGCCTTTGGCAGTCAGAGTTACAAAGTGCAATTTGCTCAGTGGCCAGATAAAGGTCACGTGCACCTTAATGGGGCCAAAGGCCCATCTGGGAAGACCCTTTCAGCTGGCACTTCTCAGCTGAGAAAAGCCACTTTGCATAAGGGCTGTGAGGGAGGTTCAGTGACCCCCTCTCATCAGGAGTTTTCCCCAAAGACTGCTCGGAAGAGGAACATTTAGTGGGAATGCTGTCCCTTAGCATGAGATAAAATGACATCCCTTTTTTTGCCTTGGAAGGCTTTGGTTTAACCGCAGAAAAGATGTCTCAATCCTTCAAAATGATGGAGAACAACCTGGCACTGCCAGAATCAGCCTCTGACACAGGCTTGGACAGAGCCAGGACTGCCCCTGCTCATCAGTGCAGGATTAGTACCTTCTCCAGGACTGTGAAAGACCTCTTCCTTCTGACTTCATGTTCCCTTTCTTTCCTGTTTGGTCCGTTTGCTGCAGCAGCTGCACTGCACCCTCAGCCTGACTGGCTACTCTTTTTTGTTCAAGGGCAAATTCCACAGGTTCCCCTGTAAGAAACAGCAGCGAGAACAAAACCACAACCCCGCTCTCTACACACTCTCTGCGTGCCCAGGGCAATGAAACTCAGTGGAATCCAGGAATTCCTTACTCACAGGAACTCAGTTGGTCACAGTCTTTAGTAAGGGATGCTGGGCTAAACTCAAGCTCATTTGCTTTGGAGGAATTCTAAAAGAAAAGGAACCCAGAAACTGTTACATAATGCTAAATTCTATTGCACAGAGATTTTTGTTAACTTGCTTCCTGAAAGTATTAAAAAGCAAGCTCTACACTCTTTGTTGTGTGGTTTCATTTGGAGATTTTTTTCTGCTACAATGAGGACTTTTTTCACCGAGGTATTTTTACACCTCCCTTGTCAGGACATAACATAAAGCTGCAATTCATTTAGAAGACTTTTTAGCACACCAGACTGAACTAATAGTAGGTATGGAATAGGCAGAGATTTCAAAAAACACGATCAAGGGAGCTGTGGGAAACAACAGCCCCTGGACAGTGCAGGCCCCTGGACATTAGCCCTGCTAAGACACAGTCCTGGGACACTGACTTAACTCTGAAGGGACAGATTTCTTTCCTATTTAACAAGACCCTTCCCTTCTTGAGAAGCATTGTAAAATACTGGGTGTATTTGAAACCAAAGCCATACAGTGTTGATAAACTGAGAAAGTGCCTTGGAAGAATGACCAGAAAAACTCTGATAAAGTACAGGAGCTACTGACACGTTTTTATCTGAAACCTAAACGTTTCCTTTCTTCTCCTGACCTTCAAAACATTGCAAATTTGGTATTGATAACAATTTATTTGCATTTCTGTTTTAGACCAAAATTAATAATTAACGTACATTCATATTTCCTGCTTATACACTGAACACCAAAAAAGAATTCAGGACTAAAACAAGCACTGGGAAGTCAGCCAGAGAATTATGCTCAACAGTTTTAAACAAAGTATTTCTTTCTAGGACATCCCATTTCCCCCATTTTCAGCGGACTGCCAAGGAGTGCAAGTAGCAGGAATGCAGAGATAAAAAATTCCTTAGTGGAATTTGTTACTTCCTTGAGGGAATTTGTATTTGAATTATTCTTCACTAATTCACTTCAGACACTTACCTATACTGAAAATAAACCTACCCCAAGCTTTCATTACATAAAAACTTCTCAAATAAACATAACTTTACTGTTTATGATACAATACCTAGGGAACTACTTAATTACTCAGCAATATGAACCTCACAGACTCTTCCAGTGAAGAAAACATTGGATAGCTCACTCAGTCAGGCTTGCAAAAAATCCATGAACTGAAGGCAGCAGGCTCTCAGGTCCCGATACAGGACTGCTTTCCCAGCCCAGCAGAACTGCCAGAAGAACTTCTCTCCCCTTGCATGGTTCTACAGGAGAATTTGGTGCCACTTTATGCTGACTGACTGCAGTAGGAGAACTCTAGCATTGCCTAAAGGCATATATTCTGCTTCTCAGGAATACTTAGAACATACATTAAACAACCAAACAAAACCAAATGCACAACTTACAAGCTCATCAGTGCCCTTCTTTACTTCTTTACCTGCAACAGAAGTATAAAATTTGGTGAATATTTAGACTGGACTTTCTTTAACCAACTGAACAGTACATTTTTGCATTGCACTTCCCCTTCCAGGAGCAAGCTAAACTACTGTGAAACAGTCTGGGCCTCCACACGATACACTGAAATAGAAAACATTCAAATGCAGCTCTTTCTGAACCAGGATTCCTGGCTATGGACACCAGAGATCAATGGGATGGCACAATTGCTTGTCTTAAAGAAGTCAAAGGTGTCTTCAGAAGAGATGGGCCTGAAGAACAGTTAGCATCTCGCTGTGCTTTGGGCACCAGATGGACAATGAAGGACATCTGGAACACAGCCTCTAGAGAATACTGGCCAGCTGTAGGACGTATGGGACTCACACGTATTTCCCTGAGGAAAAATCTCCACCAAGAGAAACCTGAGACATCAAGCCTGAAAGTAACAGTGCCTTCCACTGTTCCTAATTTTGGAACATCAATGCTGTACAACTATCTGGATAGGACAATTACATACTGCAGGTGTACAGGGAAATGACTGAACTCTCCATGGTGAGAAGTTTTTACATCCAAACATAGGATGTTTGATAGGGAATGCAAATAGGCGAGACTAAGAAATTACTAACTGGCCATTTTATAAAGATCACATTATCTGCTAAGCAGTCATTAAAAAAAGGTAACTTTTTTCAGAGCCTTATAATTAGAACAGGAAATAGTAAGAATACTCAGTTTTGAAAACGGGAGTTTAAATGTAGAGTCCCACAGAGGCCTTAGCTGTGGCCTGAGGTTGTTCAGAGAATTCATAGAAAACCTGGAAAAAGAGACACTGTTGAGGTGAAAATGTTTATTATACAAAAGACATTATTACCATGATTACTATAATTATTTTTTCTACAAAAATCCATTCTATCTTTAGGAAAATAACAACAAAGAATGTGATGTTCTATGTCAACAAAGAAGTCAAGCAAAAGGGAGAAAAACATGTGTCTCATCTATATGTATGTGCTCCACTCTAATGACTGACATTCAAAAACGAAGGTTGGGAGTCACTGGGCATTGCTTCATAAAAATACCAGCTAAAGAGTCAGCAGTGGCTGGAAAGACCACTGAAAGAAAAATTTTAGAAAAGCAATACGAGACAATAAAGAACACCCTGTTGTGCACTATTTCAGACTCACAGTACAGTCATCCCACATGCAGTTTTCTTCTCTCTGATTCAGATACAGTAGGTGAAGGAAAAGAGAAAAGCAAGACATAGATCATAGATATTTCCAGAAATTACCCAAACATAATCACAGTGACTTACCACAAGATATGTTTCGCTGAAATGAGTTCAATTCCAGATACAATGTACAAATGTAGGGATAAGGCACAAGATGGACATTCTCATGTTTGAATTTCATCTTTGATACTCGCTCCCATTTACTCAAATCTGAGAAGAATGGTAAGACTTAAAAACACAACACTAACATTTCAAAGGAGCATGAGTCCTGAAGACCATGCCTTCAAAAGCTTCAAAAGTCACAGCACGCTGCACATGTGCACAAGGGAGCAAATACAACCTGTTACTATGAACCTGTGAAACTGCACCAATAACACGCTACAGAAAACGCTTATCCAGCTTCACTTATCCACACTGCCCCAGCAGTCACCTGTATTAATAGTGTTCTGTTCCCTTAACTGTGTTTGGCTTCAGTTCTGACATCCTCCTGCAAAAAACCATGCCAGGCTCTTCCAAACCTATGAATTGTAAAATCCCTCAGCAGTCTTCCTAATTAAAAAGGAATTATCTTAAAATGCCCTTTAAAATTGAAAAGGATTTGGATTCATAGAAGCAGCATCATTAAATTTACTTAACAGTTCAAAATGGGGGAAAAAAGATAATTGACATGACAAGCAGCACAGTTACAGCCATTCCTTCATGTGAGTGCAGTTCTGACATCCAGGAGCTTCTGCTTGGAAGAACAAGTGGTGCTGGACACAGTTCTCCTCACACACCTCTGATCTCAGGGAGAAATACGTGAAATGAATTCTGTTAGTCCACATTTGCTAGCAGAAACTAACATCCCAGGGACAGAAGATGATGAAACTTTGATACAGTCAGTTCCTTTAAGGACTGAAATTGCCTGGTTTTTGGCTTGAAGGACTCATAGCTGGTGATTAACAAGGAGTCACTCCACAGAGAGGAGCCTGACACACCAACTGTAAGAGAGCTCCTCGTGCCAGGCCTCTGAGCTCACAGTTCTCTTCCAGGCCCAGTGCTGGCTGAGCATGTGGATGGACTCACAAGTTCTAGAAAAACAAGTTTCTGAACCAAACACTCCTCAACACACAGGCAGAACTGGCTGAGCTTTAGAGAAGGAAACCAATGATGTTGGTTGGGTTGGGTGTCTCCTGTATAATGATGCTCTTGGCTACCTTATCTTCTTGACTGACAGGAATAAGTTCCTGTCATATGTACCCGCTTTGGACAGAGAAAGAGGATGGCCTCGTTCCTGCCTGCTATTAGGAGGCTTAATGCAGTCTTCTAAGACAGAAGGGGAATGCCCTGGAGGTGTTCATTACTCCTGGGCACTCAGAATCACAGGAGGTAATGCCAGATCTGATCCAGAAGCTGACACACCTTTGGGACTGGAAAACGCTAATATTTAACTGAATTACTTTTCTCTTCAACTAAAGCCTCAGGAGAGTAACTTCTTAAGCCATTACACAACAGCAACTACAACAGAAATATCAATGGTTACCATATCTTTTATCAATTTATCGTTGATTTAAATGAATAATCCGCAGAATATGTAGCAGACATGACTAAATTCTGTCCAGTTGCACAAGCCAGAAGAAAAAAATGAAGGCCAGTCTTGGTACATTGTGATGAAAAAACACCTAGAAAGTGGAGGAGCCTGTAGTACAGCTGCTAGCTAGAATAATCCAATCTCAAATGCCTCAGCACTTCGATATCAAAAGTGAAATCTCAGGAAACTACACTCCTCAAAACCTGTGCATGCCAATAGTTAAGTATCAGCTTCTACATGACGATGCTGTGCAATTGCACAGCACTGTGGACAGCAGGCCAGACTGACAGCAGCTCAATGCCTCTGCAAACTTCAGGGAAGATGGAAAAGATCTGCTCACTGGTCCCACAGGACTGAGGGGCATGAGCACAGTAAGGTGAATGCTGACATGTGCTTCACATTTGTTTCTAGGCTTCGGGACCAGCACAACTGGATGACAATCTTGCAGGCTTTGTGTGTTCAAAAGCCCGTCTGGACTTGGAATTACCTTAGCTCAACTACTGCTCCTTGTAAAGCTCACTCTGTGAGGTGCTTTTTGCTTCTCTCAGCCATGTCTGAGACACGAGCACAGACTCACACCTGCTGCCATCCTCCATCCCCAAAGGCTCACGGTGGTTGAACCTGGAGGGCCCTCACAAGAACAGCACTGTGAGCACCCTGCCCGTGGGCCAGCACTGCTGGGCCTGTGAGGAGCGCGTCACCTCCTAGGAACCTTTGGGAACAAGGCACCAGCTGTGCCTGCAAGCACGGGGTGGGCTTCTGGCACTTAAATACACCTCACCTGATCTGGCTAAAGCTGATCTGGAACCCAGGGCCCTTTGGATGAAAACACTGCAAAACACTCTTGTCACATCAGTTCTCTGGTGAAGACAACACCTGAGGTGCCCACAATACCTTCAGCCAACGTCAGACTGCACAGATTGACGCAGATCTGCACACTCCTACACATAAATGTTGACTTATGCAATGCCCAACAGATACGAGTCATTCCATCTTTTATGAGTAGGAAAGAAAGGATACATGGAAAGACAGTGAAGTGGTCTGTAGAAAATGGGTGTAAATCATCAAGATTTCCAAGGATTACTCGAACCACTTCCTGGAGAGGCCAAAAAAAAATAAACAAAGGAAATAATTAAAAACACAGTCACAATTCCACTGTCATGTACACTTTCAAGGCTTGGGAAAAAATTAACATTACAGTTTGCATGAATCATGGAAGACCAGGTTCTAGATATTCTGCTTTTCCTCCCCCCCTTCTTCTTCCTGCTCCCTCTTGCCATTTTAGAGTGCACTGCACTAACAGACTCACAGAAATTTAGGTGAATGAGTATGTCAATCTTGAATTAACATAGAAGAAGTACTATGGAAAATAGAAGTGTGCTTTTAAATTTAAGGAGTGTAATTTTATTTTTCCAGCAAAACACACACAGCATTTACCTACTCTTCTTTCTCTGAATAGTAACCTAAATCAGTTACAAGGGAACTGCAGTTAAGCCTCAACAAACTCCTCCTCTACAAACACAAAATTTTTATACCCCTCATTATTTTCAAATGTGAAAAAAAAGAGTAATTCTTCATATCAATTAAAATCAGCACATTTTCTTCAGTAAGGTTTTTAATGCTATTACTGTAGTCTGAAGATTTTTAGAAATTAAGTAATAGGAAGGAGTTGGCAGTACATTTGTCTCAATTTCTTAGTAATGGCTGGGAACACCCATTGATTCCACAGCTGCAAGGAAAGCATGTGCAATTTAGCATTAGATTAGCCTCTATCAAGCCAGCTCACCAGCACTGCCACAGCTCCTGAAAAACCAAGAGGGTCTAGCAGCTAGTCAAACCTGACAACTTGAAAGCAGTGGTCAATTTTGAGGCTGAGACTGAAATCCTGGGAAAGGGCTCCTGCAGAAATGACTCTGAAGAGGACTCAGAGAGGAACTGGGGGCGACTAGCTCAACGAACAGGAGTTTCCATTTGTCCAGTTTGAACTGTCAGTAGCTTCTCTGGAATATTTCAAACAAAAGCATGACTCTTCTACACTAAATTTTGCCTGCTGAGGAATATTTTTCATTTTTGTCTGGGTTTTTTTTTCATGCTCAGACTCTCCAGGGAAGTTCCCCATTACCCACACTTGAAATGCTGCATTTGACAAAATGTTCTCAATCCCGTAACAAGCATATGATTTGTTCAGCCTAACACCCATCAGAGGTCCTATGGACCTGCCTCAGCTCCTACCTCTGATTCCTTGGCAGCACTTTCAGTGAGACTGAGACTGGGAGAGCTGCGAAACAAAGAGAGAGCTGGAATCATCCCAGCCAAAATGCAATTAAGCTACATTTCATGTAACAGTTTAAACAGCAACAAAATATAATTCCTGCTGAACAGGAAAAAATACTTAGTAGGCAGATAAATTCCTAATCTATTACTCTTAAAAAACATCCCTGATTCACAAGGATTGTTCTGTGTGAAGTTTCTACCCACTTGTGTTTTGTGTTCGAACATCTTGTGTTAACTCACTGCCACATGCAGTCAACTAACAGCAGGCAGACTTCTCAGCTTTAACACACGTACCTGTTGAAGCTGCCATACCGGATTTTAAATTTGTACACATGCCTGCCAGCATGAAGAAATCTTGTTTCGGGCAACGGATAAGTGAATGGTTTCAACGTCATCTATCTCTCTCCCTGAACGCCAGACTAGGAAAGCACGAGAGTCAAAGGTTAATTATGAAAATCCCTCATCATGTAATCTTTTCATATGACAGAACGAGATTACATGCAGTTTTTTTTCCAGGGGACATTTGCACAGAGAACTCTCCTACCAGCCAGCAAAGGGCTGATCTGAATGCCCGCTTCAATAGCGCCGTGTTTTTGAGCAGGATGCGAGCACAGACCTGGAGCAGACGGCCACCCCGCCTTCAGCCCCGCAGCTGTCTCTGCCGAGGTCCCGGAGCCTTCCCGGCCCCGCCTCCGCCGGCCCAGGCCCCTCCGCAGAGCCCCGTGGGCCCGCGACCCGCACCGGATGCGAGGGAGGCCCGGCTGCCGCCGATCCCGGCCACCCCCGGGGTCCGGCCCGCAAGAGCTCCTTGCTCCTCACCGCCACCGCCGCCTCCTCCCGGTGCCCCCGCGGTGAGGCGGAGAGCCCTGGCCCGCTGAAGCACGGCCGGGCCCCGCTGCGGACCCCGGCCAGCGCCCGGCCTGCCAGACGCGAGATGCCGCCGCCCTCCCAGGGTCGGGGGCAGCCCGCAAGGCCTCCGGACAGCTCCGGCCGCCCTCCGCTCCACGCCCACCGGCCCCGCCGCGCACACCAAGCCGTCGCCTCCGGCGGGGCCGGCCCGGAGCTGCGGACCGAGACGAGCCGAGCGGCGCTCAGCCGAGCGCAGCCGAACCGAGGCGAGCGGAGCCGAACCAAGGCGAGCCTAGGCGAGCGCAGCCGAACCAAGGCGAGCGGAGCCGAACCAAGGCGAGCCTAGGCGAGCCCAGCCTAATCCCGGCCGAGCCCAGTTGAGCCCAGCTGCAGGTGGGGAGGGGGGACGTGGCCCAGACCGGGTCCGCAGCTCGGCAGCCCCTTTCCTCTGCGGGGCAGCGGGGCGGGACGTGCTGGTGGCGGTGCTGGAGTTGGCCGGGCGGGGCTGCTGAGGTGGCGTCTCAGGTGAGGCTGAGGCTGCAGGAGGCACTGGACCTGCCGTGAGAGGGGCTAGCGGCCCATCCTTGGCCACTACAGCACCTCTTTCTTTTCTCTTTCTGACGCACACAGCTCCCTGCTCCACCTCTGCTGCAGCCCCTGTTGTCCGTCCTTCATATAGCTGGAACATTTTTTATAGTGCATCTCCTTAAGAAAGACTGGAGTTGAAAGATCTTCCCTTTTCCCACAGTGTTAATGTGCAGGGACTGATCCTTCGCCGTTCACTCAGTGAGATGAAATCCAGTTCCTATAAGCAGCTGCATGATGGTGCCCCTCAGCATTGGTAAAGACATTATATGGAGAATAATTCAGCAGCTGCAGAACAATTTTGAATTGATTTTCACTCTTTTAGTTTAAAGAAAAAAGCGAAATAAGCATAGGGAGTCAGGATGTAAATTGATTTCGTGCACAAGCAGAAAATTAATAACTACAGGAAATGATGTTCAAGCAAGCAGATAACACCGTGGAAAACACAGCTTCACTAACAACTCTAACCTTCACCAACAACACTGAGCCCGGCATTCTGGGTGCATCTCAGCAAGAAGGGCTGCATCCTGTTTGAACTGCTCTTGCAGAATAGAAAATGGGAGGCTCTAAGTTGGTTCTACAGTAGAACAGCATCCTCGGGAATCCTACTGCACTGCTGCCAGATAAAGTCACCTCAAAAGCTGGAATCCAGTTTCTTTTTTTGTTTAAATTAAGTGTCTTAGCACTGCTGTGCTTCCTGATATCCCCTGGTCATACCTGGAGCACTGTATGTATGTATGTACCTCCCCCTCTTAACCATACTAGAGAAAATGCTGAGGGGGAAGGCTGGCAGGTGTTCATCAAGTCTAATCCACAGCCACCTTTAGGGATGTATGCCTGTCTTTCCAATATTTTCATGTCCAAGGAGACCAATACATTTTATACACTATGTTCTTGTGCTCAATATTTCATTGATAGGAATAAATGAGGAAAAAAAATCCCCTTATCATATGATTTCTTGCAGCTGTACTATATAGAACTGAGATATTTCATATATGCCATGCAAAACTATTCAAATGAATGCCTAAGATGCTTAAGCACTTAGGAATTTTATTCCATTTTGTGTTTCAAAACAATTCCAGTAAACAACTTCAAATATTTTTGGTTTATGTAAAACACACGGTAAGCTCTTAAGGTGAGTTTTGGGTACAGGAGGTTGTTTGAGATTGCTTTTTTTGTGACAGTGACATGGCAATGCTCTCTGGTGAGCAATTAGAATATCTCTGAGTCCTGGCTGCTTCTGAGGAGAATCTGTGCCAAGGCAGGGGAAGGTACTTAGGCATTCTGAATATTTATTTGTGTATGCTCTGAAAAATGTATTAAATCATCCTGAACGTAATACCTGAAAAACAGTGAATATTGCCAATGTGATAATTTAATGGTGTGATCGTATTTTTAATTAAAAAAAAATAGGTTTTCTGTATTTTTAGGGGATTATTATGAATTTCTTCTAGGCAGGTAGTAACACCTTGCTCTGCCTTGGTAAAAAACCCCTGTGTTCTTCAGTCAGTTTTGCTTTTGTGGGCCTACTGTGTTAGAGAAATAGTTTGTTTCTTTTCAATATTTGTCAGATCACCCAAAAATTTTGCTTCTGTCTCCTGCTGTTACATATCTAGATGTGAGTTGTTTGAATGTGTTACCAACAATTTTTCTGGTTTATCTTTCCTTTCTGCAGGATTTCTATGGGGGGGAAAAGCCTCAGATGAAGAATGCTTGAAGATCTACCAGAAACATTTAAACGCTGGGCAGAAATGCTCAGACAGAAACTACTGTCGTATCAAAGGCAGGCAGGTAATTACTATAATTTCTGTCTGAGAGGTAAATTCATTCAGGTAAGGCTCTTAATTTCTTGTGTTTGTAATTTTTCAGTATGTGCTGAAAAGACCAAGAATTATGTCATTGTCTTAATCCATATCATAATCCATAATCAAAATACTAAAATATATGCAGCAGACTAGAGACAACTATTCAGAAGTTAGAAGTGAAACTGGACCTTTACAAATATTTGTTCTTGTACTATATGCACCTCAGAAACTGGATACATTAAAATTATATTTTAGCAACAGTACAGTATTGTAATTTGCTGTATTCACAGAACACATAAAAGCAATTGACAAATATATTTTTCAATACATTTTGGTATTTGATAAAGGTCTATGTTATATATGCAAGAATATAAATTTTAATTATGTTAATGACATTATGTCTCACAATTATTTATTTTGAGGAGTAATTGATTAAAATTGTAATTTATCAGGGGTTTTACAGTCAGGAGCTGTAATTTAACCAGAAATGTGATAATTACAGATAGATCCCAAGCTGCATGTTATCAGCTTATTGTTAGTTTTCTTTAAATAGCAGATTATAAAACATGCTTGGCTTGTTATATATTGCCATTCAAAATATCCTAGTATTAAATATAGATAGTAATGTTATCATTGTCACACTATGCTTGTGCAACTGTGGACATCATCAGACCTAAAATAAATACAGATTTTCTGCTCATACTCATTTATGTATTAAAAACTGTAAAGTTTCTCATTTTTGTGTGTATAATATTGATTTGAATATAACTTGATTTTCAAATAAAAATGTATCTATTATATACAAGATTTTAGGATATAAGAAATTTTACTGGAATTGGAAATACAAATGTAACTTTTCTATATATATATTAAAAAATAAAAGGCTTGAAAAATGTAAGAAAATAAGATCTATATGAAAGAAATAAAAATAGTGTGTGTTTACTGCTCAGCCCTGCTCACTGCCCCTCATTTTCTCATTCTGGCCCAGGTCCTCCCTGATATTCCTTCTGTGTCACTCTGTCCTTTTATCTGTTTGTGCTTCTTATCTGTTCTGTCCTACTCTCTGTCCTCCATGCCTCTCTCAGGATCCCTCTTCCTTTTTTATTCCGTCACTCTTTCCTGCTCTGTGGGCCATTGTTTCTCACTGTATCTTTCTGTCCTGTTCCCTATTATATTTTAATATCACTGTCGTGCTGCCCGTCCCATTTCTTTTCTTGGTCTCCACTAGGGTGGAGTGGCAGCAGCCCCAGGGAGAGCTGGAAGGATGACGAGGGGCAGCTCCTGCCGAGGCTGCTTTAGGAGGGATTCCCTCAGCTCCCTTTGGGCTGGAGCTGCCGGAGGAGAGGGGCTTGTGCTGGGCTCCGGGGGTGTCTCATGATGGTCAGAGCCTCTCCTTGGCTCTGGGGGAGCACTGGGTGCACTTGGGTGTGGGGCAGTGCTTGAAGGAGGTGCTGGGGGCAAACCTTTGTGCTAGACGGGGCAGAAGCAGCTGAGCCAGGGTGGGTTTGTAGGGGGGACTTCCCTCCTTTCCCTTTGCAATTTTATCTTGCCAATCCCTCCCTGGTGGCCCCAGAAAAAATGGGGGCTTATGAGGACAAAGGGAGTTTAAATTAAGGGAATAAACTCCTCTTTTGTTATTGTGTGTTTAAACTGGGGGGAATTCCCCTTCACCTGGGATTTTAGGGGTATTGATTGAAGGAAAACGTAGCTTTTTCAGGGTGTTAAGGGTATCAGTTGACAGGGAATCCCTGTGTTCTATTTTAAATAGAAGGGAGGAAATGTTGTATTTGGGGTTTGAATTGAGGGTAACTCCCCCATTTTTATCATGCTGAGGTTTAAAGTGGCTGCAAAGCCCCGTTGTTGCTCTTTTAAAAGGGTTTGAATTGAGATAAAAATCTCCCTTTTCCCATCATTGGAGAGATTTAATTTGAGGAAACAAGCTCCTTTTCTGTTCTTGTCGGGGATTAAATTGAAGGGGAGAATACATTTATTTGCCATTCTGTGTGTTTAGGGTGAGGTGAGCGCTCGCTGTTGCCTCAGTTTCAGGGCTTAGGCTGAAGCAAAGCTCAGCTTTGGCAGCATTTGAGGGGTTTAAATCGGGCTGTGCTGCTGCGTTTGAGGCGCCTCTGCCCCGGCCTCGAACGCCTCGAGGGGAGCGCTCCCGGCACATTCATTCCCTGGAACGGGAATGTCACGTTGTGTATGTGGTTTTTATACAATATTACATTATTCGGTGATATGTGGTGTTTTGGTTTATTTCTTTGGTATTTATTTTGTGTCATTTGGGTTTGGAGTGAAGATAACTTAATGGATGGATGTGTTTGTATTTGAGGTAGAATTAATTTAAGTAGCTTTTTAAAATAGACTTCTGAAACGTATTATTGGGGTTTTGGTTTTGTTTATTGTATGTAAGGGTTCAGATTGTAAGGCCAGCTTGCCTGGTGGAGCTTTAGGTGTTTTGTTAGATGCAGTTTTTCATTTTTAAAAGTTTTTTCTGTTTAGTGGCTTTAAGGTGGTATTTAATAATTTAGTGTGTAGTTTTATTTTGTATGTAGATGTTATATTATAAGGGATGTGGTCTACTGATTTCATGTTCTGCTTCTTAGTGTAGGTGTTGATCAGGTTGTGTTTGATTTGAGTTTTGTTGATTTTTTTTGGTGGGCTGTTCTGTATTTCAAGGAAATGTTTTCTAAGATTTACATTGGTGTCATGGGCTGTAGCCTGAGGTAGAGGGCAGGTTTTTATTGATTTCGTGGTGCTTGTGGCTTTTATTATGGTGAGTAGGTAGTGTTGGTTTTGGTGGGTTTGGAGGTAGTGAGCTGTAGTTCATTTGTTAGGGTATATTAATATTTGAATTGGATTTTGATTTCTTGTATTATTAGGGCTTTATTTCTTTGGCTTGTTTGATTGCAGTATGTTCTATAGTTGCAGCTAATGTGGGAGGTATTGTTTATGGTTCCACTGATCTTTTTGTTTTGTGTGTATTAAGAGGTGGCATTTTTGTTTGGATGGTTTGAGGCATTATGGGGTTATTGAGATGGGTTTTGGGTTTTTTTGTGGGATTTTTTTTTTGATTGAGTTTGGTGGGTTTTTTTGTTTTGTTTTTGGTGGGTTTTGTGTGGTTTTTTTTTTTTTTTTTTTTTTTTTTGTTTTTGTTTTGTTTTGGGTTTTGTTTGTTTGTTTGTTTGTTGTTTTGGTTTTTTTGGGTGGTTGTTGTTGTTATGTTGGGGTTTTTTTGTGTTGTTATTTTAGGTTTATTTCTGATCTTTCTATTTTTGTAGTTTGATTTGTTTGTTGTTTTGGTGGTTTATATTACTTTTATTTTTGGGAAGGTGGGTATTGATGGATTTTTAGGTATTTTTTGGGGGGCAGTGATGCTTCTTTTTTAGTAGTCTAGATTTTTTCATGTTGTTCATTAGTTTGGCTAATTTTATAGAGTATTGGTTATTATTTTTTCAGTAAGTGTAGGGATAGAGGGGTTTTTTAGTCACGTTTAGGGTCAGTTGTAGAGTTTTGAGTTTAGTAAGTTGGTTCATGTTTTTTACTATTTTTATGATTGGTTATGTGGGGTTCTCTATGGTTGTTTTTCATTTTTGTTTCATTTTTAGGAGAGGAGTTGTTAGCGAAAAGAGTGCAGTGGGATTTGTTTTTATTTTAAAAATAATTTTTTAAATTTATTTTTACATTTTAGGTCTCCAGTGCTGCCGCCCTGTGGACACAGCGCGGTGCTGCAGCTCTGCCCCCTGCCCGGCCCCGAGGAGCCCCGGGCTGGGAGCGGGGTCTTAGTGCCCGAGTGCGGTCACTGCCCGGGAGCTCCTGTTCGATTCCGCGCTCCCGGCCGTGTCCGTGCGATGGCCGGGCCGCCCGCGGGACTCGGCAGCAGGAAAACACCGAGCGCTGCGTGTTTAACGGGAGCCGGCCCCGCTTGCCCGTGCGGCGCCTCGGCCCGGCCGGCGCCGCCCTCAGGGAGCCGAGCGGAGCTGCGGGAGCGCGGGGAGCGGCACCGAGTGCGGTTCGACCGTGCCGAGCTGTCCCGAAGAGCGGAATCTAAGCGACTGCATAGCCGAGCTGTGCCGGTTAGATCCGAGTGTAGCCGAAGAGCCGAAAACACCCGAGGATTTCCGAACAGCCGAAAAGAGCCGAGCATTGCCGAGATCGGCCGAGTTAAGCTGAACGGCCGAAAATGGCCGAGTGCAACCGATAACAGCCGAACCCAACCGCGTTTAGCCGACTGGAACGGAGTCGAACCGAACAAGCCCCGCCGAACCTCGCCGAGTTCGCCCGGTTTGGACCCTATAGCCGCGGCCGAACCAAGGCTCTGCTGCAGGTGTATTCGAGACATCTTTCCTCTTTGTTTGACAGAAGGAAGAGGGGAAAAAAAAAAAAAAAAAAAAAAAAAAAAAGAGGAAGAAAAAACGGGAGCAGTTCCGGGGCGGTCCCGGGGCGGTCCCGGGGCGGTGTGCGCCGTCACTGCCGCCTTCTCGGCGGGCGATTCCAAGGCGCTGTCGGGCTCTCTGCCGGCCGGTCGGCGGGCGGGCGGCCGGGACGCGATGGCGCTGTGCCCGGAGCTGGAGCGCTCGCTGTCGCTGCTGCAGCCGGGCGCCGACCGGGCCCAGCAGCAGCAGGAGCGGCGGGCGGACGCGGCCCCCACGCCCATGGTGTTCATGTGCGCCGGCTGCGGGCGCCCCGTGGGCGACACCCGCACCTGGCGTTCAGTGTCGAGGACAGCGGTCCCATCCTGCTGCGCAGTGAGTACCAGCGCTGCCACCCCCGTGCCGCCGCGGTCGCTGCCGCCGTGCCTCCTGCCCTGCCTCCCGCCGCAGCTGCGGCCGCCAGCGTCGCCGCGGACCCGGGGCGGAAGGGCTCCGAGCTCCCCGGAGAGTGCGGATGGTGAGGGCCGGGCCTGGCTGGACACAGTCCCGGGGGAGTCGGGGTTCCCGGCGCTGGGGACCGGCAAAGGGCCCGGAGCGCTCGTGTGGCCCGAGAGCCCCTGGAGCACTTATCTGGGGTGGGCTGTACAAGCCGCGTATGGCCTAAGGGAGAGGGATTTCTCACAAGGACATGTAGTGATGGACAAGGGAGGCAGCTTTAGATTAAATGTCGGGAAGAAATTTTTCCCTGCGAGGGTGGTGAGGCCGTGGTACAGGTTCCCCAGAGAAGCTGTGGCTGCCCCTGTGTCCCTGGAAGTGCCCAAGGCCAGGTTGGACGGGGCTTGGAACACCCTGGGATAGTGGAAGCTGTCCCTGCCCAGGGCCGGGGGTGGAATGGGGTGAGCTTGAAGGCCCCTTCCACAATTCAGCGATTCTGATGGTCTTGGTCTTGCTGAGGTTAGCCAGCCTGAGGAGCTGATGCAAATTCAGGCTAAAAGATGAGTGCTCATCATTTATACTGTGTAAAGCATGAATGAAAGGTTAAAAAAGTTCTAATGCATGATTTAAAATTTTTTTTTGTTTTTAAGAAAAGGGATGGGGAGAGGTGCCTCCTTTTATTTTCTTCTGAATAAATGTTATTCCTTGCTTGCAGCATGGTAGAAACCCTACTCTGCTCTGGCTGCTCCAGGACCCTTGGCAGCAGATCCATGCACGCCTCAAGGCATCTCGACTGCAAGAGGGATTTGTTCTGTGTCCGTACTGACTCTGTTGAAAGGTAAGTGCAGAATGTTTATGGGTCAGCCTGCCAGCTCCACTGCACTCACCAGGCATGGCACTGAGGGTGCTCCTGTTACATCTCTGGCAAGGCTGGAGGGAGCGTCTTCTGCTGCTCTGTCCCACGGTGGTTTTCTGTATTGGTGCTGTTGGCATCCCAGTGCTCAGCTGTAGGGAACATCACCTGTGTAAGGCACATCCTAGAAAAAGAACCAAAACAAACCAACCTGGCCTGCCTTTTGTGTGGGAAGTTGCATTCCAGCCCAGAAAATATCACCAGGTCCAGGGCACTAGAGGGTTCCTTCGCATTTGATTGGAAGAGTTCACAAACCAAGCACCAAAGAGGCCTGGCTGGAGCCTGTTAGGGGTCCGCATGATCAGCAGGGAGTGTGGCCAGAGGGGCTCGGGCAGGACTTGGGGTGGCTCTGCCCTGTGCTGGCCACATCTGCTCTGTCCTTGCTAAGATGGGCAAAGGCAACTCTGACAACTGAGTACGTGCTTGAGACTCTCACTCAGCTGTCTTAAAATCTGTCTAGAAAATGAAAGTGTGCTTGGGTTTAGTTGGTTTATAGCACTTCAAAGGGGTTATTAAAAACTGTATCCTCAATTAAGGCTCCGCACCAGAGTCCTTTTGTGCAGGCATTGTCCTAATAGACAGTGGTTGTTCATCTGGACTGGTTTTAATGTCTCTTTTTTTTTCTGAAGTTCCCATTTATTTTGCTGTATTGCTGTGGATATTCCCCTTGGTACTCTGGACAGGGTTTGGAGATTTTTTTCTTCATTCCACTGCTAGAGTACTTTTTTTATTGCATGGCAGTAAAATTCTCTCATGCACTAACTTGGCTGCAGAATGGCATTTTCTGGCAAAGGGATGCTGCTTCTGCCTGCCAGCACTGCACTGTTCTTGGTGTCTTGGTGCCATTTTCCACTGTATCCCGTATCCCCAGAATCCACGGCTGTCTCTCAGGGTTCTAAAGGAGTGCTGTGTTTGGATTTTTGGCTTCAGAGTGGGAAGTGCTCTGTAACCTGATGTAACCTGTGGCATCTCAGCTGTAGGCCAGGAACCCTGGAAAAGCAAGCTCGCATTCACGAGGAGCCGCTTCCTCTTGAAAGCCCAGCTGTCTTGCAAGAGGTGCCGCACAGGGTGAGTTTTAACCTTACATCATTCTTTGTTGAAATCACCTCTGAGAAGTCTTAATATGCTTCAATGGTTTCTGCAGAACAGCTTATTCCACTCAGAGCAATTCAGTGCATTGTAACATGTACTGGACTGCTTCCTGTAATTGCTGTCTTGTGCTCTGCAAGACTTTTAGCCACTTTTCCTTCAGTTTTCTTGGTAGTTAGCATTTTCTGTTTATCAAGCACAGCATTAGGTTCCTCTGGCTGTCTCAGAAATTGGATCAGTTGTTTCTAGTTCGTTCTGATTCACTTCTCCAGATCTTCATTTAACTTTTAGCCATGTTTCTTCTGCCTCCTGTGGAAATGGACTTAATGCTTTTGCTGTAACTTTATCTTGAAATAGTAATCATAAATGAATCATGGTAAATCAGGTTGATGTTTTGCTCTACTAAAATCTTGTGACTGCAGGTAGGAAGAGTTGGGAGCGAACAGTCTGAGGAAGTGGACTGTGGAAGCTGAAGGTTGTCCAGCCAAAGCTGAGTGTGTGGCTCTGACACTGACCAAGGCTGGAAAGAGTTACTGTGTGGACAGAGAATGTTAGAGCCGGGTGAGCTTTCACAGGATGAAAGAAGCGAGGAGAGAATCGAATGGAAAGAATTGCTGAGATCAGGTTTGAGCCCTTTCTTTGGGTTTGGGATTTGTTTGTGGTTTTTTTTGTTACCTAACACTACCTAGCACTTACTTACTTACTTACTGTGAGATTTGAAGTTTTCTCCAAAAACTCGGAATGAATTTCCCCACTCTGCCCCACTGGTAGCAGCACACAGGAGAACAGAGCCTGTGGTTTGGATCTTGAGGGAGTTCCAGCAGTACAAGCTATGAGTTACCATGTTTCTCCCAAATTTACATCCAGCAAATCTGAGGAATTACCTCTTGCCTGAGCATTCCTGGTCTCTGTGACTCTTTAGTAAGAGACAGCTGGGACTGGCCAAGCTGAGACAGGATCTGTTCCTGTCAAACCATCTATTTCCCATGCGGATGAGAATCTGGGGGGCAAGTGCCCACATCACTCCTCACAAATGCCCACACATACTTCTGGGGCTGCTGTATCTATCTGCTGGATTTGTCAGCGCCAGCATTTGCGAAGGATCACCTTGTGAGCAACTCAAAAGACAGATAAATAGAGGCAGCAGCAATTGTCTTGAGTTTACCTTATGGTAAGGCTTATGGATATTTTTAATCACTATAAGAAGGCTTATGGATATTTTTGATCACTTTCTTAGCACTTGCAATTACCCCTGCTACCACACAAAAGAAACCGAGGAACAGGAAAGCTCCGCTCTGTATCTCTGGCAGAAGAAAAGCCAGCAAACCAGTTTGCGTTCACCCCGATTCCTAGTCCTGTGCTGCAAGTACAGAAATATCTTGAGCCTTTGGGAGGGGGACTGGGACTGTGGAACCCAGCTGCATGTGTCTCCTAGGCCACGTTTTTCTTGGAAGCACCTTTCCTAGTTTCACTGCTTTTTGGAAATGAACTGTTCTGAGCAGAACCAGTACCTTCAGACTCAGGGTCTGAAAACAAAACAAAACAACCATAAAAACCACTAAAAAGCCCCCAAACCCACTGCCTAAGAGAACAAAGAAAGAGAAAATATACCGGGATTATTTTAATAAACCTGAATTTGTGGGAGGCGCTGGGTTTGTTTTCCCTTCGTGCGGCAGCACGAAGTTTGCACGCATTTTGCTGCCGCTTTGGCTCTCAAGAACTGGAAATGCCTGGATTTCTGCGTGGTTTCCCCAGGTTCTCCTATTTAGCAGGAGCTGCACGGTGAGGTCGGTGTTCTGAGGGAGGCCCTGGCACAGCTGCCAAAGGCCGGGAACGTGGAGTGTGCAGGGAGCATCCGGGGGGCTTCTCCCCCCTGAGTTTCTCCCGGGGTGTGCTGCCTGCACTGCTGGATGTTGGACCCGGCTTTGGGCCGTTCTCCTGCGGTCCCAGCACTGAGTGCTGCCCCTGTGGCCAGACCTTGCCGTGTGCCGGCACCAAACCCGGGCAGCCGGGGCTGCTTTTCCAGCCCTTTGGTGCCACGGGCGGCCCCCGATTGCCGGAGCTCCCCGGCACCCGGCCTGGACTCACTCTGTGGGGGGGCCTGTTCCATCTGCCTGAACCAAGGACATCCTGCCCAGGTTTGACACTTGACTCCCGTTGTTTTTCCTCTTGCAGGCAGCTGGCAAAAGAGGAGAGAGCCCCTGCGAGGCAGAGCCCCTGGAATGCCCTGTCCTGGTCTGAGGTTCCCACTTTTATCTCCGACTCCCGGAGAATTGCTGGAGCAGAACCAGAGAGTGTCCATTTTATTTCCTGCCTTTTCCAATAAACGGTGACTTTCAGCTGGAGTGTGTTCCTGGTGTTATCCTCCTCCTCCTCCTCCCTGGATTTGTAAATAAATGTCCTGATTTTGGCCAAGTAGAATTTTGTTGTTCCAGGCATTGTGGCTCTTTTGTTTCATTGAAACTTCCCAACTCTGCTGAGACTTTGAGATGTCAAATACAAGTAAGACTGGAGTTTCTTGGGATTGTTACTCACACAAAATAGGGATCCTTCTTGGACAGGAGTAACTTGACGTGTTTAATGCCGCTTCCCTTTAAAATCAGAGCAGGGGAAGCAGATTTGAAATCATCATTCCATGAACTTGCACCAAATTCCTCCAAAGCTGCAAAAGTTTTCCTTGTTAGAAATTCCTGAGCTTGTTTTCCAGGCAAGCTGGGATTTAGATGTTCTTTGTTCCTTGGATTTGCTGGTTTTCCTCTCTCTCATTTTAGTAAAGAATTTTTTTTTTTTCATATTTTCCATGCTGATTGGAATTTTTGTACTGCTCAGGGCACATTGCCAAGGAAATGTACCAATTTCATGTTGGTAAATCAGGCATTGTTCAGCACCATATGCCCACAAGTCTGTAAATTTCCAGGGAAACTTGCTAAGTGTTGAATTGCCATAATGAATCTCTTTGTAAAGTTGATTATACTTTTTTCTTTATTTTTAATTACTTTGAATTTTTTATGTAGGGTTTTTTTTTTAATAAGTGATGTCTTTTTGTATTTTTAAATTTTTTCTTTTAAAAAATTTTCTATTTTAATTTTTCCTTTGTAATTTTTCCTTTGTAATTTTTCCTTTGTAATTTTCCTATTTTATTTTTTCCTTTTTATTTTTTTCCTTTTTATTTTTTCCTTTTTATTTTTTTCCTTTTTATTTTTTCCTCTTTTTTTCTCTCTTTAACTTTTTCCTTTTTAATTTTTTCCTTTTTAATTTTTTCCTTTTTATTTTTTTTCCTTTTTAATTTTTTCCTTTTTATTTTTTTTCCTTTTTAATTTTTTCCTTTTTAATTTTTTCCTTTTTAATTTTTTTCTTTTTATTTTTTCCTTTTTATTTTTTCCTTTTTATTTTTTTCCTCTTTACTTTTTTCCTTTTTATTTTTTTCCTTTTAATTTTTGCTTTTTATTTTCTTTCTTTCTAATTTTTCCTTTTTAACTTTTTAATTTTATTTTTTTCTGTGTTTTACTTGAAATTTTATTTGAAAACTTTTTTTTTTTCTTCATGTTTTCTTTGTGTTGGTGTGTTTTGGTTTGGTTTGGTTTGGTTTGGTTTGGTTTGGTTTGGTTTGGTTTTTTCCTCTCTCTCTACTCTTTTATCTACTTTTTTATTGCCCAAGTATGTAGAAGTTTGGCTGGTGGGAACAGAGGAGGTGACAAATGAAATCCATGTCCACTCCACGTCCGGATAGAATTGAGAGTGCAGCTAGAGAAATCTCTGTATTTTCTGCTAAATTAGAAATCCTGAACAGAGAAAGCTCTAAAGACCAAGGGGCCTTCTTTTTTCTTTTTCCTTTTTCCCCCGAACAATTCTCATTGTAGCCATTTACAGGATCAGGAACATTACCTTGAAGTCGAGGTGTATTTCACAGGTAGCGAGAAAACAAAGTAGACTTGATCTTGTAACTCTCATTGTTTAGTAACAAAGAAATCCAAAACAAAACAAACAACATAAAAAAAAAAAAAAAAAAAAAAAAAAATCCACCGACCCCACAAAAGAACAGAGAAAGAGAAATTATACCAATATTATTTTAATTTAAAACCACTTTCTCCCTTAGAAAACCAGGCTAATGTAATTCTGCTTAATTGGGGTGCTGTCGTGTTTAGGTTACTGAATTAATAGAGTTTAAAACATACAGCAATAAACACGAATTTTAAAAACTAAGTACAAAAATATGAATATATATAATAAAACAAATATAAATATGAAAAATAATATCGTAAGTAAATGCAATCTATAATATTTCTCATTACTTATATTATATACAGTAGTCTATATATTATATCCATAGATATGACTAGAAAAAAGACATGGTAATTATCAATATTAAAATAATAAATGTAAAGAAATAATGGAATAGAGCTTAAAACAGAGGGGGTTTTTTGGTTTGAATTTGCTTGGTGGCAGGGGTTCTCTTTTAAGCGGCGGCCGGGTGTCTTTCGGGGCGTTTCTCTTAGGGGATTTCTGTGCACGTTCTCTTTGGGGGGTCCCTTTCTGCGTGTCCCCGACGGGCGGGGAGCCCCGGGCCGGGCCGCGGTGCTGCCGCCCTGTGGACACAGCGCGGTACTGCAGCTCTGCCCCGTGCCCGGCCCCAAGGGGCCCCGGGCTGGAAGCTGGTTCTTAGTGCCCGAGTGCAGTCACTGCCCGGGAGCTCCTGTTCGATTCCGCGCTCCCGGCCGTGTCCGTGCGATGGCCGGGCCGCCCGCGGGACTCGGCAGCAGGAAAACACCGAGCGCTGCGTGTTTAAAGGGAGCCGGCCCCGCTTGCCCGTGCGGCGCCTCGGCCCGGCCCGCGCCGCCCTCAGGGAGCCGAGCAGAGCTGCGGGAGCGCGGGGAGCGGCACCGAGTGCGGTTCGACCGTGTCGAGCTGTCCCGAAGAGCGGAATCTAAGGCACTGCATCCAGTAATAGCCGAGCTGTGCCGGTTAGATCCGAGTGTAGCCGAAGAGCCGAAAACACCCGAGGATTTCCGAACAGCCGAAAAGAGCCGAGCATTGCCGAGATCGGCCGAGTTAAGCTGAACGGCCGAAAATGGCCGAGCGCAACCGATAACAGCCGAACCCAACCGCGTTTAGCCGACTGGAACGGAGTCGAACCGAACAAGCCCCGCCGAACCTCGCCGAGTTCGCCCGGTTTGGACCCTATAGCCGCGGCCGAACCAAGGCTCTGCTGCAGGTGTATTCGAGACATCTTTCCTCTTTGTTTGACAGAAGGAAGAGGGGAAAAAAAAAAAAAAAAAAAAAAAAAAAAAAGAGGAAGAAAAAACGGGAGCAGTTCCGGGGCGGTCCCGGGGCGGTCCCGGGGCGGTGTGCGCCGTCACTGCCGCCTTCTCGGCGGGCGATTCCAAGGCGCTGTCGGGCTCTCTGCCGGCCGGTCGGCGGGCGGGCGGCCGGGACGCGATGGCGCTGTGCCCGGAGCTGGAGCGCTCGCTGTCGCTGCTGCAGCCGGGCGCCGACCGGGCCCAGCAGCAGCAGGAGCGGCGGGCGGACGCGGCCCCCACGCCCATGGTGTTCATGTGCGCCGGCTGCGGGCGCCCCGTGGGCGACACCCGCACCTGGCGTTCAGTGTCGAGGACAGCGGTCCCATCCTGCTGCGCAGTGAGTACCAGCGCTGCCACCCCCGTGCCGCCGCGGTCGCTGCCGCCGTGCCTCCTGCCCTGCCTCCCGCCGCAGCTGCGGCCGCCAGCGTCGCCGCGGACCCGGGGCGGAAGGGCTCCGAGCTCCCCGGAGAGTGCGGATGGTGAGGGCCGGGCCTGGCTGGACACAGTCCCGGGGGAGTCGGGGTTCCCGGCGCTGGGGACCGGCAAAGGGCCCGGAGCGCTCGTGTGGCCCGAGAGCCCCTGGAGCACTTATCTGGGGTGGGCTGTACAAGCCGCGTATGGCCTAAGGGAGAGGGATTTCTCACAAGGACATGTAGTGATGGACAAGGGAGGCAGCTTTAGATTAAATGTCGGGAAGAAATTTTTCCCTGCGAGGGTGGTGAGGCCGTGGTACAGGTTCCCCAGAGAAGCTGTGGCTGCCCCTGTGTCCCTGGAAGTGCCCAAGGCCAGGTTGGACGGGGCTTGGAACACCCTGGGATAGTGGAAGCTGTCCCTGCCCAGGGCCGGGGGTGGAATGGGGTGAGCTTGAAGGCCCCTTCCACAATTCAGCGATTCTGATGGTCTTGGTCTTGCTGAGGTTAGCCAGCCTGAGGAGCTGATGCAAATTCAGGCTAAAAGATGAGTGCTCATCATTTATACTGTGTAAAGCATGAATGAAAGGTTAAAAAAGTTCTAATGCATGATTTAAAATTTTTTTTTATTTTTAAGAAAAGGGATGGGGAGAGGTGCCTCCTTTTATTTTCTTCTGAATAAATGTTATTCCTTGCTTGCAGCATGGTAGAAACCCTACTCTGCTCTGGCTGCTCCAGGACCCTTGGCAGCAGATCCATGCACGCCTCAAGGCATCTCGACTGCAAGAGGGATTTGTTCTGTGTCCGTACTGACTCTGTTGAAAGGTAAGTGCAGAATGTTTATGGGTCAGCCTGCCAGCTCCACTGCACTCACCAGGCATGGCACTGAGGGTGCTCCTGTTACATCTCTGGCAAGGCTGGAGGGAGCGTCTTCTGCTGCTCTGTCCCACGGTGGTTTTCTGTATTGGTGCTGTTGGCATCCCAGTGCTCAGCTGTAGGGAACATCACCTGTGTAAGGCACATCCTAGAAAAAGAACCAAAACAAACCAACCTGGCCTGCCTTTTGTGTGGGAAGTTGCATTCCAGCCCAGAAAATATCACCAGGTCCAGGGCACTAGAGGGTTCCTTCGCATTTGATTGGAAGAGTTCACAAACCAAGCACCAAAGAGGCCTGGCTGGAGCCTGTTAGGGGTCCGCATGATCAGCAGGGAGTGTGGCCAGAGGGGCTCGGGCAGGACTTGGGGTGGCTCTGCCCTGTGCTGGCCACATCTGCTCTGTCCTTGCTAAGATGGGCAAAGGCAACTCTGACAACTGAGTACGTGCTTGAGACTCTCACTCAGCTGTCTTAAAATCTGTCTAGAAAATGAAAGTGTGCTTGGGTTTAGTTGGTTTATAGCACTTCAAAGGGGTTATTAAAAACTGTATCCTCAATTAAGGCTCCGCACCAGAGTCCTTTTGTGCAGGCATTGTCCTAATAGACAGTGGTTGTTCATCTGGACTGGTTTTAATGTCTCTTTTTTTTTCTGAAGTTCCCATTTATTTTGCTGTATTGCTGTGGATATTCCCCTTGGTACTCTGGACAGGGTTTGGAGATTTTTTTCTTCATTCCACTGCTAGAGTACTTTTTTTATTGCATGGCAGTAAAATTCTCTCATGCACTAACTTGGCTGCAGAATGGCATTTTCTGGCAAAGGGATGCTGCTTCTGCCTGCCAGCACTGCACTGTTCTTGGTGTCTTGGTGCCATTTTCCACTGTATCCCGTATCCCCAGAATCCACGGCTGTCTCTCAGGGTTCTAAAGGAGTGCTGTGTTTGGATTTTTGGCTTCAGAGTGGGAAGTGCTCTGTAACCTGATGTAACCTGTGGCATCTCAGCTGTAGGCCAGGAACCCTGGAAAAGCAAGCTCGCATTCACGAGGAGCCGCTTCCTCTTGAAAGCCCAGCTGTCTTGCAAGAGGTGCCGCACAGGGTGAGTTTTAACCTTACATCATTCTTTGTTGAAATCACCTCTGAGAAGTCTTAATATGCTTCAATGGTTTCTGCAGAACAGCTTATTCCACTCAGAGCAATTCAGTGCATTGTAACATGTACTGGACTGCTTCCTGTAATTGCTGTCTTGTGCTCTGCAAGACTTTTAGCCACTTTTCCTTCAGTTTTCTTGGTAGTTAGCATTTTCTGTTTATCAAGCACAGCATTAGGTTCCTCTGGCTGTCTCAGAAATTGGATCAGTTGTTTCTAGTTCGTTCTGATTCACTTCTCCAGATCTTCATTTAACTTTTAGCCATGTTTCTTCTGCCTCCTGTGGAAATGGACTTAATGCTTTTGCTGTAACTTTATCTTGAAATAGTAATCATAAATGAATCATGGTAAATCAGGTTGATGTTTTGCTCTACTAAAATCTTGTGACTGCAGGTAGGAAGAGTTGGGAGCGAACAGTCTGAGGAAGTGGACTGTGGAAGCTGAAGGTTGTCCAGCCAAAGCTGAGTGTGTGGCTCTGACACTGACCAAGGCTGGAAAGAGTTACTGTGTGGACAGAGAATGTTAGAGCCGGGTGAGCTTTCACAGGATGAAAGAAGCGAGGAGAGAATCGAATGGAAAGAATTGCTGAGATCAGGTTTGAGCCCTTTCTTTGGGTTTGGGATTTGTTTGTGGTTTTTTTTGTTACCTAACACTACCTAGCACTTACTTACTTACTTACTGTGAGATTTGAAGTTTTCTCCAAAAACTCAGAATGAATTTCCCCACTCTGCCCCACTGGTAGCAGCACACAGGAGAACAGAGCCTGTGGTTTGGATCTTGAGGGAGTTCCAGCAGTACAAGCTATGAGTTACCATGTTTCTCCCAAATTTACATCCAGCAAATCTGAGGAATTACCTCTTGCCTGAGCATTCCTGGTCTCTGTGACTCTTTAGTAAGAGACAGCTGGGACTGGCCAAGCTGAGACAGGATCTGTTCCTGTCAAACCATCTATTTCCCACGCGGATGAGAATCTGGGGGGCAAGTGCCCACATCACTCCTCACAAATGCCCACACATACTTCTGGGGCTGCTGTATCTATCTGCTGGATTTGTCAGCGCCAGCATTTGCGAAGGATCACCTTGTGAGCAACTCAAAAGACACATAAATAGAGGCAGCAGCAATTGTCTTGAGTTTACCTTATGGTAAGGCTTATGGATATTTTTAATCACTATAAGAAGGCTTATGGATATTTTTGATCACTTTCTTAGCACTTGCAATTACCCCTGCTACCACACAAAAGAAACCGAGGAACAGGAAAGCTCCGCTCTGTATCTCTGGCAGAAGAAAAGCCAGCAAACCAGTTTGCGTTCACCCCGATTCCTAGTCCTGTGCTGCAAGTACAGAAATATCTTGAGCCTTTGGGAGGGGGACTGGGACTGTGGAACCCAGCTGCATGTGTCTCCTAGGCCACGTTTTTCTTGGAAGCACCTTTCCTAGTTTCACTGCTTTTTGGAAATGAACTGTTCTGAGCAGAACCAGTACCTTCAGACTCAGGGTCTGAAAACAAAACAACCATAAAAACCACTAAAAAGCCCCCAAACCCACTGCCTAAGAGAACAAAGAAAGAGAAAATATACCGGGATTCTTTTAATAAACCTGAATTTGTGGGAGGCACTGGGTTTGTTTTCCCTTCGTGCGGCAGCACGAAGTTTGCACGCATTTTGCTGCCGCTTTGGCTCTCAAGAACTGGAAATGCCTGGATTTCTGCGTGGTTTCCCCAGGTTCTCCTATTTAGCAGGAGCTGCACGGTGAGGTCGGTGTTCTGAGGGAGGCCCTGGCACAGCTGCCAAAGGCCGGGAACGTGGAGTGTGCAGGGAGCATCCGGGGGGCTTCTCCCCCCTGAGTTTCTCCCGGGGTGTGCTGCCTGCACTGCTGGATGTTGGACCCGGCTTTGGGCCGTTCTCCTGCGGTCCCAGCACTGAGTGCTGCCCCTGTGGCCAGACCTTGCCGTGTGCCGGCACCAAACCCGGGCAGCCGGGGCTGCTTTTCCAGCCCTTTGGTGCCACGGGCGGCCCCCGATTGCCGGAGCTCCCCGGCACCCGGCCTGGACTCACTCTGTGGGGGGGCCTGTTCCATCTGCCTCAACCGAGGACATCCTGCCCAGGTTTGACACTTGACTCCCGTTGTTTTTCCTCTTGCAGGCAGCTGGCAAAAGAGGAGAGAGCCCCTGCGAGGCAGAGCCCCTGGAATGCCCTGTCCTGGTCTGAGGTTCCCACTTTTATCTCCGACTCCCGGAGAATTGCTGGAGCAGAACCAGAGAGTGTCCATTTTATTTCCTGCCTTTTCCAATAAACGGTGACTTTCAGCTGGAGTGTGTTCCTGGTGTTATCCTCCTCCTCCTCCTCCCTGGATTTGTAAATAAATGTCCTGATTTTGGCCAAGTAGAATTTTGTTGTTCCAGGCATTGTGGCTCTTTTGTTTCATTGAAACTTCCCAACTCTGCTGAGACTTTGAGATGTCAAATACAAGTAAGACTGGAGTTTCTTGGGATTGTTACTCACACAAAATAGGGATCCTTCTTGGACAGGAGTAACTTGACGTGTTTAATGCCGCTTCCCTTTAAAATCAGAGCAGGGGAAGCAGATTTGAAATCATCATTCCATGAACTTGCACCAAATTCCTCCAAAGCTGCAAAAGTTTTCCTTGTTAGAAATTCCTGAGCTTGTTTTCCAGGCAAGCTGGGATTTAGATGTTCTTTGTTCCTTGGATTTGCTGGTTTTCCTCTCTCTCATTTTAGTAAAGAATTTTTTTTTTTTCATATTTTCCATGCTGATTGGAATTTTTGTACTGCTCAGGGCACATTGCCAAGGAAATGTACCAATTTCATGTTGGTAAATCAGGCATTGTTCAGCACCATATGCCCACAAGTCTGTAAATTTCCAGGGAAACTTGCTAAGTGTTGAATTGCCATAATGAATCTCTTTGTAAAGTTGATTATACTTTTTTCTTTATTTTTAATTACTTTGAATTTTTTATGTAGGGTTTTTTTTTTAATAAGTGATGTCTTTTTGTATTTTTAAATTTTTTCTTTTAAAAAATTTTCTATTTTAATTTTTCCTTTGTAATTTTTCCTTTGTAATTTTCCTATTTTATTTTTTCCTTTTTATTTTTTTCCTTTTTATTTTTTCCTTTTTATTTTTTTCCTTTTTATTTTTTCCTCTTTTTTTCTCTCTTTAACTTTTTCCTTTTTAATTTTTTCCTTTTTATTTTTTTCCTTTTTAATTTTTTCCTTTTTAATTTTTTCCTTTTTATTTTTTTTCCTTTTTAATTTTTTCCTTTTTATTTTTTTTCCTTTTTAATTTTTTCCTTTTTAATTTTTTCCTTTTTAATTTTTTTCTTTTTATTTTTTCCTTTTTATTTTTTCCTTTTTATTTTTTTCCTTTTTACTTTTTTCCTTTTTATTTTTTTCCTTTTAATTTTTGCTTTTTATTTTCTTTCTTTCTAATTTTTCCTTTTTAACTTTTTAATTTTATTTTTTTCTGTGTTTTACTTGAAATTTTATTTGAAAACTTTTTTTTTTTCTTCATGTTTTCTTTGTGTTGGTGTGTTTTGGTTTGGTTTGGTTTGGTTTGGTTTGGTTTGGTTTGGTTTTTTCCTCTCTCTCTACTCTTTTATCTACTTTTTTATAGCCCAAGTATGTAGAAGTTTGGCTGGTGGGAACAGAGGAGGTGACAAATGAAATCCATGTCCACTCCACGTCCGGATAGAATTGAGAGTGCAGCTAGAGAAATCTCTGTATTTTCTGCTAAATTAGAAATCCTGAACAGAGAAAGCTCTAAAGACCAAGGGGCCTTCTTTTTTCTTTTTCCTTTTTCCCCCGAACAATTCTCATTGTAGCCATTTACAGGATCAGGAACATTACCTTGAAGTCGAGGTGTATTTCACAGGTAGCGAGAAAACAAAGTAGACTTGATCTTGTAACTCTCATTGTTTAGTAACAAAGAAATCCAAAACAAAACAAACAACATAAAAAAAAAAAAAAAAAAAAAAAAATCCACCGACCCCACAAAAGAACAGAGAAAGAGAAATTATACCAATATTATTTTAATTTAAAACCACTTTCTCCCTTAGAAAACCAGGCTAATGTAATTCTGCTTAATTGGGGTGCTGTCGTGTTTAGGTTACTGAATTAATAGAGTTTAAAACATACAGCAATAAACACGAATTTTAAAAACTAAGTACAAAAATATGAATATATATAATAAAACAAATATAAATATGAAAAATAATATCGTAAGTAAATGCAATCTATAATATTTCTCATTACTTATATTATATACAGTAGTCTATATATTATATCCATAGATATGACTAGAAAAAAGACATGGTAATTATCAATATTAAAATAATAAATGTAAAGAAATAATGGAATAGAGCTTAAAACAGAGGGGGTTTTTTGGTTTGAATTTGCTTGGTGGCAGGGGTTCTCTTTTAAGCGGCGGCCGGGTGTCTTTCGGGGCGTTTCTCTTAGGGGATTTCTGTGCACGTTCTCTTTGGGGGGTCCCTTTCTGCGTGTCCCCGACGGGCGGGGAGCCCCGGGCCGGGCCGCGGTGCTGCCGCCCTGTGGACACAGCGCGGTACTGCAGCTCTGCCCCGTGCCCGGCCCCAAGGGGCCCCGGGCTGGAAGCTGGTTCTTAGTGCCCGAGTGCAGTCACTGCCCGGGAGCTCCTGTTCGATTCCGCGCTCCCGGCCGTGTCCGTGCGATGGCCGGGCCGCCCGCGGGACTCGGCAGCAGGAAAACACCGAGCGCTGCGTGTTTAAAGGGAGCCGGCCCCGCTTGCCCGTGCGGCGCCTCGGCCCGGCCCGCGCCGCCCTCAGGGAGCCGAGCAGAGCTGCGGGAGCGCGGGGAGCGGCACCGAGTGCGGTTCGACCGTGTCGAGCTGTCCCGAAGAGCGGAATCTAAGGCACTGCATCCAGTAATAGCCGAGCTGTGCCGGTTAGATCCGAGTGTAGCCGAAGAGCCGAAAACACCCGAGGATTTCCGAACAGCCGAAAAGAGCCGAGCATTGCCGAGATCGGCCGAGTTAAGCTGAACGGCCGAAAATGGCCGAGCGCAACCGATAACAGCCGAACCCAACCGCGTTTAGCCGACTGGAACGGAGTCGAACCGAACAAGCCCCGCCGAACCTCGCCGAGTTCGCCCGGTTTGGACCCTATAGCCGCGGCCGAACCAAGGCTCTGCTGCAGGTGTATTCGAGACATCTTTCCTCTTTGTTTGACAGAAGGAAGAGGGAAAAAAAAAAAAAAAAAAAAAAAAAAAAAAAAAAAAAAAGGAAGAAAAAACGGGAGCAGTTCCGGGGCGGTCCCGGGGCGGTCCCGGGGCGGTGTGCGCCGTCACTGCCGCCTTCTCGGCGGGCGATTCCAAGGCGCTGTCGGGCTCTCTGCCGGCCGGTCGGCGGGCGGGCGGCCGGGACGCGATGGCGCTGTGCCCGGAGCTGGAGCGCTCGCTGTCGCTGCTGCAGCCGGGCGCCGACCGGGCCCAGCAGCAGCAGGAGCGGCGGGCGGACGCGGCCCCCACGCCCATGGTGTTCATGTGCGCCGGCTGCGGGCGCCCCGTGGGCGACACCCGCACCTGGCGTTCAGTGTCGAGGACAGCGGTCCCATCCTGCTGCGCAGTGAGTACCAGCGCTGCCACCCCCGTGCCGCCGCGGTCGCTGCCGCCGTGCCTCCTGCCCTGCCTCCCGCCGCAGCTGCGGCCGCCAGCGTCGCCGCGGACCCGGGGCGGAAGGGCTCCGAGCTCCCCGGAGAGTGCGGATGGTGAGGGCCGGGCCTGGCTGGACACAGTCCCGGGGGAGTCGGGGTTCCCGGCGCTGGGGACCGGCAAAGGGCCCGGAGCGCTCGTGTGGCCCGAGAGCCCCTGGAGCACTTATCTGGGGTGGGCTGTACAAGCCGCGTATGGCCTAAGGGAGAGGGATTTCTCACAAGGACATGTAGTGATGGACAAGGGAGGCAGCTTTAGATTAAATGTCGGGAAGAAATTTTTCCCTGCGAGGGTGGTGAGGCCGTGGTACAGGTTCCCCAGAGAAGCTGTGGCTGCCCCTGTGTCCCTGGAAGTGCCCAAGGCCAGGTTGGACGGGGCTTGGAACACCCTGGGATAGTGGAAGCTGTCCCTGCCCAGGGCCGGGGGTGGAATGGGGTGAGCTTGAAGGCCCCTTCCACAATTCAGCGATTCTGATGGTCTTGGTCTTGCTGAGGTTAGCCAGCCTGAGGAGCTGATGCAAATTCAGGCTAAAAGATGAGTGCTCATCATTTATACTGTGTAAAGCATGAATGAAAGGTTAAAAAAGTTCTAATGCATGATTTAAAATTTTTTTTTTATTTTTAAGAAAAGGGATGGGGAGAGGTGCCTCCTTTTATTTTCTTCTGAATAAATGTTATTCCTTGCTTGCAGCATGGTAGAAACCCTACTCTGCTCTGGCTGCTCCAGGACCCTTGGCAGCAGATCCATGCACGCCTCAAGGCATCTCGACTGCAAGAGGGATTTGTTCTGTGTCCGTACTGACTCTGTTGAAAGGTAAGTGCAGAATGTTTATGGGTCAGCCTGCCAGCTCCACTGCACTCACCAGGCATGGCACTGAGGGTGCTCCTGTTACATCTCTGGCAAGGCTGGAGGGAGCGTCTTCTGCTGCTCTGTCCCACGGTGGTTTTCTGTATTGGTGCTGTTGGCATCCCAGTGCTCAGCTGTAGGGAACATCACCTGTGTAAGGCACATCCTAGAAAAAGAACCAAAACAAACCAACCTGGCCTGCCTTTTGTGTGGGAAGTTGCATTCCAGCCCAGAAAATATCACCAGGTCCAGGGCACTAGAGGGTTCCTTCGCATTTGATTGGAAGAGTTCACAAACCAAGCACCAAAGAGGCCTGGCTGGAGCCTGTTAGGGGTCCGCATGATCAGCAGGGAGTGTGGCCAGAGGGGCTCGGGCAGGACTTGGGGTGGCTCTGCCCTGTGCTGGCCACATCTGCTCTGTCCTTGCTAAGATGGGCAAAGGCAACTCTGACAACTGAGTACGTGCTTGAGACTCTCACTCAGCTGTCTTAAAATCTGTCTAGAAAATGAAAGTGTGCTTGGGTTTAGTTGGTTTATAGCACTTCAAAGGGGTTATTAAAAACTGTATCCTCAATTAAGGCTCCGCACCAGAGTCCTTTTGTGCAGGCATTGTCCTAATAGACAGTGGTTGTTCATCTGGACTGGTTTTAATGTCTCTTTTTTTTTCTGAAGTTCCCATTTATTTTGCTGTATTGCTGTGGATATTCCCCTTGGTACTCTGGACAGGGTTTGGAGATTTTTTTCTTCATTCCACTGCTAGAGTACTTTTTTTATTGCATGGCAGTAAAATTCTCTCATGCACTAACTTGGCTGCAGAATGGCATTTTCTGGCAAAGGGATGCTGCTTCTGCCTGCCAGCACTGCACTGTTCTTGGTGTCTTGGTGCCATTTTCCACTGTATCCCGTATCCCCAGAATCCACGGCTGTCTCTCAGGGTTCTAAAGGAGTGCTGTGTTTGGATTTTTGGCTTCAGAGTGGGAAGTGCTCTGTAACCTGATGTAACCTGTGGCATCTCAGCTGTAGGCCAGGAACCCTGGAAAAGCAAGCTCGCATTCACGAGGAGCCGCTTCCTCTTGAAAGCCCAGCTGTCTTGCAAGAGGTGCCGCACAGGGTGAGTTTTAACCTTACATCATTCTTTGTTGAAATCACCTCTGAGAAGTCTTAATATGCTTCAATGGTTTCTGCAGAACAGCTTATTCCACTCAGAGCAATTCAGTGCATTGTAACATGTACTGGACTGCTTCCTGTAATTGCTGTCTTGTGCTCTGCAAGACTTTTAGCCACTTTTCCTTCCGTTTTCTTGGTAGTTAGCATTTTCTGTTTATCAAGCACAGCATTAGGTTCCTCTGGCTGTCTCAGAAATTGGATCAGTTGTTTCTAGTTCGTTCTGATTCACTTCTCCAGATCTTCATTTAACTTTTAGCCATGTTTCTTCTGCCTCCTGTGGAAATGGACTTAATGCTTTTGCTGTAACTTTATCTTGAAATAGTAATCATAAATGAATCATGGTAAATCAGGTTGATGTTTTGCTCTACTAAAATCTTGTGACTGCAGGTAGGAAGAGTTGGGAGCGAACAGTCTGAGGAAGTGGACTGTGGAAGCTGAAGGTTGTCCAGCCAAAGCTGAGTGTGTGGCTCTGACACTGACCAAGGCTGGAAAGAGTTACTGTGTGGACAGAGAATGTTAGAGCCGGGTGAGCTTTCACAGGATGAAAGAAGCGAGGAGAGAATCGAATGGAAAGAATTGCTGAGATCAGGTTTGAGCCCTTTCTTTGGGTTTGGGATTTGTTTGTGGTTTTTTTTGTTACCTAACACTACCTAGCACTTACTTACTTACTTACTGTGAGATTTGAAGTTTTCTCCAAAAACTCAGAATGAATTTCCCCACTCTGCCCCACTGGTAGCAGCACACAGGAGAACAGAGCCTGTGGTTTGGATCTTGAGGGAGTTCCAGCAGTACAAGCTATGAGTTACCATGTTTCTCCCAAATTTACATCCAGCAAATCTGAGGAATTACCTCTTGCCTGAGCATTCCTGGTCTCTGTGACTCTTTAGTAAGAGACAGCTGGGACTGGCCAAGCTGAGACAGGATCTGTTCCTGTCAAACCATCTATTTCCCACGCGGATGAGAATCTGGGGGGCAAGTGCCCACATCACTCCTCACAAATGCCCACACATACTTCTGGGGCTGCTGTATCTATCTGCTGGATTTGTCAGCGCCAGCATTTGCGAAGGATCACCTTGTGAGCAACTCAAAAGACACATAAATAGAGGCAGCAGCAATTGTCTTGAGTTTACCTTATGGTAAGGCTTATGGATATTTTTAATCACTATAAGAAGGCTTATGGATATTTTTGATCACTTTCTTAGCACTTGCAATTACCCCTGCTACCACACAAAAGAAACCGAGGAACAGGAAAGCTCCGCTCTGTATCTCTGGCAGAAGAAAAGCCAGCAAACCAGTTTGCGTTCACCCCGATTCCTAGTCCTGTGCTGCAAGTACAGAAATATCTTGAGCCTTTGGGAGGGGGACTGGGACTGTGGAACCCAGCTGCATGTGTCTCCTAGGCCACGTTTTTCTTGGAAGCACCTTTCCTAGTTTCACTGCTTTTTGGAAATGAACTGTTCTGAGCAGAACCAGTACCTTCAGACTCAGGGTCTGAAAACAAAACAACCATAAAAACCACTAAAAAGCCCCCAAACCCACTGCCTAAGAGAACAAAGAAAGAGAAAATATACCGGGATTCTTTTAATAAACCTGAATTTGTGGGAGGCACTGGGTTTGTTTTCCCTTCGTGCGGCAGCACGAAGTTTGCACGCATTTTGCTGCCGCTTTGGCTCTCAAGAACTGGAAATGCCTGGATTTCTGCGTGGTTTCCCCAGGTTCTCCTATTTAGCAGGAGCTGCACGGTGAGGTCGGTGTTCTGAGGGAGGCCCTGGCACAGCTGCCAAAGGCCGGGAACGTGGAGTGTGCAGGGAGCATCCGGGGGGCTTCTCCCCCCTGAGTTTCTCCCGGGGTGTGCTGCCTGCACTGCTGGATGTTGGACCCGGCTTTGGGCCGTTCTCCTGCGGTCCCAGCACTGAGTGCTGCCCCTGTGGCCAGACCTTGCCGTGTGCCGGCACCAAACCCGGGCAGCCGGGGCTGCTTTTCCAGCCCTTTGGTGCCACGGGCGGCCCCCGATTGCCGGAGCTCCCCGGCACCCGGCCTGGACTCACTCTGTGGGGGGGCCTGTTCCATCTGCCTCAACCGAGGACATCCTGCCCAGGTTTGACACTTGACTCCCGTTGTTTTTCCTCTTGCAGGCAGCTGGCAAAAGAGGAGAGAGCCCCTGCGAGGCAGAGCCCCTGGAATGCCCTGTCCTGGTCTGAGGTTCCCACTTTTATCTCCGACTCCCGGAGAATTGCTGGAGCAGAACCAGAGAGTGTCCATTTTATTTCCTGCCTTTTCCAATAAACGGTGACTTTCAGCTGGAGTGTGTTCCTGGTGTTATCCTCCTCCTCCCTGGATTTGTAAATAAATGTCCTGATTTTGGCCAAGTAGAATTTTGTTGTTCCAGGCATTGTGGCTCTTTTGTTTCATTGAAACTTCCCAACTCTGCTGAGACTTTGAGATGTCAAATACAAGTAAGACTGGAGTTTCTTGGGATTGTTACTCACACAAAATAGGGATCCTTCTTGGACAGGAGTAACTTGACGTGTTTAATGCCGCTTCCCTTTAAAATCAGAGCAGGGGAAGCAGATTTGAAATCATCATTCCATGAACTTGCACCAAATTCCTCCAAAGCTGCAAAAGTTTTCCTTGTTAGAAATTCCTGAGCTTGTTTTCCAGGCAAGCTGGGATTTAGATGTTCTTTGTTCCTTGGATTTGCTGGTTTTCCTCTCTCTCATTTTAGTAAAGAATTTTTTTTTTTTCATATTTTCCATGCTGATTGGAATTTTTGTACTGCTCAGGGCACATTGCCAAGGAAATGTACCAATTTCATGTTGGTAAATCAGGCATTGTTCAGCACCATATGCCCACAAGTCTGTAAATTTCCAGGGAAACTTGCTAAGTGTTGAATTGCCATAATGAATCTCTTTGTAAAGTTGATTATACTTTTTTCTTTATTTTTAATTACTTTGAATTTTTTATGTAGGGTTTTTTTTTTAATAAGTGATGTCTTTTTGTATTTTTAAATTTTTTCTTTTAAAAAATTTTCTATTTTAATTTTTCCTTTGTAATTTTTCCTTTGTAATTTTCCTATTTTATTTTTTCCTTTTTATTTTTTTCCTTTTTATTTTTTCCTTTTTATTTTTTTCCTTTTTATTTTTTCCTCTTTTTTTCTCTCTTTAACTTTTTCCTTTTTAATTTTTTCCTTTTTATTTTTTTCCTTTTTAATTTTTTCCTTTTTAATTTTTTCCTTTTTATTTTTTTTCCTTTTTAATTTTTTCCTTTTTATTTTTTTTCCTTTTTAATTTTTTCCTTTTTAATTTTTTCCTTTTTAATTTTTTTCTTTTTATTTTTTCCTTTTTATTTTTTCCTTTTTATTTTTTTCCTTTTTACTTTTTTCCTTTTTATTTTTTTCCTTTTAATTTTTGCTTTTTATTTTCTTTCTTTCTAATTTTTCCTTTTTAACTTTTTAATTTTATTTTTTTCTGTGTTTTACTTGAAATTTTATTTGAAAACTTTTTTTTTTTCTTCATGTTTTCTTTGTGTTGGTGTGTTTTGGTTTGGTTTGGTTTGGTTTGGTTTGGTTTGGTTTGGTTTTTTCCTCTCTCTCTACTCTTTTATCTACTTTTTTATAGCCCAAGTATGTAGAAGTTTGGCTGGTGGGAACAGAGGAGGTGACAAATGAAATCCATGTCCACTCCACGTCCGGATAGAATTGAGAGTGCAGCTAGAGAAATCTCTGTATTTTCTGCTAAATTAGAAATCCTGAACAGAGAAAGCTCTAAAGACCAAGGGGCCTTCTTTTTTCTTTTTCCTTTTTCCCCCGAACAATTCTCATTGTAGCCATTTACAGGATCAGGAACATTACCTTGAAGTCGAGGTGTATTTCACAGGTAGCGAGAAAACAAAGTAGACTTGATC